>NC_135736.1:35573695-35879021 GCF_041903045.1 Epinephelus lanceolatus
TCTGCCTAAACCTAAGGTGGTTTTGGTGGCAAAGCCTACATTTACTCTGAAGAAGGGAGATTATCTTGAAAATGTGGCATGTAATGAGCAGAAACTGACGCTTAAGGGATACCTAGAGCGTCATAGATTGGCAGCATAGGGCCACTGAGCAAGCTGCCATATTTGATGAGCTGGCAGTGAGAATGTGTTGCAAAAACACATATTTCAAAGTTTAAGATACAAGATACAATTTATCCATCCACAGAGTCAAGAAACTTTCTCAAATTTTTATCATCCATCACGGATTTGATGACTAAAAATTGATACAAGAAAGATTTAAAAATAAACACACATGAGGTATAAAACAGCTCTTAATGCAGGCAATGCAATACTTTATTCTCTGTATAATTTATAAATCTTAAACCTTAAGAATTTCTAAAATAACATCAGGGAAAGAGGTGAGTTAGTTGGCCACATCATCAGGGATCAGAAACTAAGTTGTTGGTGGTGAAGATATTCTTTCATTCATTCATTTACCGTAACCGCTTATCCTGTTAGAGGTTGTGTGGGGCTGGAGCCTATCCCAGTTGACATTAAGTGAGAGGCGGAGTGCACCCTGGACAGGTTGTCAGACTATCACAGGGCTGACACATAGAGACAGACAACCATTCACGCTCACATTCACACCTACAGCGATTTTAGAGTCAACCAGGAACCCTCTTGCTGTGAGGTGACAGTGCGCTAACCACTGCACCATTGTGCCACCGTGTGTTGAAGATATACTGTAAAATAAAGTATGCACAGCACAACACAACACAGCACAGCACCGAGTACCAGTGAATAAATCAGGACAAATCAGGAGAGGTCATGTTTTGCAGAATCAAAGATAAGACAGTGACAGGGGAACAAGAGGTGAGTTCAATTCATTCTAGCTCATAATGGTTCCAATATTTTTAAATGACTCACTTAAACAATGAAAAAATTCATTGCACGCTCGCTTTGCTTCTTGACCCTCACTACATCCACTGCATTAATGACCTGTGAGGCCACACAGTGACGCACAACAACATGCATCTTCATGTACCTGACTTGACACACACACACACACATTAACACACTGGTCAGAAGGTGACAGATCTGCAGTCACATGAACAATGACAAATCTATTTCAGAATGTGTAGCTGCGACCAGGTCAGGGCATATACAACCATGAAAAATGTGGGTTTTCTCATCTGGAACATTCACACACATAAAAGCATTCCCCCGCATATGAACACTGCAACACACACTGAGATATGAGCGGTAATAACCTGTGCTTGTGACTCACCAGCACCCAGACATGCTGTGCTTCGGTATGAGAGACCATTAAAAAGGCAACAACAGTCGTTCCCTGCACTCTGGATGATTTATTGCATATTATGTGTGGCTGGTCTGTATATGTGTGTGTGTGTCCATTTGCATCAAAGTCTGTACATGCCAGTCACTTAGAGGTCTCTTCTCCCCCCCTCACATGCCTGCAGACATCACTTCACACAGAGCGCAGCTGAAGGGTCACACACATCTATCTCGCTTGCAGCCCTTCAGTGACTCACTGCACTCCGGCCAGAAAAAAGGGGCTTGAGCATTTTATTATCGGTTGTACAGTACGCCTACACCCTGACTGAGGAGCAGGGTTGAGGGCAAGACAGCCAGAGAGACACAAGAAGAAGAAAAGACAGGATGAACAGAGATATGGCGATGAATAGAGCTCACATGTTAAGTTACAGCGGGAATAAGAAAAGTGAATGTTAACCTTAGGATACCAGAAGATCCCAGGCGATGAGGTCACTTTCACTGTATTCAGAGACAAAGCAATGCTATAAGCGTACAGTGTTAAACCGCTCTCTGTAAACTGCACCAGCTGCAGTTCAGCTGAGGTAAACCTCGTCCCTGAGAGCTGCAGAAGAAGAAGAAAAGAAAGAGTAGGCTCGGTGGCTTCTCGCAGAGAAGATGCGTGCGGAGGCTTCGCAGCCAGGCTCTGAGGCGAATAGAAAAGCTCATTTGCTGAAATGAAGCGATGCCCTGGAGTCAGACTATTATACTGAACAATGCTACTGTGCGTGTAGCAGGCGAGCGCTAACCTGGCACGATGCTGCCATTATGTTCCATACTGTAATGCATGCAGAGTGATGACGTCATACGCCAATGTAAGCAGAGACATACATTAGAAGGGGAGCACGGATGAAAGCAAGACACTAAAGTGAGATCTTTCATATCCTTTTATATGATGATATGCATGAAAGCATAATTTGGAAGACTACTGTAAGAGGTATTATGCTATTATGCAGATGATTTCAATGAACCAAAATTAGAGGTCTAATCATTTCAGCTAAACGTTCGAGGAGACATTTGTTATCTTAGAAAATAGAAAAGTATTTTCAGATCCAAAATGAAACCAGCTCTTGGAAACCAACCCTACTGTCATTAAAACATAAAATAGGTTATCTCCTATGAACAGTGACAGTCAGAGTAATCTTACAGCTTATATTTAATGAAAATCTAAATAAAGTTTGCTACTGTTAAACAGTGCAGTGGTTAAATGTTAAATGTATTTAATTTTCATTTTATTTTCACAGTTTTTAACATTACATATTTAAATATTAAATCTAAACACATACATACCGCAAGTTAAAGTTTGAGATGATTTAAAAGTGTATTTTACTATTATTTTCCTTTTTTTGTTTGATTTTTTTTGTTTTGCTTTATTTGCAGACATTGCCGCAAAAAAAGAGACTATTTTCACTTCATTGAAGGTGTTTGATCTTAATAATTTAGGAAAAATGTGTCAAATAACAGTGTTTATCTGCAAAAAATGTATTGAAATTTTTCTGCAAATTCAATTGAATCATTTGAATCAGGATGTTTTTAAGATTTTTACTTACTTATTTATTTATTTATTTATTTTAACATTTAGTTTAGCATTGTTTTCTTCACGTGATGCCTCGTCTGCTTGTCTGTTATTCAGCAGGATATCTCAGAATCAAATAGAATTCAGATTTAATTCAATTATTTATTCATTCATTTATTTGCAAAGTTAGGCAACCACAAACTAATCTAACTTCTGTTTTTTATTGTGCTGATCAGAGGCGGAACTACCACCATGTGACCATTTCTAAGGCCAAGGTTATTTCTGTCCCCACAGATTATCTGCTGCTGAAATTTCATGTAATTTTCATACAAGTGGTAGCCAATTTCACATAGCTATGGCCTGTTTAATGTCAACCTCCATAATTCTTGGACGCACTGCAATTTTAATCAAATGTTAAAAATATGCACATCATGCCCTACTGTGTTTCTCTCTTTATATGTTGAGCTACAGCAACAGGATACATCTGAATGCCAATAACTCAGTGATCATGAGTAATGAGACGTTGAGGCACAAAACAGCTGTACAAATGTCGCTTTCACTTTGGGTATTTAAACAGAGCCCCTGATTTTAGGTAAACATTTCTTAACACTATTTCTGCTCAACTATTCTTACAAAACCTGATTTAGAAATGCAGTAGAGAGATTTTAATGAGCTGCCTCCACATTAAGACTCCTGAGACCTTCTCCTGGCTGCGCTTGAAACACACACACACACATTTTTATCTTTGGCCCTTCTCTCTTACATCAAAGAAAACCCCAAAAAGAAAATGTCCTTTTATTTATTTTAATTAGATTCCTTCCCAATCAGCACTGAAATATCTCTGACAAAGTGCAGCTGCTTTGAACAGAAGGTCCGTTCTGCAGCACAGTGGATGATGCATGTTCAAGAGTAATCATCTTTCAAAGGTGCACTGATTTAGGACAAGACAGGTGAGATATTTGGTCTTATTGGATTAGAGTGGACTGCAGAGCTTTTTTCAAACCTAATAAAAGTCCAAGTCAGTCTAACAGAGATGCTCCATTTCTCCTTCAAGCAACAAGTAATATGCATTATTTTGTTGGATTTATCCCACTGTGATGAAGACCTCCGACATGGAGAACAGTATTATCCTGTTGTTTGGTGTGGCTTACGAATTTTAAAAGCACTCCTTAATACAGATAAACTGCTACGCCTGAAAAAAAATGCATCACCTGCTTGTCTTTTTAGTTGTGCTTTGCTACAGATCCAAATCAAGATGTGTTTTGCAACAGGTGACTGCAGGGCTACACCCCTGTACTCTTGCTGCTTGTTTGGGGATGCTCACTGCCTCGCTCTACCTTCACCTCTTCTCAGGTAATGGTATGTCTTCTTTTGTGATCCTGTAACAATTTCCATGAACAAGGAGAGACTTACTGAGATGTAACTGAGCCTTTACGACTCATCAGAGGGACAATTTTATGAAAAAGCTGTAGACACGGGCTCTTCAGTTGGGTAATGCATCAGTTAATAGAAGAGTCCTGAATCCAGGGCAGCACCCCATGTTTACTTTATATTGCTATCCACTGGTTGACCTGCCTCAGTGAGGCCTATGGCTGTCAAATGACATGCGCCATAGGATGCTGCTGTGCTGCAATGTGTTTCCAGCCGCACTATCTGATACAATCTGCTGTGGACGCTATAGATAATAACAAGTCATCAGCAACTTAAGTCAGCAATGG
The DNA here is from genome assembly GCF_041903045.1 of Epinephelus lanceolatus. Classification (NCBI taxonomy): domain Eukaryota; kingdom Metazoa; phylum Chordata; class Actinopteri; order Perciformes; family Serranidae; genus Epinephelus; species Epinephelus lanceolatus. The sequence goes on from NC_135736.1 coordinate 35,578,280, forward strand.
AAAAAATATTCATTCAGTTAAGCCAACTCTAAACAAGCTCCCTTTCAGTCCCTTTTTTTTAACTGTGAATTACACTCGAGATGTTGCCCTCACATCCAGGCAGCTGCAGGCCACCACAGGACTTCATAGATAGATACGACTTTAACACAAAGACACACTCAGTGATGCAGTGTGTAATTTCCCATCTATCAGAACACGTGGTAACTCCCTCAATCATTCATCCATTACTCCCATTTTAATAAACACTCAATAGTTTACTCAGCAGTGAGCAGTAAATTGAGTTTCCAGACACCTATTAATCATCACCATTTTGCTTCTCTGATGACAGGCGCTGATAAAGTCAGTTGTAATTTGCGAAATGGGGCCCATTGCATTGTGGGATTGTTAGCAGAAAGTAGTGTAAATGTCATGGACTCTACTTTTTAGTTCTTTTGTGGAAATGAGAGAGAGGAACTACTTATAGGATGTCACGAGAAGCGATACTTCAGCACCAAGTCGATGCCAAAATCTTGAAAAGTGACGGGATTATTCTTCTCCAGTGCCAAATGTACCGAGGATGCATTCTTCCAGACCTGACAGGGCAGCATTTCACCTGCAAGTGTTCTAGTCTTCCATTAAATAACAAAGAAAGAAGAAGAACGTCCATGTATTTACACTCTGCTATAAACACCAGCAGCTTGATAAGGTGTTGAGCGTCTATTCTGTGCTGTACGTTTGCTGTTTTTTTCTTGGTTGCCGAAGAGTTGCTCAGCACTTCCCGTCACTGTTTACCTAGTCTGAGTGGGCGGAAGTTCGCTGCATAGATCAGCCTCTCATTGGGCAGAACGAGCCACCCGCTGAAGTCCCGCCCTACCACCTCCGGTTATGTAGCAGTTTTCAACCGTTTTCAACACGTCCTATACTAACTTTTGCGGTGTTTGATCTTGTGGGGATGTAGCCATTTTTCTGCTATGGTTTGCACCCTGTAAGTGATATTTTTGTGGGTGTGTTACACTAAAACCTGTTTCCCCCCAGCAATATTTTTGCAAGGGCACCGTTGCTGTGGCACCGCCCAGAACGATTGTGATTGGTTGAAAGAAGTACAAGCAGCCGGGGCGTTTTTTTTTCTCCAATCTCACAGTGAGAGTCGGTCCAGCCAGACCTTTCTTTTCTTGAGAAAGGTCTGGTGAGCGAGACTACTTTTTACCCAGTTCATCAGTGGAGGAGGGGCATACCACAAAGACCAACCATCACATCTTACATGTATGAGTGAATATGCTGTAGGCTATATATTAATATATTCATCAACCACAAAATGCCATGAACCCACACAGACTTGTGTTCAAGGCAAACCATCAGGGATTGCATTTCCGCCCGTTTTCATCCACTGATGTGGGGGCTGGGTCGCAGGGGCAGCAGGCCAAGCAAAGCACCCCAGACATCCCTCTCCCCAGCAACGCTTTCAAGCTCTTCCTGGGCCAGATGAGATATGTAATCCCTCCAGCGTGTACTGGGTCTGCCCCAGGGCCTCCTACCAGTGGGACAGTCCTGAAACACCTCGAACAGGAGGCACCCAGGAGGCATCCTGATCAGATGCGCAAACCACCTCAACTGACCCCTTTCAACGTAAAGGAGCAGCGGCTCTACTCCGAGCTCCTTCCAGATGTCCGAGCTCCTCACCCTATCTCTAAATCTGAGCCCAGCCACCCTCCTGAGGAAACTCATTTCGGCTGCTTGTATCTGCGATCTCATTCTTTCGGTCACTACCCAGAGCTCATGACTATAGGTGAGGGTTGGGACGTAGATGGACCAATACACTGAAAGATTCACTATCCGGCTCAGCTCCCTCTTCACCACAACGTTCCAGGACAGCGCCTGCATCACTCCAGATGCTGCATGAAACCCCCAATCCATTCTACCCTCACTCGTGAACAAGACCTTGAGATTCTTTAACTCCCCCGCTTGATACAGTAACGCTCAACGCTCTACCTTGAGGGGGCGATCCACCGGTTTACGACAGAGAACTGGAAAATGTTTTTAGTAAAATAATGTATGTTTAAGAGGATAGCCTACATTCACCCAACCAGAATTAGGACAGTCAACAAAATGCAGGACTGGAAATAGAGTGCACTGCATAATAAATCTGAGTGATTTCAGACACGGAGAGATCTCTGCTGCTGTTGAATCATTTGTTATTTTTCCCATTAAAAAACAAACACCCCAGTGCAGTGTAGAATCCTGAATGAATGCTACTTTATGAATGAACAGAGCCATTCTTAAACCAGTCAACACAAACTGCACCCTCACCTAAATCCCTTTCACCATTGCTCATTAATCCCACTAATGATTTAATCCTCAAAAGTGTCCAGAACGACCAGACTTCAGCCTCTGCAAGCTACTTGACTGTGAATTTGGATTTACAGCACCAGTGTTGATGGTGTTATACAGAAGCCCAGCAGCCTCGGTTCAGGGTTACCGAGGTTTATCCATGTGGGCTGAGTGTTAGAAAACAGTCAAAGCGGTTTGATAAACAAACAAAGAGTCTCTGTTGGTGCTGGCGCTTCGCATTAAAATCAGATTTGGAATGACTTGAGAAAATCTTGCTTTGAGTATCTAAAGTGAATGCTTTTGAGACAGGCACATGGTGAAGTGCAGGTTTGTTGACATCTGTGAGAAGTGGCGATGATGCCTCTCCTCCAAGAAATCAAACTGGGTTGAAAAGCTCACTGGTTGCAGGAAGATCAACATTTTCCTGTCATGATTTTAGCTTTTAAATTCTTCTTTCCATTACTTTCACTCACATTTATACTCCTCTCTCTCCCACACAATCTCTCCCACACAAACACTTACACTTTTTCACGTTACTTTATCTTCTCTGTCGTAAGGCCACACACACACTCTGTATTGTGATACACACTCTGTCCCGCTGAAATAACATTTGTCCTGCTAAGCTCCATCTCTATTTCCCTCCCTCTGTTTCTCTGCTCCTTCTTTCCATTTGTTGAACTATGCTCCAATTAGTTTGGCCCCACAAGGCAGCAGTGTACCAGTGAGGACACTTTATAAGGACATCTCCACATGTACGCTCCACACACTTACACACACATATAGTTACACACACAGGGCTTTATATACTGTCCACCTTACTGTTAAACACAATGAGGACATATTGTATAATTATCACCACTCATATGAATATTTCTGCTGCCCATCCATCACAAGACGTTCCACTGATATGTAATTAATGTATCACCTTAATATAATATTTTATTTTAAAAAAACTCCAACAAATATTACGACTTCAATAAAAATATGACACTACTTATGCTACACAATACTATACTATCAAAATTCCCAGAAGGAGCCTGTGACCATGTGCTCTATTTTCAGATTGACATAAATAGGACATAAGCCTGGTATAGTCGGTTACAGATTACATAACTATGTTTTCATCTGCCTGGAAAACATGTGCTGCTGTGATATAAATGTGACTCATATGTCAAATCCTCTGTCCTGACAGGAAAGGAGTCATTGTTTTAGGTTAGCCACCTCAGCATAGTCTGAGAAAGGCCCACACTGTTACAACCACAACACACTTTTTTTTTTTTTTCAAACAAAAAGAAATGTCAAGTGATGGTCAGATAACATAAGGGAGCTCTGGAATGAGATCATTATTATTATGACTTAGTCAAAAAAATGACTGTAAAACTTCAATTAAAAGCCCAGTCCCTTTTACTAGCCCGGTGTGGCTACACATTTTGACAAATACACGCCTATCTCAAGTAGACGCCTGGTCGCCAAGCAGTTCAAAGCAAGTTCTTTGGATGTCTAAAATACGTTGTTGGCTACCCACTTGAGCTAACGTTAGTTAGGCGCTTATCTTTTTTATCCCTAGCGGTGTTAAAATGCTACTTTAAAATGGCAGAGCCTTCTAACCACTCAAAGTGATTTTTACACTACGATTTTACCCTACAAGTCACATTCACACATTCACACACACGTTCCCACACTGGTGGCAATGCTACCGTGCAAGATGCCACCTGCTACACAGCTTTAACACGCTCACACACCAACATCCTGGCACTTCAATAAGAACAGCTGGACCACCTTAAGGGCGGCTAACTTTGCTCGCTAACTTCAGGGATAACCCCCCCACACTCTAATCAGCAAGCAAGACACATAACCTATTACTGACTGGTTTTGCATTATTTAACATAGCCTATACAGAAATTTCTGCTATTTTTCCACATATACAGTATATAGCACACTACTATACATATTCAGATTTTAGTTTTTATAGATTTTATATTTTATATTTTATTTTATTGTTTTTTACTTCTAGTATTAGTAAATGTCTTTATGTGTTGTGCACTTTATTGTTACTTTAGTGTTAGAAAATGTCTTGTCTTTAACTGTTGTGCTTGTGCATTTTTATTCTGTCCCCGTGGGATAGAGAGAAACGTCCTCTCAATTCCTCTGTATGTCTGGTACATGTGGAGACTGACTTTGACTTTGACTATTTGGGTCTTGAGGAGTTGCAGCATTTACACGGTTCCTGCAGACTTTTTAAAGTCAAATTTCAGACATTTTAAGACCTTTTTAAGACCTCAACAAAGACAAATCAATACCATTTAACACCAACAAACGGCATTAGTACATGTCACTGTCTGCTCAGGTCGATGCAGCCTCACCATCACACGTTACTGTCACATACATGCGTTCTTGCTCTCACGCAGCTGCTCATTTGCTATGCAAACAATCTGGCACCGAAATGAGGCACCTAAATTTGTGTTGTGATTCAGTTCAGTAGATACCAGTTGTATAGGAACTGGTGTCACTTTGGTGCTGGGTTTTGGTACCAAGCTATAGTTAGCCTAGCTTCCAATAGCATGAATACGGTTGCCAACATCCTGATATGGAAAAAGAAACTGTGCATGTTGTTCGGTTTTTCTGCAATGTAGTGGGGAGGGGGGGGGTCTTAGTCTTATTAGTCTCTGACCAAGGCTACTGTACAAGATGCCACCTGCTACACACACACACACACACACATTGATTGAAAAGCCATCGGGAGCAATGTGGGGTTCAGTATCTTGCTCAAGGATACTTTGACGTGCAGAGTAGAGGAGTCGGAGATCAAACCGCCGATCTTCTGATTAGTAAACAACCCACTCTACCTCCTGAGCCACTGCCACACTGAACTGATTCTTAAAAATACGGAACATAGTGCATCCTGTGCGTTTAATATGAAACAATTCTTTTAATTTCCAATCATGGGATGATTTCTGATTTTATGGGACAGTTGGCGAGCCTAAAAATAAAGGCGGGAAGAAGGGACACAGCTAGCCCAGCCAAGCTAACTCAAACAATATGCCAAGAAATACCACATAACTCCCCCTACAACCTCAAATTGTTCATATTTCTGTTTGTGTATGGGTTAAAAAAGACTGACATGAATAGTACTGGTATACTGTATATAGATTTGAACATTGGACATACCCAGGCAAGCTGTTCCACTGCTCCTCTCTTTTTGCTAGGCTAAGATACTTGCCTCTTGGCTCCAGCTTGATACTTAACCTTCCTGTGAATTGTATATTTTCTTTTATAATGCTGTCTTAGCTGCTGTATGCTCAGCAGTTAGGCTGTCAGTAAGCTAATAGAGGGGTAAAACCCAGATTTTTTTATTATTTTCAAATGAAAATGGGAATGAGCTGAGATTAGCAGAGCATCCATTTGCTGCCTGGATTAAAACTGAAGCAGAAAACCCATCCAACCCGAGGTGTAACAACACATCAGGTGGTGTGAAAGAGCCTATTTAGCATCTCAGATGCTGTGTGACAGATAGCAGCATCTATCCTTGTGCTGTATTTCAATAGCTGCTTCTCTCAGGTCCAATCAGGTGGGCTGAAAGGCTGCAGAGGCTGCACATTAGCAAATCCACATGTTTGCTGAGTGGTACACACAATGCATTTATTTTGCTCTCAGTCACACATTCACTGACACCTTCCATTTTGCTTCCTCATCTTCCTGAATAGTAGCAATTACTGAGCAGTGGAAGCAGGGGAGAGAGATGAGAACACTCAGGGAGAGGAGGATAAAAAGACAAATCGCAGCATGAGGACTGAATTATTTGCATGGTCATTTGCATGTCGGCCATGCCTCCATGTCCGTCTTTGTTATTGGTTCAAATGATTTCCCTACAAGTTTGGCACCACTGGTAAAAATCAGTTGCCTCCCAGTGTACAGCAGCTGTCGTAACTGACACGTTAATGCCACTAGTACACTCAGCTAGCATTTCTCATTTCTGTATGTCTTGCAGCGATGACCTGGTCCATCAGTATGTATGTACATGCAGACTTGATTCTAATGGGAGACATTTCTGTAAGCATCATATCACAAGTGGGAGTCTGAACTAGCCTCACCACCTGTGTCCATACATGAAGTTATTTGTGATTGTTGGAGATGACATCATGTTGCTGAAGGGTGACACCCCATTCATGGCAGACAGTGACATCATCACTGCAGGAAACTGGAGGCGTAGCTGCTTCTCCCTGGCACTCGAATGAAATGTCAAACCCCACTAACCCTGTCTAGCAGCACAGTCATTTGAAGTCAAAACTTTAACAGAGTGGCAGCAACAACAACGAGCATGGCATCAATCTCAGCTGAAGTCAAGCACAAAACACAAAGCACTCAAAGAATCTCCACCTACACAATCCTCAACATCTTTTTTTTAGTAATAAAAAATGTATGTAGATTTTCAATCTGCATTGTCTCCTTCTGTGCAAGGTTTGCATGTTCTCCCTGTGTCAGCGTGGGTTTTCTGCGGGTACTCCGGCTTCCTCCCACAGTCCAAAGACATGCAGGTTAATTGGTGACTCTAAATTGGCCGTAGGTGTGAATGTGAGTGTGAATGGTTGTCTGTCTCTATGTGTCAGCCCTGCGATAGTCTGGCAACCTGTCCAGGGTGTACCCAGCCTCTTGCCCAATGTCAGCTGGGATAGGCATGATTTATGTGCATGACATCTTTTCAGTATAAAGTAAATTGTCCAAGCCAGTGGGCTCTGGGAAATGTTCACCAACATGCAGTGAGCAACACAACATGGAAGACGACCAGGCAGAGAAAAACTTTTTGGGTGTATGCACTGGGTGAGCAACTTTTATGGCAATGAACAGGCACCATCTTGAAAAATGACATGCAGTTCTCTTAACAAATCAATATGAGCCAAAAGTAAATTAGTTCATAAATAGCAATGGCACAATCTGCATAAAAAAACTTATGAGTTCTTCCTTGGCGGATATGTTCTCAACAGATTTCATTTAAATGTGTTCACCAGATTTTGAGATATCCTGCTAACCAACAAACAGACTGAAACCACACAATAACCTCCCTATGAAGACAGCGACAGTCCGGGAAAAGCAAAAATAAATGTGTGTAATGAGTTTTTCACACCACAGAAAAATGTGTTATTCACCGCCCGGCCAAATTTAAGTGATAAAAAAAATAAAAATCACCAAGTAAATTAAATTAGGTTTCAAAGTAGTGAAAAAATAAGCAGTCAGGGTGTGTCCACTGAAGGAGCTGAAATGAAGAACAAGTTGCTGCGAAGCAACAGAATCTCATTAGGAGCTGAGCCAGTAGCATAAAGCCAGTCCCTGAATGCTGAAGAACGAGCTGCGGCACAGCGACAGACTCACTTTCAGCAGCTAATCCAGTAGCATACACAGTCTATTAGGGGTGGGGGAAAAAAAATCAATATAGTATAGTATCACGATATTTTTGTGAGGCAATATCGTATTGTCACACAATGCCAAGTATTGATTTTTCTATTATATAAATGATGATGATAATGTTACTAATAGAAGTCAAACTTTAGGCAGCCTACTAGAATGATATATTTAATTGCCTTTTCAGTCCACTAGATACAGTTTGCTGCTGCAGAAAAAAAATGACTGAAGTAAGATGAACATACTGAGAACTTTATCTTATTAGATAAAACAGATGTTGACAAAATTTTCTTTTGGGGACAAAAAATTTACAATTGAAAAAAGGTATTAAATTGCAATATTTTATTGTAATACTCAGCATATAGCAACATATTTTAAATTGCAATACTACTGTATTGTGACTTAAGTATCATGATAATATTGTATCGTGGACCCTCTGGTGATTCCCACCACTACAGTCTACGGTAGCACAGCACACATACCCTCTCAGGTTTATATTTAGCAAGGTTTATGCTTCTGCATACCTACGACGCAGAGGGCTTTGCGGAGGCGTTGCATCCCTCTGCGACCGACGCAGAGATGCGACATGCACCTCCAAAGAACTGTTACCAAGCATCGAGGCATTGCAGACCCAACGCAGACCTCAAGAGCTATGATTGGTCCTTCAAACTACATCATTTCCGGCATTTCACAAGGTTTCACTTCCTGCTGCAGTACCATAACACTGCCTCGAGCCATTCAATGGGCGTACAGACCATCGGCGCAGTCGTCTCTCTCTTCGTCAGCGCAACATTTGTGATAAGAACATTTGTTGTTCAATGTCGATCATTTCGAGCTCCAGCAACAGTCTTTCTCTCTCAGGCGCCATCTTCACTGTGACTAGAGCAAAGCCGGAAGATAAACAATGAATGAGCAACGACCATAGACATCACAGAGTCTATGTAGGTATATAAAAGAACACCGTGCCTCCAAGTGCTTTGGCAGGGAATTGCATAGCAACATAGACCAACAGGACGCAGAACTATGATAGGCACACAGCAACTGTGGAGCAACTGCGTGCACGTTGCGTCGGGTGTATGCAGAAGCATAAAGAAACTTTCAGAATGAGAGAGTCGCTGCACAGTGATAGACTCTCATTCAGCAGCTAACAGCAGCTCAGCACAAAGCACACACCCAGTGAGCGGCAGAGTGTGAACGACACAACCCTGATGCTACAAGCCCTGACATTAATTGTAACATAGCAGGGGAGGGGTTATGTTGAAGATGGCTCCAGTGCGTCATCGAGCCATGATTTCACGCTTGCCCATAAATCCTTGTCACAAAAATGATTAAAAACAGTTTAACTGTCTAAATCTACAGTGCAGTACTAAACAGTTCTCAGTCTTTTCACATTTTCAACAAGTATTTCCCAACATGTCTAATGTTTAGAAAGAAATCACTGATCTGATTTTGCAGCCTTTAAATTAAACTGTCCTGCCTGGCTCTGCTCTGAGCAGCTGACTGGTTTGAGTCTCACTGTGGGAATTACCCTTTGAGACGACAGATCTGAAATGCACCAGTGCATAAAATTTGCAAAAATGTCAAAAAGCAATCATAAACACACAGCGGTGCAGACTGAACGAGACCGAATAACCTAAATGAGTAAATGATAGGGAAACTAAAATGATCCAAATAACATTTACAGGGTTACTGTTTGCATTGTTGAAACGTTAAAAGCTTCAAACATGTTCCTCACAGGTGCACAGTAATGATGCAAATGTAATCCTGAATCACCAGTTAGTCTGCCTGAGCAGTTCTAGTCTGGGGATAACAGTGTTCAATAGTGTTGGAATAAACAGTGTCTGCTTAATGCACTTCCTGTTTTAGAGCCGCATGAGTCTGCAACAGAGACCGAAGCTTTTAGCTGAGCACCAGTGGCTCCGGCTGTCAGTCAGAGCCATAGACTGTATAAAATAAGAGCAGCACACAAAGGAACGGAGAGTGTTATCACTCAACACCTCATCACACACAAATGGAAACACATTTATAGAAAAAACATAATCCTCCATTTGGCATTCCTTGGCATGCTGTAAGACAGAGGAGAAAAGCAGGGTGTATATGTTTGACTGTATTAAACACATTAAAGGGATAGTGCTGATCTTCTGAAGTGGAGCTGCAAGAGGCACTTATTTGTAGCCAGTTTAATAAATACCATAGATGTCTGTCAGCGTGCCTCCAGTTAGAAGATGCAGGCTGAAGTACCAAAACAGAAGCTGGGCAATGTACTGCTGTGAAGTGGCAGCAGCAAAACATAATTTAGCTACTTGGAAAAAATCAATCAGTTAAAGTGTACACTGCATTTGGAATATTTTCGCTGTTTACCTTGCTGTCACAGCGATTTCTGAGAGAGAACTGAAGCCGTCATATTGCTTTCTTGAAAGCCAGACGCCATTGAGGAAAACAGTAATTTAACAATGTGAACACTGGAGCTGCTGGTCTACTGCTGACACGATCAATATGTGTTTGTGTTACTGTGTTCGCATGCTTTGAGTGACAGGCTGTCTGTTGATAGTGACCACGGCTCCTCAGTCAGAAGTACCTCTCACTCCTCCACAGCGCAAGCCTCTCGCCCAAATATGACACTTCTGGCTTAAAAAAAACAAAAAAAAAAACAAGATGGCAGTGACCGTGATGCTGAACATGAGTGCACAAACCAAATACACTGTGATCTCTTGTGCAATATGATAGTATACCCATAAGTGTAATTATAGCGTGTGGACCTATGTGCTGATTTGTTTTATATGTTTTTTATTTTCTTTTTATAGTAATATTTTATTCATCTTATTTTGTAATCATGCTCTTAATTTTGCTCTTTTGCACCAGCAAGGATAGCCACCAATTTTATTGTCCTCGTGCAATGACAATAAAGGTCTATCCATCTATCCATCCAATATAAAAAATGATACTATCTATCATCTATCTATCTATGTACCGATCTACCTATCTATCAATCTACCCACCTACCTACCTACCTACCTATCAATCTACCCATCAATCTATCTCTATTATCTTCCTATCTATCTATCTGTCTACCTACCTACCTACCCATCTATCACACAATAACAGCAAGCTTAAATGACTATTTTTCTCAGTGGAGTCTGGTGGCTTTGATGAATGGCATAGATGGGGAACTGAAGCCATTAATGGCACCCCCATCATAAACCACAGTCTGACAGCAAGGTAAGCCCATGAAAATATTCTAAATATAGTGTTTACTGAAACTGTTACTGACTCTTTCAGGTGGTTAAATACCTTTTGTTGCTACCGCCATCCACCTTAGCGCATTGCTTAGCTTCCATGGTGGTACTCCTGCCTGCTTCTCCAAACTGGGAGCATGATGACCGCCACCTACTTTCCTGTAGGTAATATACCAACCATGGATAAATACCTCATACAGCCCCACTTCAAAAGATCCGAACTATCCCTTTAAGTCCTTCTCTATCATATTCTGTTAAAAAACAAATGAGACACAAACCCAGAAAATATTCACATTTCATTGGCTCAAAATTGGATAAAAATTGAACACAGCACCAGCTACAATTTCACTCAGTTTTGCACTCAGACTGCCAAGTGATTGATTTCTGACGTTCAGTGTCTTCAGTCCTTTTTAGGTGGGAGCTGCTGTCGTCTTTGTGTCATTAGTAGAAAATTGTAGAAAAGAAATGTCTCTCATTTATTTTGATGTACCTTTGTTATATTTGCAATCACTGCAACCTCTTTTTGATTTTGATTAATCTAATTGGCTGTGATACAAAAGTCAGACACACAGATTTAGGTAATTTAAAAGTGCTGCATGAAACTCTGGAGAAATATAATTGATTGCTGAGTCTCATTTCCAGGTTGCCAAATACAGGCGCTTTGGGTTGGTGGTTCAGTTAGAGACTCAACACAGCACCTTCAATGTGAACAAATTCTTTAAATTTAGGTCATCTTACTTATTGACAGCGCTGGTAGCGAGCATGTGATTGTAACAGTATGTAATAATTGTGCAATATCTTCCTCTCAGGTATATCAGCAGCCTCACTGTGGCGTCCTCATCAGTGTTTCAGAAACAGATCAGCATGTTGACAGCAGAAGCAAAAAGAATGACCAACATGTTCGTAGCTGCTGCTGACAGCGCTGTTAGCGCCCTCAGAAGGACGCACGCACGGTGAGCCACATGCAGTAATGATGAAGATACGTCAGGCTTTTGAGACTCTAGGCCCGAGGCTACCATTAACGTCCATGTCAATAATTAAGAGATGACTGCTTTAGGAAAATAGCTTGGCTGTGCAGCTGAGAGGTGAGAGAGGGAAAAGGGACTGAGAGGGGAGACAGATGGAGAGGGCCTGAGAGAGAGAAAATACTGTGTGAAAAGATACATGTTACATCCAAGAAACAAATGAGAGACGGTGTAGTAGCAGGGGCGTGATTTTCACTTAGAATGGGGAAGGGGCATGCACCTCTTACATTTCAAAATCCAATATTTGTCCCCCTCACTTTTACTGTTTCAGGATGATTGTTTTCACTTAAGTCTCTCTGAACAGTGTCCAGATCTTAGAAGAACTGACAAAAAAGATTCAGGTGATGCAAAAACACACAACACATTTTCTGTGAGTGTTGCTAAAATGCATATGAAATATTACAGAATGGTTGACGAATACAAGTGTGTGTTTGTGTGGGTGTGCATGTGTGGACATGTGTGTCTTAAGTGTCAGTTATATGACATGTCAACAGTTTTCATTAACTAAAACTCAAAATAGTTATCGTTTTCTATGACTAAGTTAAAACTAAACTGCTTAGAGTCAACTAAAGCTTGTTACCTGAATATGATGAAAACTACAAGCTGACACATTCATCTCTGAATGTCGATACTTACCAGTGTTGTTAAGAACAGTTAAAGGGAAAGGAACTATTTTCTTACTACCAAACTACACCTGAAACTGTATCCTTGTGCAGAAGGAAGCAGAAGGAGCCTCCTGCTCGTGACAGTACAAAGACTAATGGCTGAGCTGTAACATTAGCAAGCACAGTGGTGCGAGGTGAGCTACCAGTAGATGCACGCTTCCTTCTGCGTAGTAACACAGTTGTCAGGTGTAGTGCAGTAGCAAGAAAATAGTTCCGACATTAAACTGGTCTGTGGATTATCTTGAGCAACTCACACCAAAACAATCTAGGTTGATAAACAGCACTACAGGTAAGAGGAAAAATATGTTTCTTTGATTTGGGTGAACTGTCCCTTTACTGCTTCCAGTGATCAGTGATCGGCCACGACAGTCGGAGATCAGAGCACCCTTAGTAATTGTCAACCTGGTGGTATCTAGCTAAGAAGGTGCATAGTGTTACTTGTATGTGTTGAGGGTTATTTACAGTAACAGGGACACTGATGCTGGAAATTCATTTATAAAGGCACAGTATTCATGGCAAAAAGAAACTGCCTTATATTTCTCAGGAGAGAGAACATTCAGCAGCAGCTAAGTTTGCGGGTGTAACTGGGAAATGGAGGAGGCTCCTGAGGGGAGGGAGTTGGGTAAGAGAGGGGTTGACTCAGGCGTGTGGGCCCGCTTCAGCAGTCTGTGCAGCTGCTGTGTTTTGGTCCCCTGGCAGGTCACATGGTGCAGATGACGAGATGTGTGGTGGTGGTGGTGGGGGGAGAGTTAGAGGGCGGGGGTCTATTTTTGAGCACTGCCATTCTGAAGCATAACCCCCCCCACCACCACCACCACCATCACCACCACCTCCTCACCATCTCTCCTCTCTTCGCCTCCTCCATCCCTCCCTCTTTTCTCCCCTAGCATCCCATTTCCCTGTGTAATTAGGCTTCTAATTAAGGCTGTAGATGCTTAGAGGATGAATGCCCACTGTCGGCTCTGCCTCTCTCTCTCTCTCCCTCGCTCCCTGCGTGGAGCCTGCGAGCTGCACCATAAGTTTGCAACACAAAGACCCAGAGCTGTCTTCTTTGACAAATTCTGCTTTTGTGTATTTAATATTGAGCTGTGGTTTGGTACATTCAGCCTGCTCATGAAACGATAATGCCGCAAAATGCAAATATGTGCTCCGTGTATCAAAAAGGAGAGAAATACAGTATAATTCCCCTCACCAAAGGATTACATGGAAGAGAACTAGAAACAGGCAGCAGTGATATTAAAATAGCTCAAAGAGAAACGTACAGAGGTCGCTGTGGAGGATGGATGCTTTGGTATGCCTTACAGTTCAGCAGCCTCCAGTTTAAGTCCTAAATTAGGGGACCCCTTTGAGTGCATTGTTTACAAAGGAAATTTAATTTTAGCCATAATGAAATCACACTGTTTTATCTGCCTTAACCTTAAGCCTGTCTTTTAAGGTATGCTTTACCACAGTTGTCCTTTCACATAACAGGTGACAATGGCCTGTCCATTTGTTGATAGTGTCATGTCACAACCCGACTGAAAATTATGTCAGTTGATTCAGATTTGGCGTTCAGCGAGACGTTCAGGGTGACAGCCACGTTCGAGTATATAGTAAACAAGCCAAGTTAGCCCCCCAAGCTAATTCGTGCTAACTACACTACAGACAGAAATGTGCAACATTTTTGCCTGAGACTGCATGAAGTTGCTGTGACATGTAAATTCACCACTTCTGAGGAGAAGACAGAGGATAACATTATCTCAACGCCTGACTGGGTGAAGTCTCTCTTCCTCATCTCAGCCTGGGTCTGGGTCGGCAGCTGCCTGTATCTCTAGCTGCCTCACTTTGCAGCTACATTTAGGGGTCGAAATGTCCCCAGAAGTACAGTGCATACTGACTGACAAAAAAAAGACTGATGCGTTTGTCAGAAAAGAAAATCAATTTCCTAATTTTAACATTACAAACACATCTCCTCTTCCAAGCTTTACACATACAATCTGCCACAAAAGACATTCCCCTTTCCAAATACATTACAGACGTTACAGTATACCAGGGTATTTAGAAATCCCTACAATGTGATCTTCAGTACTGTCAAAAATACAAATACCCATCTTTCTATTTCACTCATGCAGAGAGGCTGTATTGAGGATGTAGTGCACGTAGTGTCAGATTCTACAGGCAGCTGAGCTGGCAAACATGACAACTGTGAGTGGTGTGGATAATGTTACAGGACTGTAAGAATGAGTTAGCAAGGCTATCAAGCTGGTGCTAGATCAGTGAAAGAAGGAAAACTGAATTTAGAAGGTGTACGGTTGTATTTCTGTGTTTAATAAGGAAAAAGTGTGAGAATGTACCTTTCTTGACATTTTATGAGTTTGTGGTTTATTTATTAGACTGAAAAAGCTAAGAAAGCTCAGAAATTTCAGGAAAGTATGAAGGTATGAAAAAAGAGATGCCGCCCAAGCCTCATCTCAAGTATGTTGTGTCTTCCAACCAGGAGAAGTCATCAGAGATGAAGGACATTATCATAAAATGAGCATAGAATTGACCTCGCTAACAAACATGAACAGGCCATCTTTTCTCATACACAAGAAACAGGTTGCGCTGAATGTCACAAATATTACACTGTTACTTGTTGTGAAAAAAAAAAATGGATGAATCATACAAAATACAGATTTTACTGCAGTAATCTGTGGATGTTTGTGCAAAATGTCCTGATCATCAGGCGCTTAGACTGAAAACAGGTGTGGGCATGTTGTTTCATGTACTACAGAGACATACAAAGGCTCCAGATTGAGTAACAGATGCATGAAGTTGAAGGCTTATCAAAACCCAATACACTGCAGAGCGTCTGTAATACAGGGTTTTGTAACTCTGGTGAGTTATCAAGGCAACAATGATTTTTTTTTTTTTTTGTAGCTACGATCCCATGACAGCACAAATAGAGCATTCACATTACAAAGCAACATACCAGGACTGTGTGCTTGCATTTACAGTATGTCATTGGCCAACTGAAGTCAACAGGTGAGAGCTGACAGGAACTGAAGGGAGACTGGTAATGACGGCGAACAAAGGGACTTCAACCCCTGTAGCCACAAGGGCGTCGGGTCAGCAAACCTTTTTGCATAACAGACAGATGAAAATAGCCTATACAGTTCTACATATTGCCACGTGTCACAATCACCTAGCTGGACAAATCTCACATACCTTCACTTTATTCATGTCTGCAACATATAAACTGCTTTTCAAAATGTATGTGATGCATGATACAGTATGTGTGTGTGGAAAAAGTAACTGTATGTGATGATAGCTGAACTGACAGTGACAAAAAATAAAGGAGAGGTGTCAAGAGCTGCATGTATTATATGTAGCAGCTAGGTGTAGAAAGACTCGCCTTAAACCAGGTGACCCAGCAGGCTCCTAATCCTGTATTGGCCCCTGCTGACATGTCCTTGAGCAAGACGCTGCATCCCAGCAGCACTGCTCAGTAGCTGAATCTGCACTCTGACCCGAGGATATCAAATACAGAGCTTCCCTTCCCGTCTCCACCAAAAAAAGCATCTTCGAGGCACTGAATGGTTTCACACTTTCCAGCTTACAACCTGATATAGTCTCAATTCAGATCTTTATTGAACATCTATTATAAACCGATAGAGAGGTGAAGAGGCTGCTGTTTGTTTTCATGGTCCTCTCTTACACTTCAGATTCATCAGGCTGTAAATTGCTGTGAAAGCTGTAAATAGCTAAAGCAACAGAAAACATGATATTATCTTGTTTATTGCTGCTTGATTTCTCCCTGCCATCCTACACCTCCAGATGGAGGTTGTCCGTCCATCATGTGGACGGACAACCTCCATCATGGATATTTACACTCCCAGCGCCCCATCAATACACTCACAGGCCCAGTATGCAGGAAGCCATTGTCACTCATATGGAAGCCGACCTGGTGACCAGTGACAATGCACACAGGGAATGTGCATGTAAAGTGGATGCATGTGTATAGACTGTAGGTGGAGACGTTGAATGTGAACAGATGGATGGATAGATGGACGTGCATATGGATGTGTGGGCTTCAAGTGTATGTGAGTGTTTGTGTGCATGAGTGATCACTGGGTAAGTATTTGTGTTCATGTATTAGATGATACGTGTGTGTGTGTGTGTGTGTGTGTGTGTGTGTTAATGCAGTACAGGGTGTGAAACAGCTGATGGGTTCAAATTTAAAGCGTGACAGTGAATGTGTGGGAGAGGCAATGAAGTTAAGTGGCCTGCCAACACAGGCAGCTGCCTTTCACATTCAAATCACATAAATCAACATGATCCCCCCCTTCATTCTATACTGAGAACAAAAACGATACACCCTTTATGTTTTCCTCATTTTTCTGCTTCCAGTGTTTTTATATTAAACAGCAAACTGAAAAAACTACAGCATTTCAGTCTGTCTGTTTCCGCTCACAAAATATTGACCAATAGAATATATATGACTATTGTCTTTTCACAGAAAGCAGGGATGTGAATGATTCTTCTTCTCCGTGTTGCCCTAAGTTGAGTCTGCCAGGCTCTGCCACATGACTAAAATGTGCTTTATGTCTATCTTTATGTTACACGGGGTAAGGATAAGGGTTAGCTCCATCGTAATATCTGACAACACTAACAAAGGAGGCAGGATCTGTTTGCAGCCAGAGGGAAAGTTCATCCTCTGAGATTCACTGAATGATTCAGGTTCAGTGTGATACACAGTGACATACAGGGGACATTCAGAGAAATCTAACTATCTGATGTTTCCTCCTGCACTTCGGAAAAAGGCTTGAATGAATGGGTTGTAATCACACATACTGAATGTGAATGAACTGTGAGGTCAGACTTGTAAAGCTGTGTTCAGACCAACAGTAACACTGCATTATAGATCACAGCATTCTTGTTCATGTCAAAGAGACCCCTGCCTCAGGATGCTAACTGGGAAAGTAAACGCTGGATCATACTGAAAAAAAGTCGCCCGCATGTTTATGATACTGATCTAATTATTAAATGATATATTTTGGGCGGGGCAACACAATGGTTTGAGTTGAAGGTGTGAGAAAGAATAGTATCAGTAACATTGTTAACACTGTGCTACATTACAGAGAAATACAAAACCGTACTAAAGAACCTTCATTAATATAGGCCTATGTTTTATCTACAAGTGCACGTCACACACTGAGCGAGCCGCCTGTTAATGACGCTGTGGGCAAAGCAGTAATGATTGTGCTATGTGGCTAATGGGCATGTAGCTACTTCCATGTTTCAGATGATACGTCATGTTTGTAGTCGACCAATGAAGATGAGTTTACATATCACCTTGGGTTCGTCCTTCACCTTCTCAAAATGATCCCACACTTTGGATTTCCTGCCCGACATGTTATTAACTAGCCTGTGGAATAACCGCAGGTACCAGCCCTGGAAATTAATCTGACTCCCGTCTGACTGCTGAGCGTGGCCACTTCCTGTGTCTGTCCTTTGAAATTAAATTCCCACATGGTCCAGTCATATAGATTTTGATTTATTTTGACAAGGTGCAGCTTGTAATAAAGTTTCACGTTTGTTTTTGATACTTTTTTTTTAAAAAAAGAAAGAAAATAGCTCTGTCAAACCAGCGGCCACAAAACAATAAAGCACACAGCAAATAATGAAATCTATCACCAAAAACCAGCACTGCACAAACAAACAGACCACAGCTCTGCTCAGTTCAAAAGGTGTATTCAATCAGCAAACAAACAAAGCAATCTTGGAGTGTGCATGTGAAAAATAATCCCACAGTCTCCAGAGTTCAGTCCACTGAGTCAATTTTTTTGTTTTCCTGACAACCCCTTCATTTCAATGACAGGGAATTATTTACAATATATATCTGTGGTCCAGTCCGTCAGTCAATTAGTCAGTCACGTTTGCAGTGTCAGACTTTATTCTTTCAAGACTGTAACTCCTGGAGAAACTCTGATGGGGAAACAAACATCCACAGCATGATCCTGCTCCTGACACACACTTGCTTTCTACGAGTCGACTAAAACCATGGAGCTACATAGCGCTCTGATGCTGAGGGTAAAGCTGGCGTACTCGTCTTTGCTGACCAACAGCAGCAGCGGCTTTGACAGACACTAATAGTTTTTTTCTCTGCAGGTGCATATTACTTTTGACTTGTCAACTGAACCATCTGGTTCCATCAGTTTTGTTTTTTTTGTTTTTTTTTTAATGAAATGAGCTATTAAATTAGTGCAGTAGTGTCTTATTTTCCATCCCTGCAGCAGCAGAAAGCAGAGACCCGCTGTGGCTGCTTGACAAGGGTGCATCGGAGGGGGAAAAAAAAAATGGCAGCACACCATCAATGTGATTTAAAAAAAAAAAAATGCGTTATGATCTGACCTTAATTGCATCATGATTAATGTCTTAATGCTGACAGCCCTAACCAACAAAAAAAAAACATGTCCTATTTTGCCTGATATATAAAAACATAAAAGCCATATGGATTCAAATAAAAAAAAAACTGAAAAAATGGCAGGAACACTCTGGAGCTGTGGGGTTTATTATATAACCATTTATTCCCATTACAACCATCAAACACTGTCCTCACTGCTACATCATAAAGAGTACTCATGACAAGGCTGCTATCTAATAACTATTAACTAGGGCTGTCAAAATATCACGTTGGTTTTTGATTAATCAATCATGGAAAAAATAATGCTGATTAATTGCGTTTCATGGTGCAGTTTGACCCAGTGCATCATTGAAGGCCACAGTGGCTTTGTGACATGATGAAGACAGACGAGACAATGCTGCTTGGCCCTGTGAATGAAACATTTACATTTAAAAGACTGGATGGAACTGTTAGGAGCACTGATCTCGTGATAGTGTCAAGGTACCTAAGATTTCTGTTCCTTATGGGCACCATATATGATCATGCCTATGTTGCTTTACTCTTTCACTATTTTAAGATTCCCCCATGACACTTCAAAGACCATCAGATGCCTGCCTCAGTGGGAACCTGAGCAAATGTGGCTGGAATGGAGGCAGTTCTTGAGACAGTGTCGAGGTAACCGTAGAACCCTGTCACTACACTGTCCCATAAAAAATATCACAGTTTCAACATTCCCGAAAACTACCATTTTCCTTAATTTGGCCCACACTGGTGAAACCCAAATCCATTTCAATAGATACAAGTCAGATTTGACAACACATGCTCACTCCCACCTCGTCACATATCGACAATTGGTCATGGATTTTCCATGTCCGGATACGACATGAAAAGTATCCTGGGTGCGTTGGTTGTTCGTTGGTTGGTTGTTGACGTTCTGGGACACCGTGTCACATTCTGTCGGTTACATGTATTGTCTTCTTCCAAAATACACTTTTCTTTTCACAGGAAATGTAACATTTACATAGTCTCTAAAAATAAACACACTACGTTGGTAAAACTCTGCAAATTCACATGTTTTTCCTCCAACAACAAACACACATGGTTGGGTTCAGACCACAAAAGCACGTGGTTAGATGTAGGGAAAAAAGAACAGGGTTTGGCTTTAGAATCTTACAGGACATGAACACTGCCCCCCTGAAGGCAGGTCGGTATTTGTTGGACCCATCCTCCATTTGTCCCATTTGTCCCACTCGGACTTTCGCCACCTTAACTTTTATTCTTGTCCCACCACATTTCCCCCTGACACTGCCGGGCACTGTCTAGTCTCGCTCACCAGACCTTTCTCAAGAAAAGAAAGGTCTGGCTGGGCCAACTCTCACTTTGAGATTGGAGAAAAAAACGCCCCGGCTGCTCGTATTTCTTTCAGTCAATCACAATCGTTCTGAGTCGTTCAATCGTTCAAAAGTTAGTAAAGGACGTGTTGAAAACGGTTGAAAACTGCTACACAACCGGAGGTGGTAGGGCGGGACTTCAGCAGGTGGCTCGTTCCGCCCAATGAGAGGCTGATCTATGCAGCGAACTTCCGCCCACTCAGACTAGGCACTGTCAAACTATAACAGAGACTGGCCGCGTATCATGCCGACGTTAAAGGACAGCTTTTTTCGTCGATATCTGACGCTGCAAGTCACTGTTTTAGTTATGTGTGAGATGATAAAATAATACTGTTTGGAAGAAATCACAGTGACAAACAATTATCTTTCATCACAAAGATCACAATGTAAACAGTAGAAACACTTCACTCGCATTACCAATTAATCGACCAAGAATATGCCTGTGTTTAATTGGCCGAAGCAGTGCCATACCAGGTGATGTAATGTCTGTCTTGACACCACCAACTCCACTTTTCTTGGCAATATTATTAGTTTTTCAGTACATTTTTTTTTATTTGTAAAAACTGCCATTACTGAAAAGCTTGAGCAAAGCTTTAAGCCTTAGAAGACTGTATGCATCAACATACTACATGCTACTGAGTCTGTTTCCACATCCTGGAGAAGACTAAGTGGTCCATTTCACAATATGTCAAACCAGGTGGCATTTACCTCTGGAAAAAAAAAAACATGACTGCACATCAGTGAGCACACAAGCATCTCACATCATGAGGTAGGGTGCGTTTTAACAGTGTGTAGGTGTAACTCTTTTCATAGTATCAATCAAACACAGCTATGAAATGGCCGTCTCTCTGGTGTCCTCCAGCACTCAGTCCATAATGATAACACGGACCATGCAGAGCGTATACAATGAGCTTGGTGTGTAGCTATGTGTCTCAAGGCAGTGGTGGTGGTGGAGCTGCTGCCACCCTCTATGATTTACCGTGGCCCTACATAATGATCATGTGGAGCAGATGTGAGCCGGGCCCAGCTGAGCCTTTAGATGTGCTTTGCGCTGACAGAGGGAGGCACACAGTGCAAGTGGGTGAGGTCCTCCTGCTCCCGGCCCTCTGAAACTTTAACATTTCCATGCATCATTCGAGTTTTGTCATTTATTGGGCCAGGTGTGAAGTGCAACCCCACATGCTGGGTAATAACGCAGCTCATGTATATTTAAAATTGATTTAAACAATCTATCAACCGTGACATTTATGTTACACATAGCATAGGGCCGGGCAATAAAACAATCTCAATAGGGGACTGCGCTAAAATTTAATTTGATAACGATGATAAACGAT
This sequence comes from Epinephelus lanceolatus, assembly GCF_041903045.1. Classification (NCBI taxonomy): domain Eukaryota; kingdom Metazoa; phylum Chordata; class Actinopteri; order Perciformes; family Serranidae; genus Epinephelus; species Epinephelus lanceolatus. The sequence goes on from NC_135736.1 coordinate 35,599,999, forward strand.
ATAATTAGATCCAACAGCCTATCATACATCAGAAATAAATGCGACAACAGTCACTCTGCTGCCTCTCTTATTTGTGTCTGCTCTGATTGGCTGCCTGTTTGCAGGAGGCAGACAGCAAAGTGGACAGCAGCATAACTTTTGAGCAGAGTCCACAGCGGAGGCAATACATGTCACTCAAACAGAACACAAACTGTGGCGTCTTCGGCCACTCTGCCTGCAGTAAGTTGCTGCCTCCCCTTAGTGCACACACGGATTGTTTGACAGAGCCATGGAGCTCGTTATGCTAAAGTGCTGAAAGTGAACTCTTGTTATCCTTCAAAGATGAGGAAAAGCAATGAAGAGCAGATAGAGATGGTCTGCGAAATACACTGTCAGTTGCTGCAAACTAAGACAGAAATAGAGTTACTGATGTAACTATGGTTCTATGAATTCTGGATGACTATGAGTTTACCACCTGACAAGCTACCATCCACCTGACCACACCATTAATTTAATATGTTGCAAGGCAACCTAACATGGATTCCTTTGTTATGTTTACATTTAGATGTTATTCAATCCATCAGTCCATTTTTATCTGTTTATACGAGGCCTAGTCGGGGGGTCAGTAGAGCAGAGTATTCCAGCAGCCCTCACCCCAGCAACACTTTCCAGCTCCTCCTGGGGGATGCTGAGGCGTCCCCAGGCCAGATTAGATATATAATCCACCCAGCATGTGCTGGGTCTGTACCTGGGCCTCCTAATAGTTCAACATGCCTGGAAAACCTTGAACAAGTGGTGCCCAGGAGGCATCCTGATCAGATGCCCCAACCACCTCAACTGGCCCCTTTCAAAGCGAAGGAGCAGTGGCTCTACTACGTGCTCCCTCTGGATGTCTGAGCTCCTTACTCTCTCGATGGGCTCATTTATGTTCAATGTTTGATACAGAGATGCAGACGGAGGGAGACTTCAGTCCCTACTCTGCCTTTATTTCATCCATATTTGTGCACATTTTCTGAAAGCTTACAGATACAGATAAAATGGAGCAGCACCACTGGAGATCGTGGAGGCAGTGTACTGTAGTTAAAGTTTAAGTAATGGTGGAAGGGAACAAATCCGTCCACATGTCAGGATGTATAGGCCGCACAGACGATGACCATCTACAACGTTGCCTCTGTTTAATGGTACAATACTACGATCTCCTCCACCATGGCCTTATTTGCTGTTGTGAGAAACTTTTGACTCTGCCTTCTAGAGCCATCTATTGGCTGTATCTATGTCACCATAAAGGACACATGGAAGTATGAGGGCAGTAATGTTTACACTTGAAAGGGACATATCTATTTTCATGCAAAAATGAGCCTTAAAGGGATAGTGCACCCAAAAATGAAAATTCAGCCATTATCTACTCACCCATATGCCGATGGAGGCCCTGGTGAATTTTTAGAGTCCTCACATCCCTTGCAGAGATTGGCGGGGGGAGCAGCTAGCACACCTAATGGCATACGGCGCCCCAGACTAATGTCCAAGAAAACAAAATTGAATCCACAAAGTATCTCCACGCTGCTCATCCGTAGTGATCCAAGTGTGCTGCAGCTGCGACATAAAAAGTTGTTTCGAAAAACGTCATTTGAACTCTGTTTTTAGCCTCACTGTAGCCTGTAACTCTGACTAGGTGTGCTAGCCACTCCGCCCGCCGATCTCCACAAGGGATGTGAGGACTCTAAAACTTCACCAGGGCCTCCATCGGCATATGGGTGAGTAGATAATGGCTGAATTTTCATTTTTGGGTGCACTATCCCTTTAAGGCTGAGCCCATCCACCCTATGGAGGAAACTCATTTTGGCTGCTTGTATCTGCGATCTCATTCTTTCAGTCACTACCCAAATCTCATGACCACAGGGGAGGGTTCGGACCTAGATGGCCCAGTGCAGCGAAAGCTTTGCCTTCTGGCTCAGCTCCCTTTTCACCATGACAGTCTGGCCCAGCGCCACTACAAACCACCTGTCCATCTCACGCTCCACTTTACCCTCACTCTTCAGACCTCACTTTTTATGAGAATACTCCTCAAACTGGCAGCATTATCAAATGATATCATGATAAATATTAATTAATATGGAAAAAACAAATGTGACAATATTTGTATCCATATTGTCAAACCGTAATCTACCAACAAATTAGTTAAAAACTGAACATCTACTTCATGGCATGTCTCATACTCCTCACTTCATAATTGTTACTTAACTGGTATTTCTGTCAGTGCTGCTTTCAAATTGAGAACATGCCTTCTTCAAGAAAAAAATCTTGTGACATTTGTCATAAAACAACAACATGGCTGCTGAGTGTGGAGCCTGCATGACCACATTTGAAGGCTGTTTTTAACTAGTCCTCTGTGTCCCAGCGTAATTAGAGATAAGCCAATAAGCATGCAACTTCACACTGTGTTTACAGCACCATAATAGACAAAGCCCTTTCTCTCTGTCACTGATGAGTTCAGTTGTAATGAGTCCTGCTTCGCATTTATCCTCAAATGGAGGAATCTCCATTACACACGCACTCATCAGACACATTTTCTCTCCCATTTATTAGCCAAACCTCTGAGTTCTAAAGAAACAGCAGACACCATAACAATGTAAAAGTTTACAACAGCAAATTACTTCACTGTAGAAAAAGCCAGTCTGGAGGGCTTGAGTACATGCAAGAGGAAAACAGTGTGTAAAACAATGCGTTTAACAGCTCTTAGTGGTAGTTTTACAGCTTGAATCGCCCATGACAGACAAGTCTTCTAGACACTTGCCCACAAAGACGTGGTGCTTCAGTCCTTGTAAACGCCTATAAGAGCAGTGGGTGGGCCCAGTTAAAAAGGGTGAGTGTGTGATAGAGCATGGAGCATCATTAAGTTACAGAGGGGGAGGGCATGATATGATGCAATTTTATTCATTAGTGGTCTGGTGGGTGTTCAGCTGCCTGTGATTAAGAGGGGTAAACAGCAGCTGTTCACTGGAGTGAAAGTTGTTCTGCCGGAGAAGGTCATAACTCCATCCACGCTGAGGAAAAATGAAGATCAGGACAGGATATGGCTCGATCATGGACAGAAAGATGAGCTGCCTGATCTCACTAGATTCATCAGTGCAGCAGTGATTCCCAATTGGGGGTACAGAGGGGAGCTACTTCTGCAGATGCCAAGGAGGTTTAAAAGTTGATTTAAAAAGAGAAATAAAGGGGAAAAAATTAAGGCAGATGCTATTTGCACCCAGGTGTCTGTAGCCAACAATGCCATTTGCACCCAAGCTGAAACAGCCGAGGTGGCCATTTACACTCAGCTGTATGTAGCATCAGATGTTCCTAGCCAACAATGCTATTTAAACCCATAAACCCAGGTGTAAATAGCCAATGTGGCTATGTTCACCCGGGTGTCTATTCCTGAGCATCCTAGCAATGTTGAAATATGACACCAACATGTCTATTCAGCTATCCTGCTAAAGTTTATGTACACAGTGTGCAGTCAGCAGTTTTTTACATCCTAAAAATTGAAATTAATAAGCCAACCAAGTCTAGAAACGATAAACAAACACTGTTTCACACAGGACTCAAAACCTTGTCTCCAGTGTGAAAGTCCTGTGCCTGACCCACTCACCCACCACGTCTTTAACCCTCTTCACCCTTTAAACTACATTACCTGATTTTCTTTCACTACATTTGTGAGTTCTTTCTCTTAATTTGTTACTCTGACCTCAGATAATGTCCCACATTGGCTAGTACTAGCATTACCATGACCTCTTTGCCCTAATCCTAACCATTTCCGACCTCAACACTTCCATATGACGAGTACGAGCCAATCACATCACACATGGGATCCTAAATAACATGTAAAAGGATTGGTAAATAGTAGGGCTGTCAGTGTTAGCGTGTTAATCGCGATTAGATTAATGCAATCCATAACGCGTTTATTTTTTTTTAATCGCATTTTAATTTTGCAAGCCTTTTTGTCCCTTCTACTCACCCGTAGTCGGCTCCTCTAACTGTAGCGTCATGCTTCGAAGCGGCTTCCTGCAGTAAACTTACCGCGGTGATGGAAAGAAAGAGTGCTACTGGACTTTTGAACAGCTTGTTTAACTTTTAAAAACTCACTCAAGTCAAAAGTAAAATGCAACCTGTGTCAAATGGAGTTTAACTACCACCGGAGTACGTCGAGTTTGAGTTACCACCTCCACGCTAAACACCTAGGTGCAGCTGGTGCACCCCAGCCAAGCGAGCCTCAGCTCCACCAAAGTACCATTTTGGAGTGTGGGAGTCGCCGCAGACCCGTAGATGAAAGTATGTTGAAGAAGTTAACTAAAGCAATCGCTAAATGGGTGGCAACTGACTGCAGACCAGTCAACATCGTAGAAGACTCAGGTATTGTATTAAGCTGGTCTACATGGCACTTTTTTGAAAGAAAATACAAAAGGTCAAAAAGGAAATTCTTTCTTTGTGTTCATTTGATTCCCATTTAAGACACTGGTAAGAAATGCTTTACATTATGGGCTTAAAACTGCCTTGAAATGCAAAATAACAGAATTTTAAACATGCAATTCAAAATGCGATTAACTATGGAAATTCTGCGATTAATCGCGATTAAAAAAATTAATCGTTTGACAGCCCTAGTAAATAGCATTAAACCGTTAACTTAATGTAACAAATAAACAGAAGGAAAAGTTAACTAAAAGTGATAAATATACAGTTAAATAATTAAAAACAAGTAATGGATCAAGTTAAAACAGATGCTAAAAGTAATAAATGAGCAAACTACCCAAACACTGAAAATTCTGTTGCAGCAGTAACTAACATCCAGGGTAAAATCAGTTCAACATGACAGGGTGGTGCTGACGAAAGCGTACATGAGCTCCTCTGACCAAGCTGTGACAAAAAAGGTTGGGAACTACTGCACTGGGAGTTTCATCCCGCAGTGATCAAAGGTTTGATCTCAGCTCTGTCTTTGCAGTTCTATGGGGATTTTGAGCTTGATCTGATGATAGAAAGACTGAACTTTGCACTAAACGGCCCTAGCATGTTCAGGTTAGCGTACAAAGGAAAGGTCGCTGCTGGAAGTCCTGGAGGGAAGGCAGACAGGTTGGTGGTTCAAGCAGGGGCAGCATAAGGCCGAGGATCAGAGGCCTTTCAGGATGAAGCAGCAGATGGTTGATGAGGAAGCTGCTTGGCATGCATTAACGTTCATCCAGGTGCACAGAGAACGAGTCAGAGCAACAATGTATGCATGAGCTGGGCAATCTGTTCAAAAGTCATTATATTCCTTTATTCATGAGTAGCCAGGCAGAAGGCAAGATACAGGATTACAGAGTCTCTCAGGTTGAAAGAATATATTCATTGTGACAGAGACGGTATGGTTTACTGTTTGCTAACGCTGGAAACTGCTAGTTTAGATCTTTTAAAAAATGAAAAATATTTCACCTTCAACCCACAAACATAAAACTACACTGCAGTTAAATTACACCCAGGACTGCCACATACAACTATATTCCCATTGTCAATTAATCTGCGCGTTACTTTTTTTTAAATTCAATCTATGGTTTAAAAAAATGTCAGAAAACAGTGACAAGCATCTACTACAACCCAAAGTGACTTCCTGAAATGTTTGTTTCATCAGACTAACAATCCAAAACCCAAAGAAATTCAGTCTAATATCACAGAAGACTAAGAAAACCAGCTTGAACCAGTGATTTCGGATTTGCTTTGATCAGCCATTTTATTAGTTTACCTAACAGGATTTTGTAGAGAGGGAAATACACTGAGTAAACAGTGTGGTGCCAAAGTTGGAATATGAATCAATGCAGGCATACATGCTCAGTGCCAACATAAAATCAATGTCATATACATGCCAAACTGGATAGAGTATGTAAATACTCGTAAATATTATGACAACTGTAAATAAGTAACAGCTGGGTAAATGGTAGGAACCATTCAGTGTGTATCCACTAATGAACAGAAAACATCAAATTCACACTAAACTGGGACACTGGCTCCAGGCATGAATGGAGAAGGCAAAACAACAAGTTAAGCTAGACTTTGGCAAGTGCACGTGCCAAAGTCACAAAGGAACAGAATTGGTCAAAAACAACCTAACCCCGTAAGAGGTTCTCTGTAATCCCGCGTCATAACAAGGCCGGGGAAAATTTGACTCAATTAGTAACAAAAACAACAAAAAATAGGTTTCGAAAGAAAGAACTAGGACGATGTGGGATTTTAATACATGCCAGCTGGGAGGGAGCTTTTTTCTATTTTCCACTGTGTGAAGGTTTCATTTGGCTCAATGGGTGTTTTTCAAAGGGCAAATGGCCATTCTAAAACCAGAATAGACGTGTGAAGATGCTATGTTTTGGGTTCAGTAAAGACTTGCCTCTGACACTTCACATCTGACAGCATACCTTCCACAGTCCTCCATGTTATATAAAGGACATGCTGACCATACTGGTTGCACAACAAAGACCCACTGTTTTGTAAGAAGTTATTCTAAAGGGGCGACTGGAAAGGAACCTTACTGTGGATGATGCTAAAAATTGCTGGTGGTTGTGTGCAGAGGTGTCATGGAGAAGCCCCACAGCATCTTTGCTGATGGTAGCACTTATCAGAGATGCTTTAAATGTCAAGACAGTTAGGACAACACATTGGAAACAATGTTTTTAGCTTTTCTAGAGAGACCTTGGAGAACGGCCCAGTCGCCAGAAGAAAATGATGGCATAGTAAATTTTAGCAAACCACGAATATGTTACATTTGTACATTTCATGTATCGTATCAGTGCCTCTACAGTGGAGTGGTATATGAGCTGACTTTGTCATCAGGAGGTGGAGGGGGTAATGGATGGTGGGACCAACAAACAACAAGTTATCGCTGTGTTTCCAACAGCTTTTTAGCCACAAACATGGGTATTTTTTAGTGATCTGTCGCTGTTTGTCCCCCGAGGACAGTGCCATAAAACGCAGCTATTTTTTTGCCAAGACATCACCTAGTTTCCTGCTGGTATGGTGCCACGAAAAGTGGTTGCTGTTTATCAAGACACAGATGCCTTCTCCAGCTGCGGTTGTGCCACCAAAAACCAGGTTTTTAAACCCAAACATCATCTTTTCCTAACCTTAACCACATGGTGTTTGTGCCTAAACCTATAGCCACAAGTTAACCAGTGTTTTGTTAATGTATCTGCTACATAATAACATACAAATATAAGGTATTTTGGGTTGTTTGTTCAACCCCTTAACATCAGGTTTCTTCTTTTATTTTCCCGTAAGTAGTTTTAAAGTTAGAAAAATGTTATTCCACACAATCTGACAGTATTATACTTAACTGGAACAACTTGGTCCAGCTCTTAAATGAAATTATAATGCTGACACTCAGTGAAATATCCAAGACTCCATGTTTTCTATGGCAGTAAGAGAAATGTTCAGGTTTCCAAAAATTCACCCTGACATATTTGGTGTCTTAGAAAACCCTGGCATGTCTAGTAAAATTTAAAATAAAATTATGTTGCTTGTAACAACGTCCGTTCGACAACATTTCTTTTCTTACTGAGCCACTAGTGGAGGTAAGTAAGTTTTAAAAGTTTACAAGCATACTGGAAAGTCATATGCAGGAGTGAAAATTAAAAAAAAAAAAAAAAAAATCATCAGCAACAAGCACATTTTTAACCTAAAACATTATCATTTTCAGTCTTCAGTTATATGTGATGCATCTGATGGAGCATAATTTCTTTAGAATTAACCTATCTCACAATCTTTGCACTTTCAGCATCACTGTAATTCTAGAGAATTTACAGAGAAACTTCAAATGGTATTGTGTCAGCCTGTTATGAAGCAATCAACTTCTTCATACTTGCAGGACTGTTTGATTTGTATAGTCGTGCAACCTTCCTTTATTAGCTGCTCTCTGCAGGTCTACCAAATAAAAGGAAAAGGGATTTGTTTGCCACTTGGCTGTCAGAGGTGGTAATGCACCAGTCAAACACTTTAAGAGGAATATTCATAACACACACAAGGGAGGCAATGGAATAGTAGTGGACAGGTGGCAAAGGTAGAGAATGTACAATAAGATTCAGAGTACAGAGAAATACTGTATGTAGACATTTAGCACTCTTACAGTTACTTATGATTTACTTTAACAATTTAAAGTGAGATTATATGGAGATGCCTGTGGTTCTGGGGTATTTACAAAGTACACTACTGCTTAATGGTGACAGGAAATTGGTTAAAGCTGAGTGTGTGCTAAACAACTGGCTGTGTCTTTAATTTAAATTTTCCGCGAAGGAGAAAATGGATAAAGCCTTGCAGAGCCACCGAGAGCACATGGGAGCTGCGGAGCACAAATATGCAGAACTTATAGTTTGAGGATTAGATCTAAATATAAGTTATGAATAAAATCTCTCATTAAAATATATTTAATTTTCCCATAAAACCAATAACGACGGTTGGTTTTCCATCTCCCTGCAAACTGCCAAGAGCAATAATTCTACTTCACAATCCTCACCACCGCAGCCAGGCTAAAATATAAATTACTTTGACAAATATTTTTCCAAAAACCTCAGTAGCCATATGTAGAATCGAGCTCCAGTGGAGCGGGAGCATGACTTAATCGCTGTGACAAGCCAGTCTGATGGAGATTCCAACAGAGAGCTGAGACCCAGAGAATTTCATCAATGAAGTATCAATATACATCAAAGCACTGTACAGGACATACTCTAAAATAGGAAATAGGAAAAAAATTGGGAAAACGTGTCTGGAAAAGAGCTTCATCCAAAGCCTCTCAGCTCACAATGCACCTTTACAAAGAACACACTAAGGCGATATATTCCTCTGTCAACACACCTTTCAAAACGCTTTCATCTGTGATATGTGATCAGGCTACTGTACTCCATACTAATCTGTTCTCTCTGCAGTCAAGCTAGCCTATTAAAAGCCTGTGTGGGTAATATGACCCATGTGGTGCAGTCATTTCAGCCACTCTGTTATTCCAACAAGCAGCTGTTCTGTGTTCCTGCTCAGCTTGATTTCCAAAATCCAACCCCCCAACCCACCCCCACCACCTCCTCCCCAGACACACGAACTGCCATGCTGTGGGGTCAAGCTTATTTTGTAAAGACAAACACTTATGAGTTGATTTGTCGAGCTACAGGCAGACATGACTTGGCAAACAAAAGCAACGGGCAGCGGCTCAGAGTCAATTTAACAGACTTATGTTGGGATAGTAACTGACACTCAAGCTGCTGTCTGGGATTCCTCGTGATTTAGGGGGCTGGATGCGAGGTTTCTCACGCACAGTCTGTAAGACAGTCGACAATGGTTACGCTGGATTTTGAGTGGACATGATTTGACCCCGGCTTTCAGAACATTAAGTACAACACAGCTGAAATATTGTAAAAATACTTGCGTTGAACCCCTGTGGCCTCATCCTCCCTTACACTCTACCAGACGCTGATTGAAAATGACACAAAAGAAACACACTACACACTCTGAGAGATTACCATAGCTCCTACTGCTATCTGTCTCTGTCACATTCACACACTCACTCACTTCTCTATATCCTTCAAAGCAGCAACTGTCCCTGATACTAGTACAGTGACACACACTGGATTCAGCTACCAGTGCGATCAGATCTCCGGTCTATAGCTCCTGTCAGAGCTCATAAAGAGAGAAGGAACCAGGCCAGAGTAAACACGGCACAGTTTAAGAGAGAGGCCACCCTTCAGCTGTGATGAAGAGGTGAGAATAACAACAAGTATCACTTTACTCATGCAGTGGCCTACAATAAACATGGGACAATCTGTCTTGCTGATATGTGATGCAAATAACAAATGTGTAAATGATCAGAGTTATTTCAAGAAGTTCAGTCATGAGGCAAACTTGGAGAAAGGCCATTTTCATTTCCCTCAACCCAGAGCTGTAGACTGCAGACTTGAGTCACTCACGTCAGACTTAAAGCTCCGTTGGATATGTTTGACAGAATGGTTTGACAGTTTGGAAGATACACTTATTTGCCCTCTTGCCATGAGTTTGATGAGAAGATTGATACCACTGTCATATCTGCTGTGGTGGGTAGAGTACTGGAAATCTATACTCAAAAAGATTCGATTGCTCCTGTAAAAAAATGACTCAAACTCAAAGTACAAGTTACTTTCCATTTTAATATTTTCAGTGGTGTGTGGGCCAGTGTAAACAAATGAAAAACAGAAATAGTTGAGATTTTTTTGAAGAAGTAGAGCAAGTAGACTAATCAAACAAATAAGCAATATGACATGAGTGGGAATGCAGCCCAGTAATGGATATATAAAGAGAACTGGACACAGTGCTGGGGGATCAGTTCAATGAAAGTTGCTCCGTAGTGAATAAGGTCAATATGGTTTAATTGCTGCTGCCAATAAATTGCATTCATTTTCCATAACTGCTCATCCTGTTGGGGATCGGGGAGGCTGGAGCCTATCCCAGATGACATTGGGCGAGAGGCAGGGTACACCCTGGACAGGTCGCCAAAATATCACAAGGCTGACACATAGAGACAGACAACCATTCATGCTCACATTCACACCTACAGCTAATTTAGAGTCACCAGTTAATCTAGTCTGCATGTCTTTGGACTGTGGGAGGATGTCAGTGTACCCAGGGAAAACCCACATTGACACATGGAGAAGATGCAAACTCGGCATAGAAGGGCTCCCTCACCCCATGGTTTTGGACGCAGGGGTTGTGACACTAAAAAAAAAAAATTACACACTGATTTACAGTAGTCAGTGCTCACCTTGACGCCATGACACTAAAACCTACAAATCAAGCCAGAAATCTTGGTGTAGTTCTGGACTCAGACCTAAATTTCAATAGTCACATTAAGACAATTACTAAATCAGCCTACTACCACCTTAAAAACATAGCAAGAATAAAAGAATTTCTGTCTAAACAAGATACAGAAAAACTTGTTCATGCTTTCATTTTCAGCAGGCTGGACTATTGTAACGGTGTCTTCACAGGCCTGAGTAAAAAATCAATCAGACAACTGCAGCTCATCCAGAACGCTGCTGCCAGAGTCCTCACCAACACCAAGAGAGTAAAGCACATCACACCAGTGATTAAATCACTGCACTGGCTTCCTGTGTGTCAAAGGATAGACTTTAAAATCTTGTTACTTGTCTATAAAGCACTAAATGGTCTCGGGCCTAAATACATCGCTGATATACTTGTACGTTATGAAGCATCCAGACCCCTCAGATCATCTGGAACAGGTTTACTCAGTGTTCCCAGGATCAAAACCAAACAAGGTGAAGCAGCCTTTAGTTTCTATGCTCCCCGCCTGTGGAACAAACTTCCAGAATATCTGAGGTCGGCTGAAACTGTCAACTCATTTAAATCAGGGCTTAAAACATTACTATTTACTGTAGCTTACCAGTGAACTAGATATGTAACTTATTGTTAGGATAATCTGTAGCTATTGTTTTTATATTTGTCTGCTGTTGCTTTTGCTTTATGTTTGCTTTTTAAATGCAATTTCTGCACTGTTTTTCTTGATTTTAGCTTTTGTTTTTAATGATCTATTGTTCCTTTAATGTTTTATCTTAACGTATTTCCCTTGTAAAGCACATTGAATTGCCTTGTGTATGAATGGTGCTATATAAATAAAATTGCCTTGCCTTGCCTTACAGATATCGCTTCCACAATGTAGGTCTATGGGGAAAACTAGTCTTTTTGGGCCCCATGGCATCACACAACAGACCCAGACATTGTAATTCCACTGTCTGGCCACTATGAAAATTGGCTTCAAAGCCCGGTGCACTTCCTGGGGGCCTGTTCGAAGTGCTGAAGTTAACCACAGCGTATAGATAACAGCCAGTTAGCTTTGCTTACTACAAAGACTAGTAAGTAAGAAAAACCTAACCTGGCTCGGTCCAAAGGTAAGAAAATCCTTTCGCCATTGTTACAGTCTTCGGTTTTTGTACAGATTTAAAAAAATATATGAGATAACATGCAAGTAAGTGAGATTTAAAAGTGGCCAGTAAACAGACTTTGTCGCCTTTGGACAGAACCAGGCAGTTCCCCCTGTTTCCACTCTAGACTAAGCCAATGACTGTATATAAAGAGGAACGTGTCTACACTTCTACCCACTGAACAAAAATTAAGCCAAAATATCGTGGATGTGGTCGCTGCCACCTTGCGCTGGTGATGTCATTTGGAGCCAGAGTCTGCACAATAGTGATCTCTGCAGTATCGAGTTCCTGACGTCCAACCAATCACAAGCAGCACCATAGCTGTTAGTCATGACGTCAAACCCTGTTTTTATAGCATGAAATAAATAACTATAACCAAACTTATAGAAAAATGAACACTTGGACATACATCAGCATGATAGGAACTGGCTAAAATGACAGAAGCCATCTTGGTGTATGTATACCACCAGGGCGTGATCAAGATGTTTTGGGAAGCTGTCACTTCATCCTCCTTGATTATCAGCTTAGGTAACACTTTTCTGGAGGCTTACTCCAGAGACTTAGGGATATAGCAGTGCATGTATCAGGTCAACATCAGAAACTTCAGAATCATGGCCACCTACCAACACTTTAATCATGAGCCCAAGAGTTGTTTCTTGGACAGCAAAAGGCATGAGATCACTGTTTGGGTGCCTACTGCATTTTGTATGGAAACATACATCAACCTATTTTTCTTGGGTACGATACCCTTTAATTTAAAGTTCAGTCCCAATGCATTGATTGGTCTCAGCTAAGGAAGAAAATTCACTATTGTGCTTCATCATTAATGTTCCTCTTTGTCGCTGCAGTTTGCCTCTGTTTGGAATAATGATCCTCATTATTTTAAGGACCTTCTTTTCCCTGACGTATTAAACAATTTTGCCTTTTCTGATGCACCTGCAATCAGGGCACAGATGATTTTGGGCTTTTATGGTGCTCTTTTATTCGTCTCATATTGTGATGGAAACTCATATCACCAGAGCTCCTCTATAGCTGCAATATGTTGAGCTTATTGTCATTCTAATGTGACCCACCGTTGGATGTTTGAGTATGTGATTAATTTTACTTCAGAGTTTAAGCCCCTTTACAAAAGATGCTGACATTATGTGTACTCATCACATTTCAAATACTGTACATGCGATAGAGTTATGAAAGGCAGAATTGCTGCAGCTGTAGGAGCTGACATAACACTACTGAAGGAAACACACACACACACACACACACACACACACACACACACACACACACAGCCAGAGGCCTGGAAAAAACAACAGTTCAAAAAGTGGAGGCGCATGAAGACCTCTTCATGTCGGCAGCATGTGTGTGATCTCTTCTTCCTTCAGCTCCAACCCCCCTCCTAAAACACACACACACATAACGCTCTCTGTATCGAGATGACAGAGGATTTCGCCTGAGGTGACCTCGCGGCCAAACTCACCACTAATGTGTTCTGACAAGTAAGATACAAGAAAGTGCTAACAGAGCAATGTAATGGTTAAAATCAGCCTGGCGCTCATCCATACCTCAGCACTTTAACCTCAGTCCTGTAACCCTGCTGACCAGTTTCCAGTACACGTTGTCTAATTTTGTGAAGACAAATAAGAGATTACATTGGCCAGGCCGTGGCTGGGCAGGAATATAAGCCTTGGAATAGTTCTGTGGACTCTCTCTGGTTCAGTACGCCTCAGGGAGGGAGCTTAGCTATGGGAAAAAACTGCAGTTGACCAGAAAACATGGCTCCCTCTCACAGAATTCAGACTCAGAAATGAGTTGACCCCTGACACTTGTAACTCGCAGCCATAAAACACTGACCTAAGAGAATCTGGGCTATGGCAGAATAACAGAATATCACAAAATGACTGATTTCATCAAATTAAAAACAAGTTATTATACTCTAAAAGGGTATTTTGACAAGACAGCTCAAGAGTAGTCTGTGTTACCTGGTGATCATGACAAACACACACTGTATTCTATTTTGCCTCCAAGCTGGCCATTAGTTTTGGAGTTGAGTGAGGTTGCCCTTCACAGAGGTTCCCACACTGAGCTTTTTATGTTCCCAAACAGAAGGGCTGTGTATGGGCTCACTGCTACATGGGGTAATGGGGGATAGGGCCGATATTACATAAGCTGTGTTTCCACCAAAAACTTTCAGTATAGTACCTTTAAAACTGTATGTAACCCATATGGACATGTACCTAAACCCCAGATCTGTTTTCCTCTGCACGCAGTCTTCTTAAATGAAGGCAAGGTTGTTGGTACTCACTGCTATGTCCAGCTCCTACTGTATTGCCTCTTCACCAACGATGCAGAGGAACGTTTGTACCTTCGTTTATCGTCCACAGAACGGGGTTGCACACCAAAATTTTTTCAGAACAAACAACAAAAAAGAGCAAGCTGGACTGAGATTCTCTCTCAATGGGATTTTCTTTCTTTATAACAGATAGCAGCCATTTAATGGGCTGATAACATTTAAAGCAGATGGATTTCCAGGTGTAATTATACCCTAATGTGTTCCTGCAGTAAATTAAACTCCATATTGTGGAGTAAGTAACTCATAATAAATAAATAAATAAATAGATGTTACAGTTGGATTTTTTTTCCTCACTTTTTTGGGTTTTTTTAATTTCTTTATGAGGTGATTCAAGTACAAAAGAAGTGCAAGACATGACAGGGACAACACCATGTGGGAGACAAGACAGGTGTAAAATAACAAGGTGATGAGGTAGTAAAAAGGGGGAATGAGTTAGAACAAGAGGAACAGGCCAAAAGGGAGAGGATCTCGGGTACAAATCGATTAAGTAATCTTAAATTGGGGAAAAAGGGAGGCAGAAAAATAAATAAATAAAAATGAAGAAAAAAACATTAACAAAAAAAAATAAATGAATATAACAATGATTTTTTTTTTTAAAAAAGTCTCTCTCCCAACTCAATGGGATATTTAAAAATAGCAGGTTTGTGCACTGAGTCCTTGTCAAGCAAGAGCTGGGGTGTAATGCTGCTGGAGTGCAATGTAACAACACTCCAATTGAGGAAATATACCCAATCCACACAATCCAGCTTTTCATGTTTGAAGATCCAATCATCTCAAAAGCGTGTGTCACCCCAGAGACCCAACAAAAACAAACTGAATGTTCAAAGTTGTCATATTGACATTTAAGGTGTGGTAGCTGCTGGCAGTAGCCTTTGAACAGCACTGTGAATTAAATGATATTTTTCTCAGTCTATAGCTGCTAACTGTTAACTTGTAAAACTGAAAAGGCAGCAAAAAAATCTTTCATTTCATAGTTTTAGTTTACTGACGTCTGAAAAACTTGCCACAGTATGAACAGTGGTTACATAACCTTCAAAACCAGCCACAACTCAGCCCTGAGCAAGAGAGATGGTTCTCTATTGACCAGTCCGACTGCAGTGTTTCTAGCTCCAATATATAGTATCAGATCAGTGTGCTGGGTACCTCAACAGAGGGGTAGCAAAAATGGGCTTCTCTTGGTACCATCCACAGCTTTTCTCAACAAAAAATAATCATTCTCATGTGTGCAGAACTGAACTGACCTGGAGTGCTTTTAGGAAACGAGGCTATACTTTCTGTATGTCTGATCTTAAACATGAAGACATGGACTATAATGGACTATAGGAGCGAGAGCAGACGAGAAGGACATAAAGGCCACAGAGCTGCAGTGTATTTGCAGAAGGTGGGAGAGCAGGGGCAAACTCATGATAGTTTTTTTTTTTTTTTAACATCATCACATGTAGTGCAAGCAACCCTCTCAGGTTCACACAGATCGCACTTAATGTGAGCGCACATGAAAAGAGGCAATTTCGTTGTCACACAGTCGAGGAGAAGCTGATTCTGACGGGCATTTAGGGCTAAATTTACTTTTGTGCAACAGCTAGAGATTATTAGAAGATCTGCTGTGAAGCAACAGTGAACAGGAAGCAGTGACAACATCACATAGTGTACAGACACCGGAAAAAGGTGTAACTTTCTTTACATCCTCTTTTTCTGTTTTCACTTACACAGTCACTGTCTGTCTGCCTCTGTTTTCCTCTAACGTTCTGTCTGTCACATATTCCCAGCGTGGAGGCACATTACACATCGTGTTGGGGGCGGGGGGTGGTGGAGGGGGTGAGCTGGGGTCTGCACTGCTACCCAGCTGCAGTGCTGCCCCTGTGGGTAAGACAGGGAGGTCAGAGAGCCTCTGGCCTGTCACCAACCACGCTGCGGCATTACCAGGCTCGTTCCAAGCAGAGTGCCCAGAGCGTGGCCCCTGTGGCTGTATCTCCCTGATGTGCTGCCACCCCACCCCCCTCCACCCTGTTCAGGGCCACTCGTCAGCATGTATGTTCACCCTGGCTGTGAATGCAGATGCTGGTAAATCCTTTGTCCTTGCATAGAACCCCTGACCCCCTCACATTATGCTACTGTAGTGTGTGGCCTACGTCACACTAGAACAAGCCACAGCTGTGCTATTTTTGAACCACGAGTGTCTTTCCGGAGGCATTTTGATACTGTGGGTCTTTGATGTTAGCGTCAGTTTAAGTTGTGTAGTCTCTCAAATGGGGTGATGTGTTTGGCCGATTTTTATTCAACGCTAAATAAGCTATAGAAGTGAGAAAAGTCACTACCTGCATCCACAGTCCTCACCTTCATCCTGGAGAGTGGTGCAAATAACAGTCAGTTAAAATCCAGAAATATACAGTTCAATTAAAAGATCTGAAGACCATTAGGTTAGGGCAGCGGGGGTGTTTAGGTTTAGCTGTCTTGCTCCCACAGGAACACAACAGCCCCACAAACCCATGAACACTAAACTGGTTGCTGCATGCCTAAATATAGTATATTGGGATTAGGTTTGTAACAGCCATGACTAACTGCTGGTCATGGTGGCACAGCAGTGACAGCATGGCCAGCAGGGCCGACACGGTCAGTGGATAACAGAAACGTACATGCAGGCAGGAGCACTCACTCTGATGTATTTCTGTTTGCTTCCTGAAACCCATCCAGGACATCTTATTCCAGTCTTGAGAGAGCTCAAGATGGCAGCATCAATTGCTATGGCAACACAAAAGATTTCCCTTTTCACTCTGGGATTTCTCCGATGCTTTCAGGGGTCGCCGGTGTTGCTTGAATAAAAGCACATTAGGAGGCAGGCTGGCTGTGTGGGTGTGAGTTGTGCATGGGGCTCGCTCTGAAGCACCTCAGCAGTTGTCAGATAAACCCAGTTATTAGGCCTCAATCTGCCTGCGTAACCCTCCATATCAGATGAACTATTACACTCACATCTCCAAATTAGTCGAGCGCCCTGCCTCCCTCCATATCGCTCCCCTCAAGGCAAGCATCTGCCAGCACATTTGTGATTAAAGTTCAGACACGAGGAACGACTAAAATAACAAAAAACAGGCTAAGAAGAGAGGACAGAGCTCGGAGAGGTCATGAGTTCTGCTACACCACTTATTCTATAGGCCGGCTCCAGCCACAGTGCTAATATAGGAGCAGTGTTGACAGAAATGCAGACAAGCAGCACTGTCTGCACAGGACACAGGGGAGAGAGATGAAGAGACAGTAAGTGGGAAGAGGTGATGAAGACTCTGGAGAGATGTACGTCCAACACTTGATCACCACTCAAAGCTGATGGTATAGGTCACTCTGATGTAACGCCTCTACAGTTCTGTGAGGTAAGGTTTTTCTTGGAAGTGGGAGACGAGCAGACGAGAGGACTGCACAGAATAACATGAAATCACTATAGGCACGGCAGTAAATGTGACGGGGTGAGAGAAAGGAGACGCATAAGGTGTAATGATATGAGCAGACGAGGGAAGGGTGCTTTTCTAACACTGAAGGTGACTCATTGAGCGCTTTGACACACAGACTGCTACCTGAGAAATGACTGGCTGCGACAATCAGCCACAAAACCTTCTCATCAGGCAGGCAGACTCAAAGGGCTGCCAGGTGAAATAACCCTCAGCCACAATTGAACGTTCACTTCCCAACTGCAGCCAGGAGGAAGCTGGATCCGACACTGGTGGGAGGCCCACCAGTAACGATGCCTACTGGAAGACAAATATGAGCCGACACTAGCATGTGGGCATTCTAGTTTTGGAAGAAAAGGACAATAAAAGGCAGCGAAAATGTGCCTCATTCTTAAACAAGTGAATAAACCTCTGATGTCTCCTCGCCTGCTCGCATTAAAGCATCAGAGGCGTTAGAGCACAGCAACCTGTCAAGGAGGCAAACAGGTGCTGTTTAGGTGAATGATGTTCCTCTTAGCTGAAGCACAATACCCACAATGCATGTGCACAGGCGTGCCCTGTACCGCGGCCTTGTCTTTGTGTTTACAGAAAGGTCATCTCTGAAAGCAGAGCGAGGGGAACTCCCTCTGAGTAAACGCAGGACTGAAACATGAGACCTTACAGCAGGCAATCCCCATCAGCTGGCACTCTCCTCTGATTGGATTTAAATCGGCACAGTGATTTGCATATACATACATTGATTTAAAACATGCATACGATTGGCTGGATTAAATCAACACTGTCATGTTTGAAAATCTGCATTTAATTTGTTTTATGTAATGAAAATAATCAGGAACAAGATGTCCTGTTGTAAGCTGCTCGTACAAATGAATGTTTCGATTGAGCTGACTAAAGAGGCAACCATGCTGACGTGATGTGACAGTAAGACCGCTTGATGTGAAGGACTGAAGAGAACAGCGTGGAACACGTATTCAGACCTGGAGAATTTCATCTGTACACACTGATCCTACAAGTATTGTGTGTGTATCCAAAGTCTGATACAGTATCTTATCCCTCTGTGCCACAGAGCTCCATTGTTTGACCAAAACTAATAAAAACACACTAATGAGCGTCATTGTTGCACTGAGTGACATGTTCCTTCATTTTGATGGAAGCACACACTGTAGTTTATTTTGACTCACTCCCACACACACACTGTCCTGCTGCCGGGAATAGTTGCTAGCACACCAAGAGCCCTGTATGAGTAATCTATAGCATGCTATCTAAATCAGGGGGTTCCCAACTGGTGGGTTGTCGTCGAAAAGTGGGTCACAGGTCAGTTCTGAATGGACTGCAAGGGACTTATGAACATGTCAAGTCTGTAAAAAATCCAATTTAGCTTGAAGTACAGTGATTTTCTGGCACGGAGTTTTATTTTAAAGAGCCGTTTCCTGCTATAGAGTGAGTGACTAACAGACAGCTACTTGACAGAGACACTAAAATAGCTCGATGACATGGTCAAACACAAAGATGACGCTGAACGTATTAAACTGTGTGGACACTGAACTAATGACTAAGGAGAAATCCGGACCCTGCACCCTCACCGGTTGGGAACCACTGATCTACGATGAATGGCACAAGTGCGTTTGGAGCGTGTGCAGCTCAACTTTTTCTGGTGAAACGATGCATAATCTGGGTGCAAAGTGAGATGCAAAGGTTTTATTTCGTCTCTTAGGCCTTGTTTACACAGATACCGATACAAATAAAAACGGATTTTTATTTATGTCGTATAAAAAAAAATAAACCTGGGTTTACACAATCAGTTGTGAAAACGATATCCCCGTTTACATGAAAACGCAAAAATGGCAGCTTTTTGCTGCAATTAGCATGCCAGGCCAGTAGGTGGCGATACGCCATATGTCAAACACCACAGTATTACTTTCTGCGCACACACAGTGATTTGTTTTCCTCTTGGCGCTAGTGATAAAAACAATGATAAACTGCATTTTAACCTTACGTAGCATAGTTAGCTGCTATACACTTACTAATATTGGGCACAGCAGCCATCTTTGTGCGCGGATGTAGCGGTGATGTTGATGCAGCAGTGCTAAGTTCATTTGTAAGCTCATAAGTAGTCCCAAAAGTCCCAACAAAATGGAAACAACCCAGCATGTATCAGCCATTGTTGTTGTGGTTCGCGGACACCTAATCGGCATGCGCAAACTGGGTTGCAACATCATCGTTTTCCAAAATCTCCATCTATCCTGTTTACACATCTCCACAAAAACAGATATTTTTAAAAACTTTCACTTTGGAAGCCGTTTTTGAAAATCTCAGTTTTTGTTGAGAAAAACGCCGGTTATTCGTAAATGACAGGTGCGAACGCAAAGATAAATACCCGTTTTCAGAAATATACGGAGCCATATAAACAGGCCTTTAATTAATCATAGGTGTGTTGTGAGTATAACATCAAACAATCAGAGTGTCAAAATTAGACCGCCTTTATGTTTTTTGGCAAGTTATGTTGCTGTTTGTTACCCAACTAATGAATGATGTGGGGGCATCCTTGAATCCACAAAGAGGGAGAGTTTTCCAAGCAGAGAATGTCTGCAACCTTTCAACCAACAATCAACCATGACAGCTGTTTTTTATTGTACTCTAGTGACATGAATAGAAAACAACCAAAAGCGGGAACTTAAATTGGAACACCACCTAAATTAACAATTCCAATATGTAATTTCAGTTGTTGAGGAAAGTTACATGAGCCACTCTCTCTCAAAGCCAGAAACCAGAGAGGGAAGTCTCGAATTTGTGATGTCATCATATATAAAATCTGTAGCTGATTTGATTTTGTGGACGCACAGAATGTTTGTCGTCTTTTTTTATTCCCAGACGAGCTTTATTCTATTGTAGTGTTCTCAGTTCTGAAACAGAGTAGTACCCATATACTCAGAACATTCCCGAGTGCTCTCAGTGTTATCGATAACAGTGGTTCCCAACTGGTGCAGCCACAGGGACCAGATTCCTTAGTCATTAAGTCAAGGTCCACACAGTTTAATATATTAAGCGTCATACTTGCATTATGTCATGTCATCAAGGTAGTTTGCTGTTTCTGACAAGTAGCTGTCTGTTAGTCACTCACTCTACAGCAGGAAACAGCACTTCAAAATAAAAGCTCTGTGACAGAAATTCACTGTACTTGTGTTTTTTTAAGTGATTTTTAAATACGAGTAAGTGTTTTTTTACAAACTTGACACTTTCACAAGTCCCTTGCAAGTCCATTCAGAATGGGCCACCAACCCAGTTTCAGACCGCAACCCACCAGTTGGGAACCACTAACATCTTTCACCATTCATTTTCTGTGAGGCAGTTTCAGACTTTATACCCTATGACATCACTAATTTGAGTTTTACCACTCTAGCTTTTGGATTTGGGAGAGAGGTGTCCATGCTAACAAATTTTTTTGGACTCTCTTTGACCATAGGAATAATATGTATGAATTTTGAAAATAGGCGTAGATCCCCTTTAATATTCAAATTTAAGCTGTACTTTTCAAAATTGTAAAATATACATAAGTTATAGTTAAGGGGATAAATTATGCTAAAACCACATAACCATTGCCATTATAAAGCATCACACAACACAATTTAATGCATAAACTACCATAGAAACAATATGTGTTAAGCACATGCTGTAAAATTCACCCTTCCACATGTGAATAAGACTTTCACTTCTTTTTGTCAAGCTGTTACACAAACTTACATCACAAAAGGGAAAGTGCATGTGCATGTATGCAATAACCACAGCCACCTTTACACATCTTCTGTTCCTCACCCTCATTACACTGACACAGTGTAAAGACATCACACCTCGGCTCTGAGTCTTTACTGAGCTGATGAAGCCAGCCAGTTTCTCTTCAACACTTGTAATGAAGTAAACAAGTCTGTGTTTATAAGAAGCTTCTCTTTCCATTGAGTCACACTCTCACAGGGTGACAGAGGGCCCTGACTATGTGCTGACGCAAAATGGCTCCATGTCACACAGGTTAAAAACATATGCACCAGATGAATGGAAATATGTGTCAGAACAATCCTGCGCAACATCCCTGTAACACCACTGGGCCTGTTATAGTTATCGACTTATCGCACAATATATGCACATGACCTCGATGATATTGCTGACGTCACTTTTGGCGTGTTTTTGCCAACATAATGCCATAATAAACATCAGGGTTTTCTCGTCTATTAGTGCAGCTATTCTCCGAAATAAGACACTAAAATGAAAATGCAGTCTGACGTCTTACCGGTGTTGCACCGAAATCTGTGACCGTCGGAATCTGTGACCGCTGTACAGCCATCAGAATATGTGACCTCTGTGTTTCTATCTCTGTGATGATCCCAAATACAAATATATGTGTCCATATTGATGTGAGAGGATGACAGAAGGATTGAAAACAGTTATTTTGAGGTTTAAACTCATTATTATGCAGATTCAGTGAGGTCACATATTCTGATGGCTGTGCATCTAGCTCTTTACAGTTTAACTTTGAAATGAAAATACATCTGTCCATATATTGAGGCAATAACAGAGCACCTGTGTCGATGTTTACTCATTTATTAAACAGTGCATACATTATCACACAAAACGTTGTTATAATAAAAGTAATTTACAACATCTACCTTAAGGCTATCTACTTTCCATTGCCATTGTTGATGGCCACACACACGCAGACAATGTGCAACATCGCCCCCTGTGGTCACAGATTCCGACAGTCACAGATTTCAGTGCAACACCGGCATCCTGCAGCCGCGCATTTGGAGTGGAGGAGGCACCTTCCTCGTCAGTGCGCCATCCTCTAGCAATGAGACAAAAAGTCAGACATTTGTAGTTTTATCCCCCAACATCTCCATCCTTCACTCCGTAAATACACCTGCAAACCGTCCGGCTCCCAGGCCGTCCATCCCCGGGCGGTAAGTGCAACACACCTTGGATGTTTGTCGCGTTTGCAGCGACACATTCTCACCAACTAAAAGAAACAAACATAATCTTTTACAAGGCCATGACTCATCCGTCCGGCCGGACTATAGAGGGATTCGCCTTGTTGTTTACAAATAGCCTACTTCCAGGTAGAAAACCAGCAGAGCTTTTAGCTATATATATATATATATATCACATTTTTCACATCACTGTATCACCGTTTAGAGTAATCCGATGTTTGTAAAGTCTATAAACACAATGATTGAACAAACATTACTATTTCTTAGCCGTTAGCGGTGTCTGTAATAGGTAATAACTCATTAAATGGTCCATGAAAAAAATATTTTTCCAGCGGATATCTTAGTTACAACATGATTGAGCTAGCAAAGCAGTTTTGTGTTGCTATGTGTGGTATTTATTCAGTTTTGGGAAATCACAATGTCTAGAAAGCATCAGTGGCTGCAGCTGACAGGGACAGCTAACAGCAGCAGCAAAGCTAACATCAGGACGTCATCTGTTAAAAGCCTCCCATTGTCGGATACGACATGAAACTACTCCAGTTACCTCAATCATGTTGTAACTAAGACATCCGCTGGAAAAAATATTTTCTTCACGGATGAGCACACATTTGATAAAACAGAGTTTAATCTCTCAGCATCCATTTTCAAGCTCTCTGTGTGTTTGTTTCCTTGCGGACGAGAAAAGGGGGAGCGCACATTTCCAAGAAGACGTGTCCTTTTCAAAAATGCAAGAGGCGTTGCTTTGTTGCCGGCCATTTTCGCCAGTGTGTTAAACACACTTTAGAAAGGAGTGTCCCCAGACTATCAGAAGGCGGAGATCTCTGATTGTCTGGTGGCGAGACTAGGGTGGGCGATGTGGCCCTAAAACAATATTTATAGTGATATTTTAGGGTGTTTTTGTGAAAAAGATATTCCTGATAATATGACACATTAATTTAAAAAATATTATTAATTTATGAAAAACTAAACAAAAATGATCTCTCCTTTCTTTAGTTTGTGAACAACAACATTAACTCATAGTGAGATTCAGATTCTGTATACAATATTAATGGTCCAACAAAATCAAATCTACCACAAATTACGCATTTAAACAGTTCTCAAATAAAATAAATAAATAAATAAAAAGTAGTGAGGATTGCAGATTGCAACCATCTGAAACAACCAGGTTACAATTCCCTCGGTGTTCACTGTTCAGGAGGTTTTTACCAGGAGCTGAATTATCCACAGAGGTCTCTTTTCTCCAAAACAAACGGAAAAACACAGAATAAAGCACTGTTATGTTACAAAACAGTGTTTCTCCTGCACTGTTCGGATCGTTGCAGATGGGCCACCTAATGTGTGGTGATCTTTTTTCTCAATCGGACATTCAGGAGGTGTTTGGAGGGAACTGAATTATCCACAGAGGTCTCTTCCTCACCAAAACAAACAAACCTGGTGATTTAAAACAGTAAAAACAGTGAATAAAGCAGGTTTTTCTGATGCTGCTCATCGCAGCGGGGTGGCTAATGCTAATGAGGTGCTCCCTATGTAGACAGAAACACAATTCTTATTTTCAGGTGATTATGCAATACAGAAAATACACTTGTTATATTATATTCCATTTCTGCCAATATTGTGCCCCTAAATCCTACACACTGGACTTTTAACTTCTTTGTAGCATCCATGTTGTTTCCACATTACAACTTAAAGGTCATGAACACACCACAAGTCGGAAGAATGGCTTCCAAACTCAGGAAACGGGTACATCCGGGTAGCTCGTGAATGCAGCTTAAGTCTCAAACTGGGTAATTTTGGGCAACTCCTAAAGAGGTACTATAATTTTATGTATACTTTCTCGTATATGTTAAGAAGTGTTAAATACTGTTTTAAAAATACGCTTAATATTTTTTTCATATTCTAATGTCTGAACATGAAAATAAAAGTGAATTGCTGTCATTATATCAGGGACATAAAATGGTTTAGAAATTCCAGTTCTTTCTAGGACAAAATATGATCCTAACAGACCTACCAAGTTCCCACTTTACCAGTAAATTATACAGTATATTCCATAGTGTAAACATTCACTGTTCTTTATCATGTTAATATCATCACTTTTGATATATAAGCATTACTATATAAATTATACTGTCATATCCACCTACTTCGTGTACAAAGCAACCTGTAACATAAATAATCCTATACTTATTCCAGTACCCTTTGCACTCTGCTCCACTGCACTATGCACTGAGGGCACACAAAAAAACAGAGTCAGTCAAATCCCATGTATGTGTACACACTTACTTGGCAAATAAAAGTGATTCTGATTCTGAAATAGGCACTCATACATACGCCAGCATCTACATAGAGTGATTTCTGAGTTGAATCTACAACAGCACTGAGACCTATTTCACACCAGAGGGCCTCTCAAAGAGATAATGAAGACCAGGTTCACATAAAAAACAGATATTTCTAAGTGACAGAATCTCAATAGCAGGACTATAAACGATCAAAACATAATACATAACAGCACTGAGATTCCAAGCAGCGTCTGATTAGTCATTCAGATGTCTACTAAACATTTTATTGTGTCTGTTGGCTTCAAATACCCAACACTGCCTATCAAACACAGCTTTCAGGATGAGCCAGCATCCTTTACTGCAGCCCATAAATTCAAGTATTCCTAACAATAAACCGACTGATAGATATTTAACAAGCGAGAGCAGCGAGTTCATGTCACCACTCCTTGCCCCCCGATAGCTCAGCGTGCCAGTTCAGAAACCTGAGGTGGAGGAACGCTGTATCCTTTCCCCCCACACTTTTCCTGCCCCTGAACATACTTGCAAGGATAAGGGCTTGTTAATCCAGAGGTGAGATGAATGGCAGCACTGTGTATGTGTGTGTGCGAGCAGGAAGGAGGGCAGGCTGGGACCCCAGGCGCAACACAACTCAGCACAAAGACTGGCTCAGTGCTGCTGTCACACATAGGGAAAGGATAAAAATATACATGTATGCTACGGCCGTATGGAATATAGGAAAATGTAAAGCCGAGGAATTACGGGGCACATATGAGCAAGATATTAGTACCCAGTGTAAAAGTTACAGAGCCAAATGGGGCGACAGTGCCTCAATCCATGAGGGGATTAATATAGTAGTTCTTCTTAAATGCTGACATTGCCTTCCCTCTGAGGATCCGCAGTGACTTCACCACTGGCTTTTATTTTGAAAATCTAACAATAGTTAAACAGCTAACACACAGGACAAAACTGTCCCTGATTCTAGTTCTTCGTGTTACAATTTCCAAGAAGTAATTTCACTTGGAGGCAAAGTGGAGCACAGTTGAAGGTGAAATATCACTATAAGCATCAGAGCCGATGAGGGTATGCCGTGTGAGCACGTCAAGCGGAGGATAACTGGATGCTGTGAGGACCGACTCCTATTTGCTCCTCTGACCTGTTCCTAATGTGTCGGCTCAGACGAGGCAGATAAGGAAGTGACATACCTTTTTTGGTATTGCCTCCTGAAAGCAGTGGAAGGTGAAATTGAACTTGTGTGAGTTATCCAAACAGCGGCTCAGCTGTTCAGGCAGAACAGCTCGGACAAATTAGTATCAATCACACTGATCCTCATGAGGACGCATGTGCACACACAAAGGCAAACAAGAGGAAGAAATGACAACACTGCAGTTTCAACACATGAAGGCTTTTAACACAGTAGCTTCGATTTACTGATTTATGAGATACAGTTGATAAAAAGGATGAAGGGAGGCAGTTTAAAGGAGGATTATTTTTTATTCTAAAGCCAATAAAATTATGTGTCCTGGCATAAACCTTGCTTTTCATGGTCCTGTCCAAGAATAGACAGTTTCAAGAATGTCCAACTCAAAACATATAATTCACATAAATCATTATGTTGCACATTATAGCATCGCTAAATCCAAAGTAGTGTAATCGCAAGGATGTCTAAAATATCAGCTGATACTAGCCTGCCAAATGATGTATGTTGGAATTTACTCAACCCATATAAGACTAAAAAGACATTAAAAAGCATTAATGAAAATTTACATCTTTGGAAAAAATTCATATGCATGTACTCAGTACATATTTGCTCTAAAATCAGGGTAAGCATTGGTTTTCTATTATCACAGGGATGGTTTAGATCTGCATTAAAGCTGGGGTAGGCAGTTTTATTTTGGCTTCATTGGGCAAAAACCCCATAATAAACTTTGAGCATATTGTGATTTAAATGGACTGAGGGAAAATGAAATTTTGCTCCTCCTCTTGGCTCTGTTTTCAGGCTTTAGAAAATCTAGTGACAGGAGACTTTGGCCAATCAGAGGTCATTTCAGAGAGAGGGCATTCCTATTGGCTGTTCTACAAATGCGAAAGCCTGATTCAATGGCGGAGAATCCTGCAGTGAAAGTTGCTATTCCAGCATTGGTAACAACTGCCTACGCTGCAATGAAATCTGACAGAAAGGTTAGCCTTATGCTAACTGGAGCCACAGGCCAATGACTGTAGCTTCAAGTTTATGTTTATGTACTTAACCTTAGCAAGAACCTTGAATTTCAATCTGTCATTTGCCTCACTCCCTGTATGAACAGACCTCTTTACTGGGCAGAGAACAGGCAGCAGCTCCAGACACTGACCCCGAGTCAACAGCCACAGCAACCTGAATCCAGCCAGTGCAAACCCCAGCTCTGGGGGACCGACAGCCCAGACTCCCTGCTGGATCAGCAAAATTTCTGTTGCTGCCATTACCAAGTAAGACCTGGTGCTGCTGTTGGCCACCAGCTTGCTGTGACACCGGGCACCGGGGGTTTGCAATGGCTGAATTTGAGCTGCTGCCCCTGCACTGTGCCTTTGTGGAGGCAGGATGTTTTAAAAGTGGCTGTAACCCATATTTTACAATAGCAATCTATCAAATGACAGTGTGACTATGACAAACATGTCTCTGGTAGTGATGAACCTACAGAGACTTATCACCCGAATCTGCAGCTCCCCTTAACTTTATGGAGCTTTATAGTGATTTTTTTTTAGCTCAGTGTTAAGCTGTTCAGCAACTTTACTGTTGTGGGTCACTCTCACTGGTCTCATTGCATCATTTATAGCTGCACAAGGCATCTGTGTCTCAGCACAAATGCTCTGAAAACCTGCTCAGCACCAAACAGTAGACAGATAGAAGCTGTATCCGAAACCGCATACTAACGTACTACATACTACATCAGTATGTACTGCATACAGTATGCCATTCCAGCAGACCGTTTGCAGCACGCAGTATACAGCCAAGTATCCCAGAATGCATTTCGCACCAGCCGACAGCACAAGCAGAGAGTTCAAAGCAGGCTAAAAGCTGTTTTAATTTCCGCTGTAGCGCTGTTAATATGTCATTTTATTAAGTTTTAATATTTTTTCAGGCATAAAAGTAACCATTTAGATCCTCAACATGTGGTCAGTTTATCCAAATAACGCCTGTTTGGAAATTTGCTCCGACATCTTTGGGGATGAGAAGAGCTGCTATGGGAGCCGCTGGCCAGGAGCAGCAAGCAGCTCACAGCCGGAATACCAAGATGATCGCCAGTCAACCTCTGTCGTCATCCCGGGGAGAAAGCAATCCGATGAACTGACCTGCTGCTCTTTGGAGATTTACCGCTGGCTGATTTAAATCCTTTTGGAAGATAAATGTTGGTTTCATAGATGAAATCTAACAATTGTAGCTGCCACATTATTTTGTCTGAATATAAAGTGAAGCTTCATGTTTTTACTGGACAGAACAGCAGCGCTGCCTCTGGGGCTCTTATGTACAGACATCACAATTTCAATGAATATAAATGTATTAAAATGAACAGATCAGTCTATATTGAATTTCGTTTTATCTTATTAAGCTACACAAGTTTGGGTTTTTATTATAGCTACATTACAGACAACATGATTTAGTGCATCTCTACGTATGTTAAGTCAGGTAGGTATCAAAGATTTGGCATGACGCTTAATAAAATAATATCACGCGCACAGTACAGTACGGGATGACGCTTAATAAAAAAATAACATCTCCTCGGTATTCCCGGCTTGATCACTCTTGTCCGCCATTACGACAGTTGACTGGTCCCGGTCAAGGGCGCATTGCATTGTGGGAAACAGTAGGTGAGGTAGACTGGTCTGATGCATACTGTGGAATTTTTCCAAATCAATACGACATCCGGGTATTTTTTTGCATACTGCAGATTTTGCTTTTGCTTGCATACTGCATACTACATACTACATTTTGGCAATATCAGTACGTACTTCTAGTATAGTATGCAGTTTCGGATACAGCCACAGAAACCAAAATTGGAGGTAAAAGAGCATTAGTACTGGACTTTCATCCATTAGAGGGACACAAACACCACTCCAAATGAATGCTTATGCTTGCTAATGGTTTGACATATAAACTTAGGCTGCTTTCAGACCTAGAGTTGTCTTGCTTTGTTAGTCAGTCCGAATCAGGGACTGATTTTGTTACAAAGTTGTATAATTGCCTAGAGTTGGTTCATGTTCTCACGGCAGCATTTACAAGCGGACCAGATGAAATGCCTTGTGTGCGAATGCTGCTTTTGATTGGTCAGAATTTCCATGCTGGAAAAATCCAGGATGTAAACAAAACGTTCAAGAGTACACTTGCAAGGTAAATGTGACAAATGCGCTGAATGTGCATATTAAGGCAGTACAGGAGGAGGTGCACATTAATAATCCTCCAGGACTGTAACATGCTCATGCTTAGCCCAAACAATGTGTCATGCGACTGCAGTTGGTTCAGATCGAGGTTGGAACACGTTCTCAACACAAACAAACCACACCAGAGTTCAACCACCTCTTCAAGAAGGTCTCGGTTAGGTTGTTTTGGTGGCACCTGAGTGCAATTGCTGTGTTGATACCTGCCCAAATGAACCGCACTTAGGGGGCAAACGAATGTGAGTTTGATTGAACCAAACCAAACAGGGCAGGTGTGAAAGCACCCTTAGGTAATGATATGCCAATGCTGTCTTCACAACTTGTTTCCGCTGCCCCCAAATAACCAGAAAACTCAGTTATATGAGGTTTATGGAATTCTTAGCAATGCTTGTATTCTGATTTAGGATTGAACTATACACCATAGAAACACAGGTTTCTTCTTTACTATGCAGTTCCTTGCGGTGACAAACACTTCATTGTAATCATTCCCCTGCAGAATGGTGATAACAATGTACCGGAGTGTTTTGCAGTTGGCCCATGGAAAGCATCTTGGCTCTCATGTATGCAAGTAAAGGTTTAAAAACAGTTGGTAAAGCAGAAGACCAGATGATATGCAAGAAACCTTGATTATGAAACAATAAATCAATGCTTTTATTCAAAGAACATAAAGTTTTTCAGAAAAAGAACACAGACCTGCTATTCTTGATTGCACAGCGTTTAGTTTATCATACTGATTGTCAGCCTACCTCTCATGATTACTGGCATCATGCTCACACTGAAATAACTACAGACCATTTAAAGATACAGTTGGCTCAGGTTTTATGTAAAAAAATCATTTTACATCGCAAAGCAGCACAGCAGTAGAAAAAAACACTCATTCCTTATTAACTGAGATGATGCAAATGTGCTAATGGCCTGAGGGATATTCTCGTGTCGGGTATCAGTTGGGTAGAGACGGCAGTCAAGGTTTTAGGTATTGTGGGGATCAGAAACAGCCTGTGGCAAGGACAAACAAGGCAGCACCTTTTCCTGGGGGGGGCTCATAATACAACAGGTTTTTAAACACATTTCGACCACCTGTTCACTGGATCACACTTGGGTGGTTACAATATGAAAGAGGGGCCTAAAGCAAACCTGGGCTCTAAAGGGACACAACTGGCCCTGTTGTCAGTTCAGTGAAATCAGTAAATTTCTGTTTGTTACTTTCTTTGTGGAAACTAGCTCCTAGAGAGCAGTTCATGAGCGCTCCATTAACAGAAATCTGGTTAAACGAAACACTGATAAACATGCTACATGTAACAATGTGAACCACAACTGGCTTTATCATCAACTGCCAGATATTCATATCATCTATCCTGCAGCTAGACACTGTGACAGCAAGGCTCTCAGCTGCAACAATTGTCATATCAGCAGACCAGTGCCACTTTCAAGGCCACTGACCATCATAGCGGTATTCATCAGAGGAGAGAGCTCAGTACCTCCATTTCTCCAGTTCAAGCCCGCTGCCACAGGGATGAAAGAAAATCATTCAGCAACTTCCCAGCCAGCCGACTGTGCATTCCTAACGTTCATGAGCGCTCATGTGAAGAGAAGGGAGTGTGAGTCCGAGGATCCTTGTGGGTGTGCGTGAGTCAACACTTTCATAAGATATGCAAATTAGCATTTTTGACTCAATCTTTTAGCAAATGTAGTAAACCAACGTGCAAATTCAGTGGTATCGCTCTTAAGTTATGGCTCTCATAAAAGAGGATAAGGAAAGTCGTCATTGAGCTAGATGACCCCATAGTCATTACGAAACCTCTTACCACCAAGCCAGGACAGGCCTCATAAAACACGAGGACTGAATTGATGTCTGAAAGATTTTTACACCACAATAAATATAATCCTCCGCTGTAAGGAATTATGACATGACAGGAGATGGAAAAGACAGACTGTAAATCCCAGCCCAGTCCCCAGGAGAAAATGTTGGCATTGTTTGTTTCTGCAAACCATGGATATATTACATTTGTATATTTTATATGAATCATATCAGCATTTCTAAAGTTACATAGTAAATGAGCTGACTGTCATGATGGGGCAGAGGGGATGCAGGATGATGTGTGACGTAGGTGAGACGCCTGCCAAGCTGCAAACAGCAAAACCTGTGGGGGGAAAACACCCACTGTTTACCAAATGTGGGTGTTTTCCATTGCTGCATTTCTAGCTGGAATACTGCCACCAAAAAGTGGTTGGTTTTTACAGAGCCATTACTGTTTTTCTAGCTGGGATTGTGTCACAGAATTTTTTTTTTTTAATGACAGATCACTGTGTCTCAGTGATTCCAGCAGTGACTGTGCCACGAAAAAGGGTTGTTCTTTTTACCGAGACATCACTGCATTTCTAGCCAGGACTGTGCCACAGAAAGCGAGCTTTTTTTTTAACCGAGACATCACTGCATTTCTAGCCAGGACTGTGCCACAGAAAGCGAGCGTTTTTTTTAACCGAGACATCACTGCATTTCTAGCCAGGACTGTGCCACAGAAAGCGAGCGTTTTTTTTTACCGAGACATCACTGCATTTCTAGCCAGGACTGTGCCACCAAAAGCATGCGTGTTTTTTTTTACAGAGACATCACTGCATTTCCAGCTCAGTTTGCCCCACCAAAACTGGTTGTTTTTTACGCTGTGTTTCCAGGCAGAATGGTGCCACAGACAGAAAGTGGTTGCTTTTTGAAACAAGACATTGCTGCATTTCCAGCGCCAAAAAATTCCTTTTCTTTCTTTTTTAAGATATTTTTGGGGGAACTTTAGCCTTTAATTGATAGGACAGTCAAGTGAGGGAGTGACATGCAGCAAAGGGCCACAGGCTGAAGTCAAACCTAGGCCGCTGCGGCAACAGCCTTGTACATGAGACGCCTGCTCTATCCACTAAGCCACCGGCGCCCCAAAAGTTCCTTTTTTCTTTCTTTTTTTTTTTTTAAATAAGACATCACTGCATTTCAGGCCATGTTTGTACCACCAAAACATTTTTTTAAACAGAGATATTGCTGCATTTCCATCTGGGATTGTGCCACCAAAACTGGGTATTTTAGGTCAAAACATGATCTTTTCCTAACCATAACCAAGCTTCTGTGCCTAAACCTAACCACACACTAACCACAGAATTGTAAAAATGCAAAGAAATCAAAAGTTTCAAAGTATTTGCTGCATAACAAATGTAAATGTAACATATCCATGGTTTACAGAAACATAAAATGCCACACAGCCACAGGACATTGCGTAAAATGTTAAAGGCTATCCATATTAATGATAGTCATGTTCTGGATAAGAAAATGTTGCCCATGATGCACAGCAGTTTAGATAAAGGAGAGTTTATCACATGGAAATCTAGGATACCAAACAGACTCCTTTTGTACAAATACTGGACCCAGCTCCTCTAATTCACTCAAAGCAAATAACTGAATTTAGGATGTCCAGGTCTTGTGCAAACTGGGCTGATAGGAGAGACTTGCTGGAGTTAAGGCCCAGTCACACATTCCACATAGTCCAACAGTTAAAACAGCTACATTCAATTTGAGTTATCACAATCAGTGGACTCACCAGCAGGGATTTAGCAGATCTACTTTTATCTCTGTGTGGAATTCAACCTTTGTTGAGCTATGACACACAAATTAGCACAGCTGACCAGTGTCTGAACAGTGCTAACCTTTGAGGTAACATCGAGTCAGAAAGTCGAGAATGGAGGATGCTGTCATAGCTTATTAGCTGTGCTGTGTCATCTGCTTTCATGTTGGGGTGTAAATTGCTACATTAAGGAGACAAGTAGGCAGTTGTTAGAGAGTCAGTGGTACAAATTTGTCTTTTGAATAAAGTGAATAAACTCATTGTCCCCTTAGCAACCAAGCTGGATAAATAATGTCCTTACATCACCAACCTCCCTGCACTTTGTGTTTCACTATTTATTTGGCTGTTCCACTGCGACGCCTGTAGTGTGAAACTGGCTGTAAAAAGCAGCATGTTTTTTTTTTTTACTAAACATCACTGAACATATCACATTTAAGA
Source organism: Epinephelus lanceolatus (assembly GCF_041903045.1). NCBI lineage: Eukaryota > Metazoa > Chordata > Actinopteri > Perciformes > Serranidae > Epinephelus > Epinephelus lanceolatus. The sequence goes on from NC_135736.1 coordinate 35,633,421, forward strand.
CGGCATGCAGCAGACACTCCACATAAACTCTAAGTGCCACCCTGTGTATCATTTGATGCACAAGCTGCCCCAAGGATGCTTTAAAAGGAAAAGTTATCAGTTTCATGAGCTGACTTGGATGAAGTGCAACAGCTCAAGCAGTGTGTGCACCGCCACCCCTCCTCTCGTTACAACCACTCCTCCTGCTGCACAGACACACACATACCCCACCCACACACCAAAAAAAAGATGGTGCTCAACAGCCAGCATGTGTCTCAACTTCCTTCCTCTCAGAGACAGTTCATGATGCCATAGCAAGTCGCACGCGGGAAATCAAACGCAGCTGGTTGGGAGGCCAAGAATGATGGCAAGCAGACAGGAAGGCTAAAGATGTTCCTGACTCTTGACCCTCTAGAGCCAAAAGAGTCTGGGTTGGTTTCAACAGTGTAAATGTGAAACTTTATTCACAGCTGAAGGCCTAAAAAAGGAAGAAGTCAATGAAAAAAAAAATCTATGATGTTTTATATTCATAGTGAAACTGCAGTTGCACTGAGAGTTTAGTCTGTTAAACCTTAAATTTAAGATCCACTGCAAAACAAAGACTCCTGTACTGTCACCAAGGTAAATAATGTGTCACAAGCCTGTACATGGATTTCATCTGGCTCATTCAAACAGCAGAGAGAGGGCTTTCTTTGTCAGCTTTGCTATTGTCACTGATAACGAGGTGTTGTTCCTGTGCTATACACAAAGATGATCTCACTAAACATGTAAACAATATGTCCCTGTTAGATAAAACATAGTGTCATTTTGAGTGTGTCCTGCAGAGAAGGTGAAACAGCATCAACAGGTGTGCAACTCCAGAGCTCCCAAACAGACTATCCCACATGCAAATGATGGAGATAAACTTACACAAACGCATGGTAGATGAATGCCCAGGCTCTCGGTCTCTCCAGCACGTTGTACAGGTAGTTTTGGAGCCGCCGGTAGCGCACGTTTCTCCGGCCGCTCTGCGCGCTGTATATGAGCGGCTTCCCCAGCAGGCTGAGCCGGGCTCCCTGCTTCCCCCTCAGGCTCTCGGACCCGGCAGCACCTGCTGCTGCGGTGGAGGCTGACAGCAAACCGTCTCCCGCGTTGTTCATCATCCTTCGTCCGCACTCCACATCTTTCAAGCCGTAGCCTTCGGTACGGTGCCCCGGCGACGTCCTCATCCAGAGCCCGGTGCCGCCTTCGTCTCCGCTGTGGTTCCGGGGCATGGCATCACCAAAGCGGGCATCAAGTGCGCGATGGTCTTTTCAAGCATGCGTGTCCTGTGCCGGCAGCTGTGCCCTGGACGAACAATACAATACACGTGCGAGACGTAGTCTAAGAGGCGCTGGGAGGGAAACCGTTGCCAGAGAAAGGCACACTGTTTACCGTCACACTTTGACCGCCCTCTTTCCTCTTGCATCAACCTCTTCACAAGTCATTTACACAGCTGCCGCCGCGCGTAAAGGTATCCACGCGCCTGCCCCGATCACGGTGCCGTCCAATGTGACAACATAACAACTGATAGATACAGTATGTGTCCGGCGGAGCTGGAGGGAAGATATTTTTAGCATTATTTTTCAACCCAGGCTCTCTTCCCAGTGCGCTTTACCGCCTGTTGCTTCTACACAGAGCTGCGCGTCCACGGCAGCAGATGCGCATCTGTGCTGGTCGTGCCCGCGAGGGACTTTATCTTAAACCTGGTGTCAGAGTAAACAATTCGATCTTATCTCACCTCCACATAACATAAGAATAAAGCTTATGGCCTGCAGGAGTTTTTTTCAGTGGTAGTGTTGCGCCGAGGCAGCAGAAATGCAACGAGCAACCGTCGCTCCTGGTGTAATTTAATTTCCCGAAAAAGTTCCAAATTACACCACGTTTTTGAAAAGCCTATCAGGTAACATGGATTCTGATGAATTTTCCACTTGGTCGGCTGGAAAAGTAACCACCGAGGACGGCTCACTGAACATCTGCAGAAAATATTATGCCGTAACCAAATGCAGCTTTTGTTTTTTCAAACTGAGGCGCATGTGTTGTGTAAATATGGTAAACGTGCATAAGGTTATGTTTGATGACATTTGCATTAGAAAGACTTTGCAGCTTCGGTGTTTTAAGGCTGGTCGGTCACCTGCTCCGCTAGTCCTGCAGCCACTGCAAGAAAACAGCATGTGAGAGACACATTTCTCTGGTGAAATGTATTTTAAACCTCTCATGTTGTCTTATGATGCTGCTGTATTTTTAACAAACAATACACAGTTTATGGAAGACTTCCGAGCACGTTGGGTTTGTTGTCAAGAGGCTGAATAAACTGCTTCCTTTGTGTCACTGTAGCCTAAAGTGAAAGTGGTCTGTAAACGTGATGTCAGTTATGCCTCCGTACGGACTTCCCCTTGACAGGCGCACAGTGCACACTGTCTTCTAGACTTATTTGTAGTCCACACAATATCCCTCCAAAGCCTCTTCATCATCAACCTGTCACATGCGAGAGGAAAACACTTCCTACAGTGAAGTTATTGTGAATGAGGAAGGAGAGAGCGGACTCTCGGTATTTATGTGCGGCTGACATCAGCAGGAGTCAGCATCCTGTCACAAATACTCAGTGTGTGAGTAACACGGGGCCACAGGGCACGGGAGTGTGTGTTCTCATATTTAATCTACAAAAGCTGAGAGTGTGCAGGACGTTACCTGCAGGGAATTCACAGCCTCAGAGCACCGACTGAGCGACTCCCTCTGTCTTCCAACAAAACTACGCCATCTACTGGCGGTTATAGCACCAGACAGCTTTTGTGGACACCACAATCTCACAGGTTTCAAATGCAAATCCTCTCTTGTGCTCTCACTTCTGATTCTTGCAGTTTCCTCTTGAAGTACATGCTATACATAGTCACAGGAATACCTTCTAGGCCCTGAACCTCACACAGTTTAATGGAGGCTGCATGTGATATTGGTGAACCAGACCAAAAGATGAATGAGGCAGTTGAGTATGAATGAGTCTTTACCAGATACTGCCAGCATTTTTATTTACCTATTTCCATTGTTCATTTCCTCCTCCACATTCTCAAATACTGCACTGTTTTCTCTGTTTCCATAATTTAGAAGCAAATATAAAGGCAGCGGTCAGTTGTTTCAGTCGCATGCTGTGCAGGCGAACATTGTCCAAACCCACAAAACCTGATTTTAAATTTTAGTGGAGGCAGTTTCCAAAGATACCAAATATGTCAGCCTGAATTTGGGAGAAATGTACATAAAAGTTTAGGAGTTCGGCAGAAAAGTTTATTCTTGACTTACTCAGGTTGTAGTGATTGTTTCTCAGTAAAATCAAAATCAACTAACTATTTAACTATGGCAAGTAAAATGCTTGGTAAGCCACAAAAGCCCTCGACCCAACTCTTCACAGAAAGTATGAGGAAGAAAGCAAAGAGTATCTTGGCAGATAGCCCCCACCCTCTCTTTGGCCAGTTTGAGCTCTTGACTTCTGAGAGGCGTTATAGAGTCCCTCTGGCAACTAAAAATGTATCCCAAGTGCCATCGGTATCCTGAACTCAACAATGTGACTGATGAGTTTTAAACTACAGACAGACAATGAGCTGATTTAGTGTGTTTAAGTGTTTTGTAATGACTTTATATGGTTGTCTTACCAGCTATTTGTCTGTTTGGTGAGCTGAAGACAAATGTCTACCCATTGTGGACAATAAAGATCTATTCTATTCTATTCTATTCTATTCTATTCTTGAATTATACAAAAATGAAGGGCTACTAAAGCACCATGAGCATGTGATGTACGCAGGCAAAATAAATCCACTGTCCTTTGAAAGTTCCTGCATTTCTTGTGGTTAATTCACTCGGAAACAAGCAATCAAAGGAACTTGTGTTGTGTCGTTCACGAACGTATCTTTCAAAAGAACGAATCTGTTGAGTGAACGTACTGAATTGAATCACCTCCGGAACTGATTTGTTCATTTATCAGTTCAGTTGGGCTCAGCAGCGAGCGTGCAGGCCGGGAGTGAACTGCCAATTCGGTCGGTGCGAACGATGAATGACTGCCTACCCCATGACGAATCACTAGGTGAACGAATCACTCAGTGAACGACGTAACCCCGGTCCCTGAATGATTCAAAACATTTCTTCTCAGTGATACACTTTCATAGGGACCGTTTTCTCCAAGCTATCGTCTAATGTAGCCAGGAGTCAACCCACACAAACAGACTTAGTTTCCAGAAAAACAAACTTAAAACGTTAGGCTGGCCAGTAATGAGACTCAACAGTGCAGGGCAGACGCAGCAGCAGCTCAGCCGTGTATCAGTTCAGTGAATCAGACTGCGCAGTACACAGTCAGGGCTCCTCCTGCCAAGCACTGAATGACTGGGTGAAGGAATCTTTTGAACAAACCTTTTAAATGAACTGATTCTAGTGATTCAGTAACATCTAAAGAACTGCGAGTGCCCATTGTTACCCACTACAAAACCCAAATCAAAACAAAGTACTGGCTACACAAAGTCAAAATATGTTAGAGGAATTGTTTGCAACAATGCAGTGCCCACTTACATTTCACAGATGACACGTTGAAAATATCCACATTACAAATATTTACTAGTTTTTACTACAGCTAGTCTGATGAAGTGTGACAGCCAACTCACTAATGGTGCAAACTATATATTCACACACAAATGACAATAACTAGCATAAACCATCATGTTCTGAGCAGATAAACCATAGACAATAACAAAAAAATGACATGCGTTATGGAACAGTAAAAAGCAAACTTAACAGCATCTACAAACTATACAGCCCAGCATGCTGGGAAATGTGGGTGTTGCTACAATACTCGCACTAAACAAATAACTAGCAAAAGACAATCCTATCAAAATCTAATCTGAATACAGTGAACATCTAGAATAATCAAACAGTACTACTTATTCTTAGCAAACAACAACTAAATACTAAGTCACAGGCAGAAGTTATCAAATGTTTGACAAAACAATCTCGACTCAAGGTAAAATTACTCCAGTGCTTTCAGTTACATCAGCAATGAAGTCTCAGTTGTCATAGGAAGTGAAACACATGATCTGCTGACGAAGACCATGTGATATGTGGTTGAAAGTTGTAGAGGACAGTAATAATTGGACCATGATTATGATAGGTATCAGGTGTACCTAATGAAGTGGACACTTAGTGTAGGTTAAAACAGGAGCTGTGTGGAACAAGATGATTTTAACTGCCTTAATGCTTCTTCAATATGATACAGTGTGAGATGCTATGGGTAAAAAAAGACTAAGATTTCTCAGACAAACATGATTCAAATCTTAAGGGGCCAATAAATAAAGGTTCATAAGCACTAGAAACCCACGCAAAATGTGTATGTCTTCTGATATTTGTTGTTTCTCAACCTAAAAAAGGAACAGAGGACACAACCACTACTCTAACTTTACATGCTGAACTGGAACTCAACACTTCCTCTTGTTCCTCTTGAGAGAAAGCAGTGGTGAGTCTACAGATGGCAGTTATCATCTAATCTGGTCACATGATGAGTTGGTTTCCTGCAACAAGCGCATGTACCCTGTCATGTGGCTTCAGTGAATAAAGACCTTAGAAATACAGCCTCATGTTGAACACTTCTCAAAGTAAACAGTCTTTTTCATGTCAGGAGACGTAATTCAGCTTTTTCCCAAAGTTTTTGTTTGTTTACTTTTATTACTTGGTTTCTTTGGAAAGGTCATGGCAATGGATGATATTAAAAATCAACTTCATAATGTTTGTATTCCACTCGGAGTCACAGTCCCTGTTTCCATAGAAGATTGACCTTTGACCTGATTAGATAGATTAACCCATTTCCTGGGAGCAGCATGGAAATTTCATCGTGGCCTCTGACATGTATGATCTGTGGTTCTCTTTTCCACCATGGTCCATATCTACGCTTTGTACACGGCGGTCGTGACCCCTGACGCTGTGACGGGGGGAACTCGGGCGGGGGGGCCCAGCTGGCATGGCAGGGCGGGTGGGAGGGTGAGTCGAGATTGCCTGCAGATGTTGTTTCAGGGGGCCCTCTGCTTATTTAACAAAAGGATGTGGAACATAAATCTCTCGAGCCCTCTGCTGCACTGTATCATATGTGAGGTCACACGTGAGGCCGTTTTGGTTCAACATGCTCTTCAGTGAGACGCCTCGTAACACCCGAGGCATAGAGTTACGGTGTTATATGTAGTAGTGCACAGCTGTCACTTGCTTTTGTCAACAAATACTTGATAATAAAACTGCTGCTCTGCAGAAATGTACCTCTACTATCCACCTCTACAAAACACTAGCATTCAAAATGTTAATAATTTTAAAGTAAACACATATTAGTAGTAAAGCACTGATTGAGTTGCATCTCCTTTTTTGGCCACTTGGGAACAGTGCAACAAGCTGAAAACACAATTTTGACTCAAAGGCTGTAAAAAATAATAGATGTAGCCACCCACTGGTTTGTTGATTCCCATTTTGAGCCGTCGCCATCTTGGATTTTTCAGCAGCGATAACCCTAGTGCTAGCTGCTAGCATGGTTGCTACGGACAACTATAGTTAACTAATATTTATACTGATGCAAATTTTTGTTGCTGATAAAACAAGTAAAAAAACTATTAAAACAAAATGTATTTACCGGAGAAACTGAATAGCTGATTCCTGGAGGTCATTTAAGACAACAAAACTCTGAGCAAGACTTTTTTGGGGCAAACAAAGTGCCATAAATAACTTTCATGAAGTGAAAACACACTGAAATAGCAACAGCTACACCTACGCCTATAATCTACGGTGAATCTGGGGTTACGCCAGGGTTACATTACGTAACCAATGTTATCACTTGTCAGCGGACAGCATGCACATGTCACTCTAAGCAGCCTTGTCTTTAATTATGCATAACTTTAAGCCTTAATAGCATTTAAACATTTATGAAAAATTCAACATGCAGTTTTCATGAATGTTGAAATTAGATATACAGACCAAAACCATTTTTGTACCAGGCTGTAAACATGTTCATTTCTGCTGTAAATTTTAGCATTGTACCATGAGGGTCTGTGGGGATTGATTCACTCTTGGAGCCAGCCTCAAGTGGCCATTAGAGGAACTGCAGTTTTGGCACTTCTGCATTGGCATCATTTTTCAGCGCCTGAGGTTACCGCTTGATCTTTAAGTTGCCCTGACAATCTTGTCAACATGTTGCCCACAGAGCAACATTTACAGTAGTTTGGTAGGTTTAAGGAGGAGCTGTTTTGCTGAGACATACAGTAGAAGTGAAGCATAGACTGAGGACATTTTTGTGACTAAGGAAAATATTTACGTTCCCACAAACGTGGCAGTGAATCACATTTTGAAATACTTGACCTTTTGACCTTGTATCAAAGGTAAAGAATAATACAAATAAAAACACAGAAAATGTATTTTTTAAAGATTTGAGGGGGACTTTGAAATGAAGGCGAGTCGAGAAGCAGTCTTCTTCCACACATTCTTTTTATTTGTAAATAATAAAAATGAACTTTTTTTTAAATATAAAACATACACATCATTTGAGCCACATCTGTTATACAAACAAGTAATGTTGCAGTGAATGCTTTACTTTTTTCTAATTTTCTTTTTGTTTCAGTGGAACACAGAAGTTGTAAACAATCAGCATTTTTTTTCCTGTTAATACTGACAAAGAAAAGAAAGAAAAAAAAGAAAAAGGAAAACCAGCTTCACCGGACAATGAAAAGAAAAGTCATCAACTCTTCTGAAGTGGGACTGAACATGGCCGGGGTTCGGACATTGGGTTTGAAGCACAAAGAAGTGTTCAGATGACTGCTTCATGGTACACCTGTAAGTTTTGTGGCCGTTTGTTTAAGTTCGGCCAGTTTGTGACCCAAGTCCATCGTCTTGCGTCGTCCCACTGCATGGTCCCTAATGACGTATTAATCGCTCCTCGTTATATGACTTGGCCCCTTTGCAAATATCACTGAACCCAATGAAAACCCAGTGAATGGCTGTTGAGTATTTACAGTGTATTACTCTCTGTGCATCTGTATTTAATCTTTATATAACTTAACAGTTCATGTGTTAGCATATCTGAAATCATTATGTTGAAACATAATTCATATTTCCATATAAGTGGATCTGATTTGTACATATTTATTCATACATCATCTCAGCCCCTTGGAGGTATACTATGATGTGGAATAACAGTAAGAGGGGCTGTGAGGTCTGCTCAGTACCACTGTACAGTACTGTACATCTTCCAGAGGGTCGAGGAGAGACATCAAGGTAATCTTGGGATTTAGTTTGAGAGACATTCAGCACCGGACTGGGGGGATGTGGAACTGACTGCAGTTGAGTTCAGATGTCGTTGCGTAATGGGAATGGCTTCGGTTTCTTGGTTTTATCTCTTTAATATTCAAGTACGAGCAAACTGTACAACTGCATGCAACATACAAGCGGCCCTACAGTATGTGGAACTAACACACGTATCTAGATCAGTTATCTTTTTTTCCTGTATCTGTTTTGTTTTACAAAAATGTGCATGCAGCTTGGAACAGATTCCAAAGTCATGCTGGCCGCCGCCTTTTTTTCCCCAGTGGGCGGAGACTGCAGGCCGAACGGAGGATGAGCATTGGTTTTGGAGTCCCGACAGATCAGTCTGATTGGTTACTTTCACATTCACAGAGATGCACAAGGGAAACTGTGAGTGATTCTTCTTTTTCTGTTTGTCTATCAACAACTAGACAGAGAAATGAATGTGACGGGATTGTTGCTTTTTTTCTTTTTTTCAACTACGTGTTTTTTTCAAAAAGTTAAACTTTTTGTTGTAAAAAAATCAAGCTCTTGTGCTTGTGTTTAAATTTCAAAAGAATGTAAACTAAGGGTCGGATAGAAACGTGCTGGGGTGAGGGACTGCACTCCCCAAAAAATGTGAAAAATTAGACGGCCCTATCTTGCTTTTGCGGTTACTTTTTTTTTTTTTTACAGTGATGTTTTCACCCTTGTGATATTTCAAAGTGACATAAATTTTATTTATTGGTCAACCTCCTGGGAGGCCTAATATACATCTATACAAAGACAACTGGCCTGGACGTTTGCCAGCGGTGGAACAAAGAAAACAACGCTGCACGCTAATCTCACTGTCAAGTGTAAAAATCTAAGCTGTGTCATCATCACCAGTCCCCCCCCCGCATAACACTTGCAGACATTTAATAGTTTTTATATCCTTTTTTTTTAATCACTTGTGTTTTGTTTTTCTCTCCATGCACACACCAGACTGACAACATTATCATGAGCATTTTACGCACTGTAAAAACATTTTGTGCCAGTAGTAACAAAGGGAAAGAAATGAACGACAAAGCAAACACGCTAAAACAGTGTGGCCTCAGAGCAGCCATGGTAAACATACTGAAAAGAGGATTTTTCGACAGAGAGAGGGACCAGTGATGCGGCTCCAAGGTCTAGGCACCAGAAGAAGGCCCTGTGCTTCCAGACTGAATACCCATACGGGGGCACCCTGCCTGGGGTCAGGAGTGCCGGCAGTCTGTTGGGGTTCTGGAGGAGGCCACTGCAGGGAGGACTGCGCCCCCTGCAGGTGTGGAGGGTGATTACCTCTGTCTCGAGTCCATACATTCCGATGCTTACGTACATTTCTTTGCTATTGTTGATTCAGTTAAAAATCACCCTGCTTCATTTGATTCTCTGACACTCTTTTATTTTTTGTCTCCCGTCTTGAGAGCTACTGCGTGTTGTCTGTTCGACAGCCCTGCTTCTTCAGCATACACAGAGAAACATGATGAGATTTTCTGAATGGATATGAAACACTGAAATGTGGCGCTCCGTACAACAGACAAAATTAACCGCAACAGGAGTGATTGTCAGATCTCAACAAAGCTTTCTCATTTTGACTGTTTCTGATTGTTGTTGTTCTACATTTCTGCCATCTTGTTTTTTGTTTGTTTCTCTCTACAGTACGTTTCATGAGTTTGTTACTTGTCGAGCGGTGTAGAGCTGTTGGTCCACTAGGATCGGACGCCGGGAGGTCCGGAGGAGCTGTCAAGTGACGACTGGGAAGCCCGCCGCGTTAAGGAGGCAAGTGTCGGATCCACCAAGGAGGACGGTGGGAACAACTTGTACCAACCAATGACTGTGCTTGATAAGTCCAGTTCCTCCAATAGGATTTGTGCAACTCCCATGAAGCTTTTATGGTCCATGCGGCCGTAATCGCCCCATACAATCACCTGAAGGAAAATTATTTTCTGTCAAATTACACAGCAGTCTAGTTCAAGCTAAAATAAATTTTACCAGCATGGGTTTGGAAAAAAAAAACTTTATGATGAAGAGAAATACATCTTCAGCTCACCTGTAAGACTTTACCCTGTGGGCTTTCCTCAAATAGCAGTGCTTGCTGGTACAGTGGGTCAAGTGTTTTCCGTGCAATCTTGGTTTTCTTTTTGGCTACGTACGCTCCATTATTCAGCAGATAGACCTTGACATATGGAGCTGAAGGCAGAGACAAAGCAATAAAAAGGCCATTAGTGAGGAACACAGCGACTCTTCAATGTAATCTAGATCAGATCTCACAGCTGGTTATATCTTTATGGGAAGGGAAAGTGCAGAGCAAGCGTTGTCTGGGTGTATCTGGATATCACTGGATGTAAAGTGTATATCATATAATAATGTGAGGAGTGTGTAACTGCTGTCTAGAGAGGGATTAGTTGCTTTTTGGTATCTTAAGGTTGGTCAGGTTCTCACCAGGGAGGGATTTGGATCCTGGTTTTTGTACGAGTCCTCGTGCTCTAATAACTTCTACCTCCAGCTGACCCTTTTTCTCCATCATGCCAATCTGGATGTCACCTGGGAAACACAGACGAGTGAGAAGACGATGATGATAGTCAGAAAAAAGAAACCACCAGGGTTTGACTGCACACTCAGCCCCCAGAAATATATGATTAGAGATCTTTTATTATTGACACGGATGAAAGCAGCAACAATACTATACACCAGTGGTTTTCCAGGGCACTCCAAAGGGCAAGCAAAAATCTCAAAGCACACCTGTATTTATATCTGTGCACAACAGCCTTAACAATGTTATCACTCTTATCACGTCATAAATGTTTGTTTTTATTTACTAATATCAAACAACAATTGACAGCCAACTATTACTCATGAAATATTTGTTAATAAGATGATTCAAGAATTCATTATAAACTTTTTAAAATTACATCAGAGCACCAGTAACACATCCACATTCGTTTTAAGTGGAAAAAAAATATGAAAAATAATTTAAGATAATGTGATGTGTCACACACTAATAATTCCCACACACAAACAACGACAAATAGGTTCCTGTGAAGGAGAGGAGAGGAGAGGAGAGGAGAGGAGAGGAGAGGAGAGGGACAGGATGAGACGGGATGAGACGGGACGAGACGGGACGGGACAGGACAGGACGGGACCCAAAGGGACGCGAAGGGAAGGGTTGGGAAGGGATGGGAAGAGATGAGACGAGATGAGTAGGGAAGGGAAGGGATGGGACGAGACGAGACGAGACGAGACGAGTAGGGAAGGGAAAAGATGAGATGAGACAAGATGAGACAAGATGAGACGGGAAGGGAAAAGACAAGGCAAGACGAGACCGGAAGGTAAGGGAAGGGACGACACGAGATGAGTAGGGAAAGGACGGGAAGGGACCAGACCGGACCAGACCAGACGAGAAGGGAAGGGAAGGGAAGGGAAGGGACGAGATGAGACGAGACGTGAGACGGGAAGGGAAGGGAAGGGAAGGGAAGGGATGAGACGAGATGAGTAGGGAAGGGACGAGACGAGACGAGGTGAGATGAGACACGACGAGTAGGGAAGGGAAGAGATGAGTAGTTAAGAGAGGAGAGGAGAGGTGATGAGACAAGATGAGACAAGATGAGACGGGAAGGGAAAAGACAAGGCAAGACGAGACCGGAAGGTAAGGGAAGGGACGAGACCGGACCAGACCAGACGAGAAGGGAAGGGAAGGGAAGGAAAGGGAAGGGAAGGGAAGGGAAGGGAAGGGACGGGACGAGACGAGACGAGACGTGAGACGGGAAGGGAAGGGAAGGGAAGGGAAGGGAAGGGAAGGCAAGGGATGAGACGAGATGAGTAGGGAAGGGACGAAACGAGACGAGGTGAGATGAGACACGACGAGTAGGGAAGGGAAGAGATGAGTAGTTAAGAGAGGAGAGGAGAGGAGAGGAGAGGAGAATACCATCAGTATCTTACCTATGGCTGGAGTGGCCAGTGTTTGTCTCCCCACTAGCTGAGCCGGTCCTAGGCCGTCCAGGAAGTCACTGAACTGACTGCTGGCACCCAGATTGACTCCAGAGAAGATCAAACTACCACAGAAAAAAAAACATAAACATGAATTAATTACAACATAAATGACCAATATCACCACACAGTCCGCACACTGTGAGACTCATTTTACTGCCCTCAGGAGAACCAATTTGCTGCCAGTCATTATTTACAGCGTGAAAAACATCTCGGAAATTGCCCAAGCGAGATAATCCATCAGAGAAAACACCAGGCCTTAATTTGATTCAGTCAAAGTTTGTGTTTTATCATCGCCTCACTGAGCCGCAGTTTTGTCTTTAACAGTCCGCTCATTATATTACACTCTGTTTACTGTCAGTCAGCTGACACCTTCATGCTGAGACGGAAGTGTGCGCCTGGATATAATCTCTCAGAACATGCTGGCAAACAAACTTTACTGTCACATCCAGGTGGAAACGTAAAGTAGACAGAAATAAATGGACAAGCACTTGGCGTTCTCCTTTAAGAGACGAAAAATGGTTAGAGTGAGAGTGTAGGATGTTGATGGAAAGTGATCAAAGCAAGAAATGTGTGGTTTACTGACTTTCCCTCAGAGTTGTAGCTGTTCATGCTGCCGTTGTTGGACTCTCTGCTGGGCTGGCGACTCATGTTCCTGGTCAGCTCGACTGCCATGCCGGTTTCTGTGCTCCTTTGGATCGGTGCGCCCTTCTCCTTCTTACTCTTCCCCTCTGAGTGAAAGAGGAGAGACAGGAAATTCACAATATTGTAGTCAAAGATGCTGTCGTGGTTACTTTTCACCTTTATTTAACTAGACAAAAAGGGGGAAAAGTGCTTTCCAAACTCGTTTTGACCTGTCTCATGCAGATTCAGTTTACAGTAGAACGACAATAAGTGTAGGTGCAAGTCTACCAGGAAACAGCAATGATGAAATAAGTGCCTGAACATTGACTCTAAACCATAGCATTATTGAAACAGACAACGTTTTAACCCCTGTCACTCAAGGAAAAACAGAGTAATCTACGGTTATCCACTGAGGACGAGGTGACGCTCTGCAAATATTTTTCCTTATAAGAAGAAAATGGACAAGGTGCTGAAACTGTCAGATCGCGAGCAGGTAAGGGAGCTCGATGCTGTGGCACGTCCAGTGTGAACAGCTAATTTGCTTAACATGGGCGCCAAAACGTAGCAGGCAGCGCTCCACGGAAAATGGTGCACTTCCAGGTCCAATGTGAATCCAGTATCATGGGTCAAGCTGAAATGCTGGACCCCACGTTTTCCATAATGCAACTACGAAGCATCTCCAAGCAGCAACCTTCTGAGCTAAAAAATGAAGCCAACGCAAAAGGGTAAAAGCTGCAGTTCCTCTAATGGCGACTTGAACCTGGCTCCAAAAGCTCAGTCTCCATAGTTTTCTCCAGTGTTTTTAGTTTCTATTTTCAACATTCGTGACAGCTATGGAAGGGTGATTTTTTTAAATAACTCACCCGTTTAAATTTTATTAAGGATTAAGTTAGGCATAATCAAGGATGTGACTGCTTTACAATTTAGATGGGCAAGGAAATGCAGCCAGGTGTGTTGCATGACTGAGAAGCACACAGTTTTCTGACTGCGGTCATGGCGTCAGTGAAGAAGATAGCCAAGCGATAATCAATGCGATTAAGCTACCTAACTCTGCTTGACAGTCTCTGGATACAACTTGTATTGAATGTCAGTAATAAGAGCAAGAAAAGCAAGAGAAAGGTGTGGACTCAGCCAAACAGCTGATGCGTCAATTAGATCTTGTTGACATGCACCAACGTAATGACTTACTGGAAAGCCACTTTACTGTCTTTGAGGTGTCACCACTATCTATGACTCAGATCTACCCCTTGTTCCTCCACAGCTCCACCCTCCTGTCCAAATATGGTCACTTGTGGCTCTAAAAAATCCAAGATGGTGACGGCCAGTATGCCAAACTTGAGGTTTCAAAACGGGGGTCCACAAACCAATGGGTCTCGTCATGGCGGCGTTCATTAGACCCATTACCAGTCAACTGGACTTCATGTGTCAAGTCAGTGCCTCCCCACCAAAAATCAAAGCTTATCTGGATTTGGAGCAGGATTCCCCTTAAACCCATTTTGTGTATAAGAAACAACAAACATGACAGAGGAATGGACCAGCTTCCAGAGCACATTTCTCAATGGGGTGAAGTTTTTTCCAATTCAAACAATTCACTTGTATTGTAAAAGTAGAAAATTACAAGATAGCCTCCAGGTCCAGTTCGGGAGTCAGTGATCACTCCTTCTGAAGCCTGGCCAAAGACACACCCATGTCCTGCTGAATCTGGTAATCAGTAGTAAACAGGAAATTGTTGGGCAGAAAAAAAACCCAAACAGTGTGCGGCATCTTGAACTGGGATGCGTGCGTCCACCTTCTGACTCATACTATTGGCATGTCTGGTGCAAGGAGAAAAATGTGGCTGCACTTCCCAGGCATCCTGTCATCCATCTAGGTGAGATGGTCAGCTGCACTTAAACAGCCCGAGCAGTCATATCATGTATCATGTCATGTTAAGCAATAGTTTTCTTTTAATAACACTAAAATTCTAAAGTTTAAAAAGTCAAACATGAACTCATTTACCTGCTTTTGCTCCCATGAACAGGAAAGATTTTTCAAAAGTATGTTTATCTCTGTGCTATCTCTACTTCCTTTCTTCCGCTACATCAGGGAGAGACGGCGAGAGACCCCCTTAGGCTTAATGTTCTCTAATAGCTTTTTATGTCCACTACAAAGAAAGGGAGTACAGTGTTTGGCTTTCATCATGAGCCTTACACCCCCCTGTGGTAAAAGTGCACGTTGGGTTCAGACCAGCCAGACTCTGTTGTGACTGGAAGCTGAGCTGCGAGGGGCTCTCAGCTGGCTACGATGTTCGGAAACTCCCCGAAACACATTATTTTGTTGTTTGTCTTTATAACGAGCGCGAGAGCAGCAGAGGTTTGTCTCCTACAGAACAAAAGGACACTGGCAATTTGTGGTGCTTCGGTACAGCCTGCTCCTCTGGGCAGATCTTTTGGATCGTCTCTATGTGAAACACAGTCTCGTAATTCTGTGCAGATTCTGAATCATAGATTACATGTTGTGTCATTTTAAGTAAATGCTTTAATGCTTGAATGTAGAATGGTGTTCGTATTGGGCTTTAGAGTGTGTTGTGGAGAGCAGTAATCCAGACGCACTAAAGGTATGTTAAGCTTTGAACTACTAAATCAATTAGAGTTTGCATTGTGCCTTTCTGCAAACCACAAACATGTTACATTATTCTTTATTATGTATTATGTTGTAGACAGATGGAGATTTTACATTTCTTTACGTTTTAACAATACTGTGGTTAATGTGTGGTTATGGTTTAGGCACAAAAACGACTTGGTTATGGTTTGGAAAAGATTATGTTTTGGCCTAAAATACCCAGTTCCCAGTTAACAATGTCTCAGTTAACAACAACAGGTTCCTAAAAAAACACCCATATTTGGTAGCTGGAAACAGCGACAGGGCTCTGAAAAACAACCGGCTGTGTTATATGTTCGTCCCAAACAGTTGTCTGCAGCTTGGCAGGCATCTCGCCCAGTTGTCACGCCATCCACCATCACCTCCATTCATTCATTTTCTGTACCCGCTTATCCTGTCAGGGGTCGTGGGGGGGCTGGAGCTGGAGCTCACAATCACACTTACGGCCAAAACCCACTGCTGAAACAGGGAGAACATGCAAACTCCACACAGAGGGGCTCTCCCATCCCAGGGTTCAAACCAGGAACCATCTTGCTGTGAGGCGACACTGCTAACCACTGCAAATGTACTACATGTACTTTGGCATCAAGAGCTCTTCTGGTGCCGGCAGACACAAAGAAACCTCCTGGCAGAACATTTAGTGAGTTGAGGTCAAAGATGCTGTTGACGTCGCTGCACATGTCACGACCAATTACTTCTCATTCCAATGAAATAAATACTTATACCTATTATATTTTTTCTAAGTGCATGATAATATTCAGTCTCCAACCTTCTTTTTGCCACATTCACATCACACATTCCTCATGGGATACAGAGTCACCACTGACTATTTCAGGGTTGCCACGGTAACTCACCAGGGCCGCTGATCTGTGAAGTGCTGCGGCTGCGGCGGTTGCCAACGATGGCCACCACCCGCGCGCTGAGGCTGGAGCGTCTCTTCTTGCTGCCGCCACCCACTGTGCCCAGCGCCGTGTCTGATTGGCTGCCGTCGGTGCGCTCCTGGGTGTAGATCTCCCCGCTCACGCTGGAGCTCTTCAGCATGCTGCGGCCCACCGATCGCATCTGCCGACTGGAGGGAGAAAAGACACTAAGTGAGGCTTGTACTGGAGACAGAGATGCTATTAAGGCCTCAGTAACTTCCTCTGTACCGTACCTTCAGAAACAGCATGGTGGACAAAGAGAGGTGGGTGATGATAATTAAAACATTTCACACTGACTGAGGAAAGATGTTTAATCAAACAGACACACCTGGGACTCCAGAGAAGGGAAATGATGACGACAGACCCTACCAAATAACTAAAACTTAAACATTAGTGTTTGCTAGTTCGATGTTTGGTGCAACAATTTCATGTTCTAGCAGTCCAAAGTAAATAATCGTATCATGTATTAAAGTTCATTCTTCTCAAACGAGCCACAACACACGGACAGAAGCAGCTCAGAGCTCGATGCTGCCTCCTAGGGGTTCGGAGGAGCCGCCTCATGTCCATCCCCTCAGAGGGGGTCAGAGTGCTGCAGGAGAGCCCAGCTATGCTGCCCCTGTCACCTGTAGTCCCCACTGCCAGTGGGCCCCTGACAGTCAGGGGATCCAGTGAACGACTGGGAAGCGGGAGGGTGGTTTGAGGCCTCTCCACCGCCCCCTGCAGGGGGGTTAGGGAAGGTCGTGCAGCAGAGGAAGAGGATGGGAGGGGATGGTCTAGGTCTGGAGGATGGAGGTGGTCCGGGCAGTCACAACACAGGATGCATGCAAGGAGGGATCGGAGGGATCTAAAACATGCAGAGGGGGTTGCACAAACACACACACACACACACATACACAGACACAAATATAAAAGAAACAAGACACAGTATTGGACAAAATGAAAATTGTTACGCCTTTATGTGCCGTGTCGGATGCAACCCATACAATAAAATCAAGCTGGACTGTAACTAAACTGTTCAATATTTTGTTATTTCAAAAATGTACGGATATCAGCAGGAAATCTTTTTATGTTTCTATTCTGAAAGGTCAACTTTTTGAAATACAAAATATTTATCCAACAGCAAGTGATACTAAGAATATGCCAACAAGTACAATGAAAGGCAAGAAGTCACAATTATTTCACTATATTCAAGTAAAAACAGGAAACATGAGCAGCATTCAATGAATTATATAAAATTAAAGGGGGGCAATATATCAAAATATAAGCATATCAAGCAGAGGGAAAGGATTGAAGAACAATAGGCAATAGGCAATAGAGGAGGCCGTAAGGGAGGTTCAAGTGTCAACCTCACGCCACCTCTGTGTCCCTTCATATGTATGTGCTCCGTCACTTCCATAAGCTGTTATCAAACTGGCCTGAAGCAGATGTGAGACTATCCACTGAATACAGATGTTAATATCCCACTCTGAGTGAAAACTGACCTGAGGCCAGCTGTCCCTGTACATCACTGGATTACTAATTCTGTCCCCTTGTCTCTCTAAAAACTGACCTCTGGTGTTAATTATAGATAAGTCATATCACAGGCCTCATAAAGCTGACCAGTTTTTATTAATAGTTGCTGCCTCCATCGTCTGCTATGTTGAATTCAAACTGTTTGTCTGATCATAGCCTTCTAAAACAGGATAAGGTCCGAGTGTCCACATATTTTTGGACATAAGTTTGTGATAGCGATGATCTCTCTTTCTCTTTCTCACCCCCGACTCTTGAAAGTGTGTCAAAGGCCGTGGGGCTGTGCTTTTATAACGCTCTATTTGGATTGATCTGTGGTAAGGCCATAAAGGCCAGCGCCCTCTCTCTCCTCCTCCCAGACCTCAATACATTAGCCAGCTAATAAGCTGCACTACATCACCACTTGGCCCACTGAGGACCACTGGGATAGGGTCGTTTGTCCCTGTCAGCACACTGCTACTGGTCAGCAGGGGATGTGTGTGAATGTGTGTGTGTGCCTTACTGTGTGCACATACAGAGAACATGGGGATTTTTTGTGAGATTTTATTTTCATCTACCTTTCAATTATTTATGTCAGCTCAGCTGTGCTTGTTATTTATTTATTTATTTTTTTATATTATTATTATATGTCAGCAATTTTTAAATGTATGTGCTTTTTTAAAACTCTACATTCATTTAACTATTTATTACTTAACAAATATGAAGTTGGGGCAGTTTCAGGTTTGTCAAATTTATTCAGTTGTTTATGCATAAACGAAAAGATCAAGATTTTATTTAACTTCAGCTTAAGTCTTTTAACATTTTAAAATCTGTTGGAAAAAAAGCTAATTTATAAGGCCAGTTAGTGTTTCACCTCCCTGGTGTCTCCGATGACATCATCAGGGTTACTCAAACCCTGACTAAGCCGCTCAAGGTCCACAGATAGAAAACCATTTTCACAGGCTGAGGCGTCCTCCTCGTGACGTGTAAACTAACTTTAAAGGCCAAGGGAAACCAAGCTGACATCAAAGAAATAGTAGTGATGAACACCAACTGTTGTGTTGCCTTTCATCACCTGTGTCTCCACCTGGTCACACCGCAAAAACCAGAGGCCACAAAAAACCAGCTTGTACATTATGCGCCCGAGTGAGATGAAATAAGTCTTCACACCAGCATTTTGTATTTGTCATTCAAAACCATCCAAGACCAACATGACATATTTAAGATGCTAGTTAGTTAGCTAGTTAGTTAACACATTAGCAACACAACCTGATGTTTAAAGAATCATATTTACTGTGTGTCAGCGAAAAATAACACCATTACTTACCATTTCTGCTACGGAGCTTAATGGCTCATGCACTAAGCTGAACTGATTTCATTTACCGACAAGCTCTGCCAGCACAATGCCAAATCAACATGCTGAATCGGCTGAAAAACAGTCAACAAAGGTGTGGGACACAACGCAAAAACTAGGGCAACAGATGCTCACTGATAGCCCAACACTGACCGACGGGTGAACGTTGGCTTGGTGTGTCAGGACCCATGTGTGTAAAATGTGCTGGTGGAGTGCCCCTTTACCTTAGACTACCACTGTAGGTACATGATGACTTTAGGAGCAGGTAAGATTGTAAGGAAAAGTGAGACACTGGGCTCAACTTGAATGAAATGCTTCCACTCAGATATTCCCATGTGAATAGCTGCATCTCAAAAATAAGCAGGGACAATGGATCCAAGTTTAACCTCATGTGTCAGTGAGTATCCACGCTGCTTGTGTCCTTGAGCAGGACTCTGTCTGCAAGATCGAGCTGACCTCTGACCTCCCTTTGGAGGCAGCAAGCACAAAGAGAACACCTTCCCTACAGAGATCAATAAGGACTTTATTTATATGTAATTGCTGCCATTAAAAACTTCCAGCTGCGTTCTGCTGTCTTAAATGAACGGGGATTTAGGGATTCTATCCTGAGGATCCTACAGTGAGAAGACGAATCGTCTGCCATCGTTGGTGAATTCACCATTTGAGATCTATTGATCTTTACCTGGACTCCCTCGTGTCTCCAGCTACTGTGTGTCTCCTGCGCTTCAACTCCTCAGAGAAACGTCTCTTCCCTGTTGCCCTCCTCCTGTCCTCCTCTCCTTCTACCCCCCACGAGATCCTCCTGTCCTTCTTCTCTTCCTCTAATGACTTGGATCTGAGTTCATTTTGTAGTATGTGTCAGTATGTTTAAGAGTGTGTGTGAGGAGAGATGAGATATCATGCAGGAGGACAGAAACATGCAGCAGTTGGCATGCAGAAATAAAACAGAAAGACACAGTGATTAGCATGTATATGACATATAACCCCAAATCACCCCAACATATAGACTCTGTACATTTAAACTGAACATGTGACCAGTGAGGACTGACCTGAGTCGTCCTCCAGGTCGTTCTGATTGGATAGACATGTAGCTGGTGCTACTGAGGCGGGAGGCACTGCTGGCACGGGAGAGGGCCGACACATCGCTCATATCACTGTCTGACGATCTGGCCGACATGTTGTCGCTGCTACGCCTCTTTTCTGCGTACATCTATGGACAGAAGAAGAAGAACAAGATTTATTTTATTAATCCCCGAGGAGAAATTCAATTTTTATATACACACACAGGCCCAAAAAACACACACACACGCACAAAGAGGACCCATACATGCATTAAAAGGAGGGATGTCAGAGCAAGGCGGCTGCCCACTGAGAGGCCCCCGAGCAGTTGGGGGTTCATTGCCTTGTGCAGGTGCACCCTAGCCCAGGGGGCGAACTGGCACTTCTCCAGCTACCAGTCCATGCTCCATATTTGGTCTGGATGGGGACTTGAACCAACAACCCTCAAGTTCCCAACTCAAGTCCCCATGAACTGAGCTACTGTCACCCCAATGAGCTACTGCGGCCCCAGAGATGAAGGGTGGGAGAGATATACTGATTTTGCTCAAACTGAAAAACAGACACACAGTATATATCATTTATGAAGTGCAGGAGGAGGAGGAGGGGTGAGAGTGACTGTAAAATGCAGATGCTGACCTCCCGTTTGGTCTTGAGGTCCGTCTCAGGGTCGTGGGAGGCTGAAGGCCGGTAGGAATGTACTTTCATCTGCAGCTGTCGGGCTCGCTCCTCTACTGCAAGGGCTGGAAAAAAAAGAGACAAAGAAGAGTAAGATAAAAAACATACAGAAAAAAGAAAAGAAAGGTAGAAAAAAAAACAGGAAAAAGCAATTCCCAATAAGAGACGGACAGGGAGTATTTTGAGGATGCAGGATCTGGTTTTGGACACTAGGTGGAGCATGATGTGCACTGAGTACATCAAGTTTCCTCATGATGGATGCAGATGTAGGAGGCTCAGACAGACATGCTTACTTGCTTCAATCCGGAAACAAATATAACTGTCCAGCTGTGTTTGCCAAATTAGGAATTATCATATAGGGATGTTAAACTGTCAGAAATGACACCTGTGATTGACTGCACATTAAAGGGAACTCCAGTATTTTTCAACCTGAAAGACAGCAGTTTTTGAAGTTGTTCCAGTACTGAGTGAAACAGGCTACAACATAACCTCTTGAGGCATGTGCACCCATAAATTATGGGTCCATTAAAAGTGCTTGTTTTTGCCAGATTTTTATTAAAAGTGTCTGGCAACATTTCGGAGAGGACCCCAAAGAATAATGAAATAATGACCTTTGCTTGTTCTACTCTGTTTTGTGTCTGAGTCTCGCCAAAGTCAAAATCTTACTCTGAAATCTTGCACTTTTTTTTACACATTGTCAAAATCAGCTCAATGTTCGGCCATGACACTGAAAAGCTTTTAGATAAGAGTAAGATACCCTTTATTTACTCAAACACAAAACACTCACACCGTCACTCCTCTTTCCAATTCTCACTAAGGTTTTTTTCCTGCAGAAAGTCACTTCTTACGACATTTCAAAACAACACTTCTTGTCAGTGAGCAAGCTAAAGTCCAAACCTGGACATAAATTGAAGTTTCTGCAGCACTCTCTCTTTAATTTTAGTTTCAACAATTCCAAAAATTGTTGTTTCCACGAATCACTTAGACACAAAAACATGATAAAAAGGAGTCCAGGTTAAAAAATACTGGAGTTTCCCTTATCCCGAGTGCCAATTTATCCGTAACTCAACCAAGTGATTGATTAGTTTTAAACCACAGACAGACAATGAGCTGATTTAATGTGTTAAGTGTTTTATAATGACTCTATATGCTTGTCCTACTGACTATTTGTCTGCTTTTACAGTGTTGTGTATTGTGTTTGGTGAGCCAAAGACAAATTTCCACTCATGGTGAACAATAAAGGTATATTCTATTGTCTTCTTATAAAGTCTCTGTACATTTAACCCCACCCCTCTGGCAGCTATGTGAACTAAAACAAGCAAAAAAATATGTTAAAATGTTATTTTGTTACTCTTGCATGAGTAAAGAATGATCAAATTATATATCTGTAGATACAGGTTTGCCTATTCCACCAGGATTAATATCTTCACATCATCCCCTACGTTCTGATATCAAAACTCCATTCTTGCAGACAACATACCTTGCTCTATACTGCTGCTTTTTGCAGGGAGCTGAGGCAGCTGCCTGCCCCTGCGACCTGATGAGGGAGTCCCCGTTGGAGAGGAGGGGCTGCCGTGAGGGTGTGCTCTGACAGACAGGAACAGAAAGACACAACGAGACAGGAGAGAAGGAGTAAAAAACACATTATTATAACTGCGTTCATCAGCAACTAGTCTGACTCGCAGGATGTCGACTGCTGCTGTACAAGCCTGCCATTGACCACCTATATCTGAAGGAATTCTCCTCCCCTTCCTCTATCTGCTTGTTACAGTTTTCAAAATCCGTCACTATGAAAACTACTCTCACGTAGCCAGACCTGTCTCTACACTTTGTTTTAGCACTGTGCATAAAACAACAACAATTTCTCAGTGTGCAAACTACACGCTAAAACGTCTTTTAATGTTTTATGTAGTGTTCTCTTTTGCAGGGATTTAGTCATTTTAATGGCAGCGCTCACCTCCTGTCGTGCAAAAGTTTCAGTAAAACAAGCTCTCTCTTGACACTACTTTGCAAGAGAACAGTTGCTGCATCCTGGGCTTAGCGACGCCCAAGACGATTCTGATTTTAAAAGACATACAAACAACCCAGAGCATTATTTTCTCTTATTGGGGAATTCTGATGGGTTCAGCAGGAGCTTTCTCAAGTGCGAGATAGGTCTGGCTATGTGAGACGAATCACTGATTGAAGTGAGGCCCAAAACTCACAGAGAAAACACAGAGACAATAAATTGATTGCCAGCATTAAAGGTCAAAGGTCAAGTTGGGAAAGGAATGGATCAGAATCACCAGTAGAGGAGAAGTACACAAAGTGGCACTGAGTGTGTTTACAGACAGTATGCACAGTATCTCAGTATCTCTATACATCCCAGTTATTGTAATGTTGAGATGGTACATTTATACAAGGAACTTTACTAGTCACAGCCTCTACTATTTACTACACACATAACTACATAAAGCACTGTTGAACAGTTTACATCCTTCCATAGCTAACATGAAACTGTTGTTCTTAATTCTTGGAAGCAACTATTACATTATTTTGGCTTCCTGAGATGTGACATTCACATGTAGTATGTGTGCATACAGTTTCCACACTCAGCGTGACAGAGGAAATCAGCACACAGGGGAGTAGAGGCGTAGTGCTGGCAGGAGCATGCACCTGTCTAGCCGTGGCGAGTTTGGGCAGGACCCAGCCAGGACTGTCTGGCCAAAGGGCCTCAGCGGGCCCCCTCTCCCCCTACTGCCCCTCAGGATAGAGGTGGGCTGGATACGACTGCCATCAGCAAATAAAAACAAATGAAAATATAAAACTTTATAAGTACAGCAAAATTAAATCAAATGAAAATAGTGCAACATGTGCTACTCCTTTGTGGCTCTGTGTGTAACGCTATTTAGACTATGCAGAAGTCCATGATAAGAATGGTGAGCAGACAGTATCATCAATCCAATACAGCTGGTGCACTCTAAATCAACATACAAGGAACTATCTTAAGTGTGGTGGCAAAAAAATGTTGGCATTGTACATTTCTGTCTCTCAACACTGCTGCGGTTAGCAAGTGGCTAGGATTAGGCACAAAACCCACTTGGTTATGGCTAGGGAAAAGATCATGTTTTGGCTTAAACACCCAGTTTCTGGGGCACCATCCCCGCTGGAAACAAAGTAATGTCTCGGTAAAAAACGATGGCATTTTGTGGCACTATCCCCACTGGAAAAACTGCGACAGGTCACTAAAAAACAGCCACGTTTGGTGCCTCAGAAGCTGCTGAAAACAAAGCAATGACTCACTAAAACACAATTGAACAGTGGTCTGCAGCTTGGTAGGTGTCTCCCTAGGTGTCACACCATCCACCATCCACCATCCCCTCCACCACCAGATGACGAATTCCACACATAAGTCACTTCAGAAATGTTGATATGATACATATGAAACATGAAAATCTAATGTATTCTTGGTGCAAAAATGTACAGTGCCAACATTTTCTTCCTGTGCCTGAGCTGATAAAATCTAGTTGTAGTCTGAGGCTTGTCTAAATGCTTCAGCATCAGGTGGATCAATGCTGCAACTGCATCTTCTGTGCTATGATTCCTCCCCCCAGCAGATGTTCATTCACATCATTCATTAACAAAAAAGGTCTTTGAAGAGTGAAAATCAAATCACAAAGAATGCACTGTGAGCTGTAGTGTTTATAGCTAATTTAAAGATAGGATAAAATAGGATTTAAGGCAATGTACTGCACAAGCTGTGACTTAAAACAAAAAAAAAAAATCCAGGTTTGACAGGCAGTCACAGATGGAAGTTATCATCTGTCTAGAAAGTATAGAAGAAGTGACAGTAATGAGAGGAAATTAAATAAGGTGAGTGAATGAATGAATGATCTTACCTGTCCCCCTCCAGGCTTTTTTTGCTGCCCCTTTGACAGTTCGGACTTGATGAATTGCTACACTGCCTGTTGCGGCAAACAGCAACCACAGAGTGAGAGAGGAAGAAAAAACAAACACGATATGGAGAATGACCACAGAATGGCAAAACTCAACAGTGACTGATGTGTTGGACAGAATGTAAAAGGCTCAAGCTGAGACTATATGGTTTTTGTGGTTCGTAAAAGCAATATAGCTGAGAACTGCACATTCCGTAAACTTTTTTTTTTTTCCCCACCAGCAGAAGTGTTACAGAGGAAAAAGCACTTTCAAGCCATAGAGGTGGGGGAAAGTCAGAGCAGGCGCTCAGCAGAAAGGGCAGGTGCAGGGATTACACAGCCTAACACCACACATGTTTACAGGAAAAGGGAAAGTCGCAAGATCTGTGCAACGCTATCATCTACAGAACGAGCTCTAGGCTACAGGAAAGGCTTTGAAGGTACAAGCAGGCAAGCAGAGCTGTAGCATTAGTGTTTCAAGAGTTGGGGATGGCAGGAGGGGGCAGGCCTGGTATACCTGTCTTCTTCAGGGGCCACATGTTCTACTAAGATCCGGGGGCTGGGGAGAGTCTTGCGGGGCAAAGAGTTGGAGCACCTAGAGGGGCGGAAGGGTGGGAGGAGGAGCATCGCAAGGTAGGAACACCGGGAGAGGTTGTTAGTGAGTAAAAGGACAGGAGAGGCTTTGAAACTGTGAATCTTCTTTACGTGTAAAGGCATAATAACAGTCCCAAGGTTCAGCTTGATTTGACTCGTTTTTAATTTTAGGCCAAGTTAGAAATCTGTGCATTACAAGCACTTACTGTACAAAGTGGTAAATATACAAGAACTTGACTGACATAATGCATCTTATTTATTTTAAGGAAAAGTTTGGCGTTTTGTGAAATACACTTAATCGCCTTCTTGCTGAGTCAGACGAGAAACTAGCCAAGAAAGAGTTAGATTAGCTAAACATACAAATTTAAAAAAGGGTCAAACAGATCTGTTCTTTTCTTAAATCTTCAAAGTGACATGTTCTTTTTCATTTGTTTAATCTGGACAAAAAAACAAAGCATAAAATCAACAATCTGTGGTTTATGTTACTTTTGGACAGAGACATGCTAGCTGTTTTCCTCTGTTTCCAGTGTTTGTGCTAAGCTAAGCTAAATGGCTGTTGGCCGCAGCTTGATATTTACCATACAAACATATGAGAGGGGTTAAAAAAATGTTGGCATTGTTCGTTTCGGCAAACCACGGATTAGTTACATCTGTATGTTTCACACAAATCATATCGTGTTGTTTCTAAGTTTTGAGAAAGCTGCTCTTGATTGGTCAGAATTTCCATGCAGGCCAAATCCAGGAAGTAAACAAATCGTTGAGGAAGAGTACACTTGCAAGATAAATGTGACACTTTCTAATGTCACAATGGAGGGACAACTACGCAGGTTGATTTTAGTGCTGCTCATTGTGGACTATATTGCTGTCATTGTTCATTTTAGTCAAACCATACAGTTTGAAAACGAGGCGCGGCTCCAACTAGAAAACAATGTTTTGATGCATTGGATGTGGTGAATGTGCATATTAAGGCAGTACAGGAGGAGGTGCACATTAATAATCCTCCAGGACTGTAACATGCTCATGTTTAACCCTAACAATGTGTCATGTGACTGCAGTTGGTTCAGATCGAGGTCGGAACACGTTCTCATCACAAATGAACCGCAGCAGAGTACATTTGTAACTGGACCGAGACCACCTCTTCAAGAAGGTCTCAGTCCGGTTGTTTTGGTGTGCACCCGAGCGGGATTGCTGTGTTCACACTTGCCCAAATGAACCGCACATAGGGGGAAACAAATCTGAGTTTGATTGAACCAACTTAAACAGAGCAGGTGTGAAAGCACCCTTAGTTCAGATTACATGTACATAGGCTGAGTTTCTCATAAAAAGGAGGAGGGGATGGTGGAAGGTGTGAGACCTAGGCAAGATGGCTGCCAAGAAGCAGATGACTACTCGAGACCAGTGACATTTCCAGCCATGTTTGTGGCAATAAAACGGGGTATTTTTTAAAAAGATGTCGAGACATTTCCAGGCATGTGTGTGGTGACGAAACCTGGTATTTTTAATGAGACTTTGATGCTTCCAGCCATCTTTGGGGTGACCAAACGGGGTATTTTAAGCCAAAACATGGTGTTTTTTGTGCCTAAACTTAACCACATGATGACCACAGCATTGGTAAAACATAAAATTGGAAATGAAAACATAGAGAAACATAATGTTTCAACATTTCTGCTATACCCGTGATTTGTAGAAATGTACAGTGCCAACATATATTCTGACAATTGGGTTGCATCTAATTCTACACAACTATTTGCTGTATAACCTCGTCTGTCATTTTTTAGACTACATCTGCAAAGTATTTTGTGCAGAACACTACTGAAATAAAAGATATTTTATAAAATTACAAATTTAAACAGCAGGTGTGACATGGCAAATTCCTTTATGTATGAAAGGGACACATGATATGAACCGGTGTGAAGACATGCAGCATCCTAAACCCAAAATGTTGAATGATTCAATCACGCAATCCAGAGAAAATAATTTAAAAGCCGTCACTGAAGACAGTTTCAGCAGTCTATGATCGCTGCTTCTGTGTTCATCCTTAGAATAAAATATCAGAATCTTGTGCAAATTAAATCCAAAATGTGTGGATTAATGTAAGTTCATTATTCGTTTTATACCTGTCTCTTTCAGGGGAGTGAAAGTTGGTGTCTGGTCTCAGACAAGTGGTGCTGGCACTCCTCACTCTGTCCAACGACGGCTGCAGGTCGCTGCACCGCCACAACATGGCAGCAGAGAGAGAAACAAAGAAGAGAAAGAAACAGAGATGGAGACAAGATGTACAAGGACAGAGGATGCAAGCCGAGGTGTCAGGAAGAAGAGATTGTGAAAAATGTGAGGGAACAAAGGGGTGATGAGTGGGAGGTAGACAAAAGAAAAGACAGAGAAAGCGAGAAAAAGGGAGGAAGATATTAAGTTTAGGAAAAGGAGACGGAGGGTGAGACACAGAGAGAATAAGGAAGGCCATCAGACAGTGCAGTAACATGTAATGGCTCTGATGCTGTATCTCCATTTATCATAGCCAGTCATTCCTCGCGGCCATACACTGTGAGACCACTCAGATGGAAGGTTGGTGAGTTGCCATGGGAACCAGGTCTAAGTGGGAGCGGGGACTGCTTTCAGTGTGTTTGTGTGAGGGGGTGAATAAGTGAAGGGGAGAGAAGCAGCCAGTGTTTTCACGTTTACTCTGCGCTGCATACGCTCACAGCTGTATGTTTGTCACGTCATGCTGCACCGTGACAACAGATACTTTCAACAGATGGGTGGCTCCGTGTCATCGCATGATACTGCACATAATGTTTTATGGCCAAATGCCTCACATGGATGGCAACAAGGGCTTAGGAGTTTAGTGTTTGTTTAATGCTCTGCCAGGACATGCTTAAGCCTCTGCTGTGCGTTGTCCCCCGAAAACGGGAGAAAGGAAAGGATATGGGTGGAGGAGGGAGATGGTGTGAGAAGTGTTCTTACCTAACTGTGACCTCATCAGTGAACCTGAGCACACGGTGTGTAAGGATGCTACGAGGCATGGTGCTGCCCCCCTCCTGTCTGTGGGGCGGCTTGCTCTTTAGGCATGCGGGGAGGGTGGAGCTGTGTGCCAAAGCCCCGCCCACAAGAGGTGGGGAAAGACCCGCGTGCAAAGGAAGGCAAAGCAAAACAAAAATGACACATGCAGCCGACAGAAATAAGCAGAGACAAAATGAGAGAAGGGACGGACAACAAAAGCAGGCTTGTTGCAACTGATAAGGAGACAAAGAAGCGCAGCACTCACATTATCACATTACGGTGCAACATAGATTATGGTTTCTGCCTCGACTCTCAGCTCATAGTTTATGCTGTACCTCAGTAATAAAGAAGTATTCTCACAAAATATAAACTGCTGCTGGTGATCACTGGAAACACCACACAAAGCACGAGTTGAACTGCATCCTTCTGTCTCTGACCTCAGAGTGAGGAATTCATTATGTAAGAGTATGGAGATAGTTTCTCTTGCCCTCCCTGTGGATTGACCCCACACACATATATAGGGAGATTACATGTAATGCTGATTATATAACACAATCTACAGATCTAAAGCTGTCGAGGCGGCACGTGGCGAGGAAACCAAGCTACAGTAAATCTATAAAATACATAGGAGTACCGTGAAAAGGATTAGAGCAGAATAGAGAGATGCTTAAACAGGAGGTCTGTCTGTCTGTGTGGTGGTTATATGGCATTACAGTAA
Source organism: Epinephelus lanceolatus (assembly GCF_041903045.1). NCBI lineage: Eukaryota > Metazoa > Chordata > Actinopteri > Perciformes > Serranidae > Epinephelus > Epinephelus lanceolatus. The sequence goes on from NC_135736.1 coordinate 35,662,695, forward strand.
ATATGACTACTATATGATTATGTGTTTTGATGCTGGTTTAGAGGTAAAGGGAAAGAGACAGCGAGAGTATGCTACACATTAATATTCACTAATACGCCAGGATCAACATTTGATAAATATATCAAAGCACAATACTGGTGTTATTGCATGTTTTAGCCCATTTAATGCAACTCATATATTCTTTACATCATACTGATGATTTGCAAACAATTCCAAAAGGTGTGACTAATTTCCAGGCAGCCATTACAACAGTTATACCCCGGCAGTTTAGGATTAAATTTCCATGAAGTTAAGGGTACATGAGACATGAAATCGGTGCAGCCGAGGCCGAGATCTTCTAACCTTTAGTCCCTGATGTGGGACAAACTCCAAAAACTCTAGATCCTACACATCCTCAGGAGACATTACTACACCTCACAAGCTGTGTAGTAAAATGATACTAATGTGTAAAATTGGTGGAGTGTCCCTTTAAACAAGACTAAGGGTCTGGACACATGGCGTGTCTTTTTTTGGGTGCTGCTCTTGTGCCAACTCTGTGCCAACTTTCAAGAGCACAGACGCAGGTTGCTGGTGTTGCTAAGAGACCATAACAAGCACTGTATCACAGCTTATTTAGCAGAAATGAGCAGAGTTCTGAGCTGACCTTCTTCAGGTGTTGTTTTCCAGGTGTGTATCAGACCTAAAATATTGTCCGTGGGACAGATGTAAAGCTCTGGGTAGCTCTGCACTAAAATCATCAACTTCTGCTCCATATTTACTTGGATGATTTCTATAGAAGAAAGGAAAGATGTCTGCCGGCTGTAATTGCCAGCCGAACTTTGTTTATCTGAGGGTGCATCTGTTGCACCCTTAAAGACAGGCACTTGGGATTGCATGCGCACCACCATGGTGTGGCTCTCACTTTTGAGTGCGCCTTCCATTCATCTACGTCCAAAACAATGGATCTGAGGGTGCAAAAAAGTGGCATGTGTACTTTTTTTTTTTTTCTTGGCTGCTTGCCATGATCTGCCTGGCACTTGGCCGCTAATACTGTTTGAATGTTTAAGAGGGAGGTGCACTTGGATGAGAATGGTGACACTGACGTCTCTCAAAGATGACAATATGTATCAGTTTTTATTTTGTATTAATGATATTAGATTGTTAATCCCTCAATCAACATATTACCTGATGTATTGTCATACCCCTACACTAGCATGCTAATTAGGATGAAAACCAAACAGCTAAGGCTCATGTGGATATCATTAGTTTTTCAGGCTTTTGGTCCAAACCAAAGTTGGACAACTTCATAGCACAATTTAAAGGAATCCATCTACATTTTGCTCAGATATCTGAGTCTGGACCAAAGTGGTGAACGAACTGATTGACCTATTTGGAGCTTATTTAGAGCCGTGCCACGAGCCTGAAAGATAACCAACTGCAGCAGAAATGACCAGTGTGTTTTAATAATATTTCCTTGTTGTTGTGTTCTAGGTCGCTTGAATTCCCAGACTTGAGATTCAGCAAACAATTGAAAAGAAACGACCATATTCTGATTATTATGTCCTTATTGTTTAGCTTGCAGGATGGATTATCTGACAACATAGCATATGAATGCTTTACTTTATTGGCACTCGTCTTGTAATTTCCAGATGGCAGACCTCCCTCGACTGCACCGGTGACTCCCTGTTCTCAACTGCTACCTAGAAGGTAGGAAATCAGTCTTCAAACCTCTGATATGCTTTGGAAAATGGTCAGAAGTTTGCTGTTAATGGTCTCCAACATGAAATAGCACTAGTATAGTCCTTTAAAGGATTGCATAATACAGAGGGAAAAGCAACACATACCATTTAATTAGCTAAAGCAGCACCATGACAAAGCTACTTGGCACGCACTCTGACCAAAGCAAGCACAAGCAGCACAGTGGTCTGGGAGACACATGGGCATTTATTGCGCTCAGAGAACACCGCTGCAACTAAATGACCCACCAACTCCACAAATGAGTCTGGGAAAGCTGGACAGGCACAGAAAAGGGTTCGCAAAACTGCTTTTCACGCTAGATGCTTACCTGTAAATGTCTTTATGGATACCGTTTACTAACAGGGGCATTTTGGGGGGTAGCGTGTTGCTGTATCTACCTATGCCCCTGGTTGTACGAGTAGAAATCATGCATCGTAAAGCAAGACAAGGAAAAGGAAAGTGGAAAAAAATATACAAGTGCCGTGAGTGAATACATCAAATGCAAAAAAAAAAGAAAAGAAATTAATCAAAAGAGCTTTGCCTCCTTTGAGGTCAGCCACCAAGCAGGTCTCTAATCCCCTCACACAGTGATCAGTGTGTTGTGTGTGTCTTTATGAGTGAGTGTTGTGGTGATAGACAATAGTCAGACATGAATTTATGAGTGTGCTACTACTACTTGATCCTGATGTGACACCTAATATGTTGTGTTCATGCGGTTGCATAAAAGCAGACAGTCCATTGAAGATAACCAACACACTGTTTGCACTGAAACGTTGAGTGTGTTAAGATGGAGTTGTTAAAGTATAGTGAGGATGGAATGATGATGAAATGGCCTATTTTATTCAAATAAGGCTGAATGGTGGTCGTTGTCTTTTTTTTTTTTTTTTAACTTTTACCTGTTTGTGTGCAGGCACTCAGCACTCCCGCCTCGGATAGACCTGTGCATCTCCAGGACCTCACTGTCATTGCCATGACGATGGGTGAACAAATGAGAAACAACCCGAGAAAAACACAACAGAAGAGGATGGCAACTCAGACAGGCAAAGTGAATTTATGAATGAGAGAAACCAGGAAATCATAACTCTGAGATTTCACTTCAGTCTGCATTCATGTTGTAATGACTAGTTTCACACTGTTAGTAGTATTAGTAGACATTAGTTTGGTAAGATTACATTACACACACTGATTAAAGCTGTAGTTGGTAACTTTTATAAAAAGTAACTTTGTGTTAAATATGCTGAAACTGTCACTGTATCCACACAGTAGTCCATAAGACAGATCCTCCCTCCTCCTCGTAGTGCTTCTGATGGCTTTACATGAATAAAAACAACCAATCAGAGCAGAGGAGTCACTAACACAGCTGTCAGTCATCCCAGCTGGCACTAGACGCCAATACGTCAGAGGGACATTGGACTGTTACGTCGGACAGATGTTAAATTTTGATTGGAATGAAAATCAGGTTGACAGTCAGTACGTTTACATGGACAGTTTAATTCCACTTTTAATCGGAATGGCCTTTCATTCCGATTAAAAGTGGTCATGTAAACGGTCATTCCGATTGAAAATTAAATCCGATTAAAGGGGGTGGTTTATGCCGTTTGTCATTCCGAATGAAAGAATTTTGTGTGCATGTATACACTCATTCCTCTTGAAGTTCATTCCGGTCTTTCTGCGTATGCAGGCACTAAGAACGGTGTCGTCAAGCATCTTGTGAGCCGGAGCGAGGACTACAGTGTTTTGTTCCGGTAAACGTAAACACGTAACATCTGTCCCGCCCCCTATCCAATCAGAAACCATCCCTGCCCCAAACCTTGCGCAGACCTGAATAAAGGCGATTAAGCTGATCTCCCATGTAAACCCTCATTTGGAATGAATATTTCCCATGTAAACTACCTGGAAAAACTTTAATTCCGAATGATTTCATTCAGATTTATTTCATTCTGAATGAGAAGCCATCATGTAACCGTAACCAATATGTTAACACTTTAAAACATGAGCAAATTGGCTTGATTTCTGTCAAAAACATGGGAAGAAGGCAACAACAATGAGCAATGAAAGAAAAAATGACAAAAAAATTGTGATAAATTAGTAAAAAGAGAAAATTAAAAACAAGAAAATTAGCAAAAAAATATTTAATATATAATGACAATAAAGCATTCTATCTTTTATCTACTGCCTTTTCCCCATGTTTTTGAAAGAAATCGCAAAGCAGCACAAGAGAATTGATGTCGCTCCAGAGTTCAAAGGTTAAATGTCTACCTACGTCAGAATTTCATCGTGTGTGAACGTTAACAGTCTGACATTTTGTGGACGTTTGATTTTGTTCTCTAAACGCTACGACTAAATGACGTTAGTCTACATCAAGATGACATTGGGATGAGACATTTGAAAGACGTTACTTAACACATCTTAAAACCAACAAAATATCAACATCATCTGTCGTCAGTATTCTATGTCAAATTGACGTTGGCATTAGACTTTGTGCTGACATTGAATTTCTGTCACCAGGTGTTACAACTTAAATTCAACCTGATATCGACGTCTAATGGCATTGGTGGTTAGGGATGTAAATCACTGTGTTTAAACTGTCAAACAAGTCAGTGCTGATCAAACATGAATTCAAATTCTGTTACTGCATTGCCTATTTCTTGTCTTAGATGTTCCTAGAATCATATTTTAATGTACTGTTTAGCTGGAAAGTGAGAGAGTTTGTGACTCAGCCGCCATGTTGAAAACAGTCAAGTTAAAATGAGGCATCGTTCACCGGCTGAGGAGGAATGTGTACTACTGTGTGGGTATAGTGACAATTTCAGCAAATATGATAAAAAGTTGTTTTTATAAAGGTGACCAGCCGCAGCCTTGACCAAAACAGGAGTCAACTTTTAAAGAATATCAAAATATATTAGCATGTCAGGGCTACATCAGTAAATTTTTGAACTGCATGATTAGACCAGAGCTGCAGTCGAATCATCGCTCAGTTACTCACAAGGAGCACTAATCCAATGTGTGTGCATCCTGCTCTTCAGCATCATATTTTACAAGTAAAAAGTGTCATAACCCCACCCCACACCAGTAATGATCCCCACAGTTCCCAGTATCAGGTTACCTGTCCTCAGAGTACTCGTAGTCCGAGTCCCCAGAGCGTTGGTGCTCTAAGTGGGAGTCATGGTAGCGGGAGGGGGAGTGGGAGTGGTGGCGGTTCTGGTGGATCTCATCCAGACTCCTGATGACATCAAAAATATCGCATTAATTTATGTTTTTATTCAGGCATGATATGAACCTTGGTCCATAGTTAGTGATTCTGGTGATTCAATATGTCCACCCTTACTTCTAGTTTGTTCTGACCACCTCTTCTGTCCTATTTGGGACAGTATACTGTCAACGCTCATACCAGTATGTTGCAGATCAAATATAATCTGATCTAAAAAGCTGAAATGTCAGATGCTGGGACATTTAATCTGGAATGCATAATAAAGACTCTACAGGAGATTCTCTTTAAACAACACTGAGATTATTGACCTACTGACTACCTCTCAGATACTGGCTGATGCTAGGATAGTATCACCACAGGTAACACACACTCCACTAACAGTCCACCAGGTAACTGTGGCAGGTGTTGCTGACCTTTGCATGGGCACATGTGCGGGCCGTGACCGAGCCCTGCAGGAGTCCTCTCTGTGAGGAGACACTGAACGTGACCGGTGCTGGACGGGACGCTGCTGCTCAGGCACAGCCAGCGTACTGCCCCGCTCTCTCTCCCTGGAGTTACGCTCTGCACCTACACACACACACATTCACAGAGATCCAGCACGGATACAAAGCACAAACATTCATACAAACATGTTTGTCGATTCATGGATTCACACAAAGAAACACACAGAAACACACACACACAGATCCAGGCATTAGTTGTGTGTCCTTTGATAAGGATGCACCAGTTGTCAGCGTTGTGCTACTGACTACCACTACAGATACCATTCTCTTACAGACTGTAGAACATCACATCAGGATGTTTTACAGGTAAACGACCAGCTAGCAAACACGTTAGCTGGTCATCATGTGAGCTAGCCTGAGGAGCTGACTGTTTCTGCAACGTCTCTGTCAGACCCGAGATCAGTGAGATTTAAATCTCTCAGTTCTTGTTTCAACCTGCATGGAGTGCCAGATGAGATGAGAGTTAAGACTTTTAACCCCTCGGGGATACTTAATCACCACAGCTACAGAGAATAGGTCATATATAATCCAGTTTAAACATAACAAAACAGAATTTACAATAAATGCATGAGATGAATATTTATAGAACTTATATTTGCTTCATTTTGTTGTGACATATAGATATATGGACACGTAGATTTAGCTACATAAGATATGAAATAGAGTTGAAAGTTGAAGCGGATATTTTGAGGTTTCAGGGTTCAGGATGTAAATGTACCGCTCATTAGGATGAGCAACATTGACAGGAATTATGTAGTTCTTTAAAATAGTCAATGTTGGAGCTGGCACGATATCAGATTTTCACTACACGATTTTCGTACCCAACGGAGTTTAGGATAATGATATTATCGCAAAATTTAAAGAAGGTTCGAAAAAATAATGTTATGGTCAAATTCATCTTTAACTTTGTTCACTGTGTGTCTTGTCTCTTTTTTGGCAATAAATTACACTCAAAACACAAGTTTAGGGAGGATAAAGAAACAGGAATGATTTAAGAGGTGCTAGATTATTTACACAATACTATCATGTTTATTATTAACATGATATCAATATTTCATTTTTAAATCTGAGGATTATCATCAAAACTGATATACTGTAACTCCCCTAGTCCAGGTACAAGCCTGTGTACATACAAACTACCATTCCTTGGTTCTCTTATACTGTGGTAAAGGATAAGAAACTGGTAGAGCTGTGACGAGAACAAGAGTCGGTGTTTAATTTGGCACGTACCTGATCCAGCAACCAGCATTTATTTATTTATTTTTTTAAAGATTATTTTTTTGGGCTTTTTGCCTTTAATGGACAGGACAGATTGAAACGGGGTGAGAGAGAGAGAGTGGGGGTTGACATGCAGCAAAGGGTTGCAAGCCAGAGTCGAACCTGCGACCGCTGCAGCAAGGCATCGCCTCTGTACATGGGGTGCCGGCACTATCCACTATGCTACCGACGCCCCACCAGCATTTATTTTAGTGAGAATCTTCTGAAATAGGTTACATCTTTTTCCCACAGTCTCTCTCCCACTGAAATAGCGTAGCTCACCAACAGAGGCTGGTGATGAGTTGAGTTGATAATATCCAAAATTCTAAAGTTTGTAAGCAAATACAGTTTATTTCACGGATTATATTGATGCCGAATTAACAAGAATACTATCAAACTTTGACACCTTTTATCTCGTGTTTCTAGAGTTATGTGTTTTTGCTGACACTTAAAAAATTGTTATAAGGTCGGATTTCTTAAAGGCTGTTTGGCATAATATTTCCCACCAGGAGCAGATGGGAAATAATCTTAAAAGGAATCTAGTTGTAGTCTTGCAAATTGTGACCCTGCAAGATCCTCAGTCTTTGAGAAATCCTATAGTCTGTGAGTGAAACACGGACATGGACTTAAGATGTGAGAGGGTATTATAATTCAGTCTTTTAAAAGTCTTTTCAGTAGTGTATGGTAGGCATAAGTCAGAGATTGTATAATTAGCTTCCTCATGTGGCAAAGAAGAGGCCAAAATGAACCATAATCTGACAGGAAGTTAAGCAACAGCAGAAACAGTCAACAACAAAGCAGTTGTAGTGATTCTATTTGCCAAAATAACACAAGTTCAGCTTCTACTGTGCATGTTCAGTGTCCTTTCAGTGAAGTCTGGGCAGGACTAGAAGCATGCAGGAGAATGGCAGGAAACTCAGTGGAATGGCAGTGAACAACTGTAGCTCTACAGTCTAACATGCACTCAGTGCTTCGGTGTTTCTACGGCCCAGCAGAAGAGGAGAAACTGTTCACTGCAGCCTCAGTGAAGTACAGTACACTGCTGAACTGCAGCGCTTTCAAAGGCTGCACACTACAACACCACAATTCAAAATCTGCAGTCCAGTAGCAATATGATGAATTGCAGAAGTTTTTGGAGTGTTGCCTTTCGCTGATACAGCAGAGATTAATTACTTTAATTTGGGTGCAATTTGTTCTAAAACATACAGTAGAGCCAAAAGGAGGCTGCAAGGTTTTTGGAAGGAATAGATGGAGCGAGGATGCAAAGAAGACGCTCTCTCACCCAGTGCTGGACGCCTACAGGCTAATACAAGGAAATGCTCAGTAACCATGCCCCCCACCCACCTTTAGTCACTACCATCAAACCATCATCAAACTCTGTATCAATGATGCGATGAGACCCTGCACACGCACACACACATATACAACACACATACAGGACAGAGTAAGGTTGAGAGGTTCTGTTGTCAGTCTCCCACACTGGGAGACACAAAAGAGAAAGCTCAGAAAAGGAAAGGTTAGCGACCACACACTCAGACGCACTACAGGTTCAAAAACAGGGATTAAGTCACACGCACATATTTATACACACACAGCCTGAAAAATACTGTATATAACCACACATACTCTGTAGTTTCTTGCTGGGGCTGTCTCCGTGGACGTGTCTGCGTGGGAGGTACGGGGAGGGCTGGGGCAGAGGTATAGAGGACATGTCATGTGTTTGGAGTTTATACCAATGAGGAATGTCGTCCAGCAGGGCCGTCTCCAACTCTATCAGGATCTGAGAGAGGACAGAAGGAAAGGTGGAAGAGGCAAATGCATGAGCAAAAGAGGTGGGAAGATCAACTTCTTATTTTCAGAGATGTATGGACAGCTGGGACTGCGTGTCTGTGGAACCACTTCAATCGTGGATCTTTAATGCAGCAATTCCCAACACACAGAAATTACAAATGATGAGTTGTAACAAGTTCAACCAGGTAGCAAAGGTATGGATTCAAGTCATATGACTTGGACTGGAGTCAGACTCAAGTCACAAATTTGATGACTTTAGACACGACTTGACAAGATCAATAAAAGACTTGCAACTTGACTTGGACTTTAACACCAATGACTCATGACTTCACTTGGACATGTGCCTTTTGACTTGAAATACTTGGAACCTTCCCCCAAGCCCAGGATTAAAAAGTGTGTCTTTTAAAAAGTGTGCCATGAGTCAGTTCATTTTAATGTCATTTCCTAAATCAGCTAATAGAAATGCTATTCTCTCCCAGAAAGTCAAAACTGTATTCTCAAGAACCAATCCGACAGCATCCAATCAAGTTGCAGAAGAGAACCATGAAGAACTGACATTATGTTACTGAGCACCAGTTGGAAAAAATGATACAAATTTTGTTCATGTACAAAACTATGTGGTGGTCAACAAAACGTGCAGATTGAAACTTACAGACATAGACACAACAACTTCAAACTTGTTGCACAAAGAAGGAAAGTCCAGGCTAAGGCAAGCTTACTATGCTAATATTAGCTAATGTGAGCTTGATGTTAGCTTAGCTTATCAGCCAAGTTACTTTTAACAAACTTGTTTAAACAAATAAATACAAATTTTAAAAAGCATTCATGATTTTTGTAAATTTAAAAATATTATTACCCTGTTGTTAACATTGGTTAAGTTTGGAAAAGATCCTGTTTTGGCTTAAAACCCTGGTTTGCGGGGGCCACAATAACAGCAGGAAGAGCAGCAATGTCTCACTAAAAGAACATGCACTTTTCTGGCCTAAAAAGCCTCTGGGAAAAATAGCAGTAACTTCCTAAACTACAACCACTTTTCTTCTTTGTAGGTCTCAAACAGTGGTCTGCATCTTGGCAGGCATTTCACCCAGGTGAGACGCCATCATTCATCCCCTCCACCTTCTGAAGTCAGCTCATATATTATGTCACTTCAAAATCACTGATGTGATACGTATAAGATGTGCAAATGTAACTTATTTGTGGTTTATGGAAATGTACAGTGCTAACATTTTCTTCTGGCAACTGGGCTGAAATCTCCCATATGGTAGCTGTATTAAGAAAGACATGTAATCTAGAAGCAAAAGCTCTATCTTCAAATCATTATTGTATTACATGGTAAATGGGTATCATGTATGTCCCACCTCTCCCAGGAATTCACTCTCCTCCTCCTGGACTCTGGGCTGGTCCCAGACTGTGATCTCCAGCATGCGCTCTCTGAAGTCCCGTCGGTGAACGTGGGAATATAAGAAGGTCTGGTTCCACTTGGGCTCAGCGCTCTTCTTCACTGTTTTAGTCCGTCGTTTACTCTTATCACTGGAACAAAGGCGTGAACACACAGGATTTAGATTACAAGGGGTATGCTTGTGTCTGAACATGAACATATAATAGACAACTCTAAGATGAAGCAGATCGATATTCCTTTGATTATGTTCCTTACTGCTGGCTTGAATCTCATTTGTCATGTATGTAATTACTGATGTACTGTACTTGTGATATGGAGCTACAATACAATAACCTTACCTCCTATCAGGCAAGAAGTACATCTTTACATAGGGGTTACGAGGTCGTCCGTCTGGTCGGGGTGGCAGGTCTATGGCTTGAAGGACATTGACGATCAACTGATGGCCCACTTTGTCGTACCACAGCTTCACCTGAACAAATGTATGAAGAACATAGACTGTAAAAATAATGGACGCAGCTACCGTGACATCACCAATTCGATTGTGGACTCCGGTTTTAAAGCCTAAAGTTCAGCATTTAAGTCGTGCCCATCTTGGTTATTTTTGAGCCATAAATTACCATATTTGGGCAAGAGGCTGGAGCTGTGGAGAAGTCTATCTGACAATAGATAGACAGCCTGTCACTCAAAGCAGCCCGCCCTTTATTCTACGTAGCTTTAAGCATTAATAAAATGCATACGGGTGAGTTACATAAAAATTCATACAGTTGTCACGAAGGGAAAACTAGCAATAGATACCAAAAACAGTTTTGTTGTACCAGGCTGTAATCATGTTTATTTCTGCTGTAAAGGCCATTCAAAGAACTGCTGTTTTTGGCACTTCTGTGTTGGCTTCATTTTACAGTCCCACTGGTTGCGGCTTAGATTCTATCCATATCTGTATTACAATACGGATACCCTGACCCAAGTTCGACAGGATCCGACAGGTCCGGCAGGGCTTGGATAAATATTTACAAATGATGTTCGGGTTGGGTCGTGTTCAGCCTAATGTCTGTGTTGGGCTGCTTCTTCTTCAGTGCTGGATTTGTTATTTACATGACAATGCCTGAACACAACACTTAGGCTATTTCAGGTGGTAAATATTCAGGCAAGTTAATGTTAGCTAGCTAAGGAGAAGTCAAACAAAATTTGTCGGCGTGTTGGGTCTGGGTTGGGCTCAGTTTTGGACAGAAATACGCGGACCACGCTCATTCATCTGGCCAGTGCTGCATTCCGATCTTAATCCAATGACATGAACCATATACCACATCTTTCAGATACTCACAGAGAGCTGTCCAGGCAGTACCAGAGGAAGGTCTCGGAGGGTCCCGGGGCTGGTAGGGGACATCACTGATATCGAGGGACGGTCCATCTTTTGTGACTCAAAGGAACTGGAGCCCGCTATTGAAGAGAACAACAGTTGTTATAATATATCAAAGAGAAAAAAAGCACAATCAGCTTTAAAATCTGTAATTAGAGCACACATTAAAATACAAAGGACCCCCTCTAGAATGCTGAGATGTCGGTATCACAACAGTTAATGCAAATTCGACCAATCCGCATGAATTCTGTGCAACCTGCAATTTTGTCAAATCACCACAACTTTCCCGCAAATTTGAGGATTTAAAATGTCATATAATGCAGAGCTGCACACAGCATATAGATTCGCTCAACCTCTTGAGCTGCTCTTGCTTTCCCCGAGTTATCATGAGACTACTGCTGTGGGAGTGTGAGCTACACACCTGAAATGTAGTCACACACAGTGACAGGGCCAACTGTTAGCTAAGGTTACCCAGCGTGTATCATTTGGTTTAAAAGAGTGGAGCCGTTTCAGTGTCATTGTGAGATTGTTGGAACCATTCAGCAGCTTGGAGTTAGATGTTAGCTGCAGCTGTTGTGTTAGCTTGTGCTAACCGGGCAGAGAGAGCAGGACGAGAAGGCCTCACAGAGATGGTCCTTTAGCGTTGCATCAAACCGCAGCAACATCTGATCATCAGCAATCAGCTACTGCTGCCCCATCCCCTCCTACCATCACAAATAGACTGTAAAGCAATACTTACCTTTCCTGAAACGATTGGTAAAGAGAGTAGCTCTCTCAGAGCAACTTACATAAGCAGTAAGAAATGGAAGTTACATACATAGCTAATAAAGCTGCATGTAAAAACACTTACTAGATTCTAGAGGAGGATGGGATGACTCTGGGATTCTTGGGATGTCTCTGTAAAAAGCAAAAAAAGAGCAAGTCAACTCTTTAACTTTAAATGCACAGAATATACATCATGATACTTGCGATGTAAATACACACTTAAGTCAGGACTTAAGTTTTAGTTACATTCATCTTTTAAAAATGAATGAGTAAAAGACTCATGTCAACACACAGTTGCACGGTAGAAGAGGAGCGAGCAGTGAACCAGATACACATCAACATGTTGAACATGTTGGGTAGTAGAGGAGAAAAGGAGAGCTGGAACAAGGGATCTTTTTCTTGAATCTCAGGATTTCAGGGAAGACATGAAGGGAAGGGGCTCCACCCATTGAATCAGCTCTACTTACTGATATGCTCTATACACTTTTCTCAAGAAGTTTTTGGACATAATTCGGTGTATGGAGCTTTGAGATAAAGGAAGGAGACATATCAAAGTGTCTGTCAAAACAATCGCTCAAGTACTTTCATGATAATTATCACACATTGATGATGTTAATCTTACCCTATAGGTCTTGAAACAACTATTTCCACTTGAGGTTCAGCCTTGGATTCAAGGATAATGTTGTACACTTCTTTCTTTGTTGCTCCGGGCAACGATTTCCCGTTCCACTGAAGCACCTCATCACCTGGAACCAAGATGGCCGACATACACAATGATGATCCAGCCTGAGGCTCAGCTCACAGTACATCTGACTAGAAAAAGCCAGGTACTAAGAGACAATATGCATATATTCATTAATCACAGAAAAAACAACACTTAAAGTAATAACTTAAAGAGTTAATGTTGATTAATCGCATCCTGTGGTGCCCGTTGACCCAGCGTGTCATTAAAGGCCACAGTACCTTTGTCACATGACGGAGGCAGACAAGAAGACGCTGTTTGGCATCTTAAATGGAACATTTACATTTAATAAATGCCTAATGGAACTGTTCATAGGAGCACCGTTCTCTGCAATTTCTGCAGTAAGGAATTTCTGTACCATCGGAGTACTTCAAGCCTGAAATATCACCTCAACACAAAGCATTTAGCAGCGAACGCAGTGGTCTGAGCTAGCACAGCCTCTGATGCTTGCGCTAGCAGCCAGCGTCGTCAAGCCACACTAGACCAGGCGACAGGAGACTAAAATTCAACAGTTCAAAAGTTGTGGATGGTACCAACATAACTGTTCCATTTCATCCCATTTTACCATTACAGCTCTGTTGAGGTCAAACACACCAATCCTATACCAAAAGGTGTGTTGATTGGACAATAGAGAATCATCAATCGTGCTCGACAAGGACTCAATGCATAAACAACAAACTTGCTATTTTTACATAATTCCATCAATTATGACAGAGACTCTAAACATGAAAAAGTTGGTATGCAACCCAATTCTGTGGTCAATCAGTGAGGTGCAGACGTTCCTCTGCATCATCAGCAAAGAGGAAATACATCGAGACCTGAATGGAGCGGTAATAGGGCTATTACTGTCTGGTAACAACCCTTCTTGGAAACGCTAATCAGATCTGGGATTTAGATGCATGTCCATACAGGTTTTACGACACTGAAAGTGCTTGGTGGAAATGCGGCTCTGTAAATTCACCACTCCGTACATCACCACATGAGTTGAAACACAACACAAGGGAAACATAAGGGTGCTCAAATCACAAATAGGACTAAACAGTGGCTAACAAAGTTGGTCCACAGCTGGTATTTGAACTTTTGGTGTCCACGCCCACACAGATATACATTTTAAATTCAGCCTGACTGTGAAAATCAGCCTCTCAACTGAACTGTTATCAACCAAGTTTACATAAAATACAGTAGCCCCTGCATAGAAGCAATATAGCACCTGCTCGTAGGTGTCCCACAACATCTGCAAGGCTGCCTTTCTTGACTTTGGTGATAAAGGCCCCAAGTCTCCCTGTCTCTGTCATCTTCCCTCCTACCACCTGCACACAAAGAGGAGAAAGGGAACAGAGGTTCATGTTACCATTTTTATGTTTTCTGTGGAATTCCGTTTTTGCTCAACAGGCACCACTTTGCATATCTGTGTTGTGGAATAATCTTCACCTTTAAATGTTTGTTACCCAGTACACCACAGTGTCACGAGATTAAAAACATCACTATTTCTAGTTTGAACTAATCTAGCATTCAACTGAGGTTAAAACAAACACTAACAAAATATTCATAAGCTAGATATGATCCAGAGTCTAAGTGATCCGCTGCTTACTTTTAGGCCAAGGAGGGAGCCAGCCTCGCGGGGCATTGCCGACCTCTTGCTTAGCGTGATGCGTCCAATTAGGTGGTCACCCTCTTTGGATGGCTGCCATGTAACTGGATGCTACAGGAAAGGGTTTTGAGGCATTGTAAAGGAGGGAATGTGGAGGAGAAATGAGAACAAAATTGTTAATGTTATCAGTTAACTACATGTACTTGTGTGTAAACTTTGATTTGTTTTTTTTTAATGCACTAAAGAATTGTGTGTCTCTTTGCATGTAAGTTACTCTAAGTATTCAGGGTGTAGGCAGCATTGATGCTCTGAATCGGTCATGTTTTGCTGAAACTTACATGCCACACTGTAGGATCTAGAGAATGACAGTCCCAGTCACCTGCAAAGAGAAAGAGGACGTGGGTTACTTGGCCTCTCTTGGGAGAAATGCATCTTTTATGTGCGGTAAAAGTATATAGTACTCTACAGTTTTAGTTTCAGGTATAAAGACTTTGTCTTCCTGTCCTTCTTATACATCCTTCCCACCCGACACACAGGTCATTTTTCTAAACATAGTATGGAAATGCCCGAAGCTATACTTCTTTTGGCAAGAACCATGTATGAACCATCTCCACCTTGACACATTTTCCAGTGGAGCACATCATCTCCAACTTGATCACATTTTGATGCTTGGGCAGAAACCCTTTTGCATTGTATCTTAATACAGAAGGGGTCAGCAGTTAGTCAAGTTAGTCAACTCACGTGACAAAGAAGCGGTCAGCAGTTAGGTTCAGGCAGCAAGACTACTTGGTCAGGGTTAGCAGAAAAATCATGGTTGATGTTAGTCACATCAGCAGGCTCACATGACTAATGGGTGACTAACAGGTGACAAACGAATGACGTGACAAAATAATTAAACGCTGACTTGAGTTACACACAGGACATCAACACCATCATTATACCAGCACTGCCCAAAATGCGTATTGTGATGCTCTGGGAGTGAGACCAAGCTGCACCTCCATAATAATCCATCAGTGCTGCCTGGTATTTCAATTGTGAAGAAGCTTATAGCTCAATGTTGGATATTCGAGCAAATACTTTCTCAACTGTCTACTGGACATTATTTTCATCATCATTAAATTTTATGATAAATGCTGCCACTGTTGGTTAAAGTTGGTCTATGAGACTGTGAAAAACTTCTTACTCGAAAAAAACAAAGTGTATAGATCCATCAATTTAGATGACAGACTTTCCATTCATTCTTCCACTTCTGTATTTTGGCTGAAATGGACCACCAAATGAAATTATATATATGTATATGTATATATATATATATATATATATATATATATATATATATATACATGTATATACATGTATATGCAAACTGAAAAATTAAAGTCAAATACACTTCACTGAAGCAATTCATAAAATGTATCAGCCCTGTCAGCAGAGGAAAATGTTGGCATTGTACGTTTCATACATATCATATCAACATTTCTAAAGAGATGTAGTATATGAGTTGGCTTTCTCATTGGGAGGTGAGGGGGATGTTGGATTGTGTGGTATCCACCATTCACCAGATGTCTGCCAGGCTGCAGAGCACTGTTCAAGACCAACAAACAACAAGAGTGGTTGTTTTTTAGCCACCCATTGCGGTGTTTCCAGTCAGGGTAGTGCCACAAAAAAGCAGTTGTTTTTTACAGTGAAATCACTGCATTTCCAGCCGGGACTGTACCACGAGAACCGGATATTTTAAGTTAAAACATGATCTTTTGCCATCCATAACTAAGTGTTTTTGTGCCAGAACATAACCACAGGTTAACTACAGCATTGTTGTATCTGCTACATAATAACGTACAAATGTAATATATTCATGATTTGCAGAAACATTTATTCTGATGATTAGGTTGAATGTATTTATAGAATTCCCTGATGCAGAACAACCACTGCTCTACCCAGCTTGGTCCTGGCAAGGTGCTGGAAACATCAGTAAGTCCAAACTGGTAGAAAAGATTTCTGCACTTGCATCTATGCAGTGTATCACATTATTGTTGAGCTTTCGGTCAATTTATGGTCTATTGGACCGCCATCAGAGTACACATATACGTCAACAATCTATCTATTGGAAATTGCATGTTAAATAGAAGGAAACAGAATCACAAAAACACAAAAAGTTATATAATAATGGTACTGAGAAAAGCCAATAAAAGTGTCATTACAGAACCACAGCTACAAAAATTAATTCATAGTCAAACTGTGCGAGCCAGGAACAAAGACACTAGTGATTGTTGGAGTATCCCAGCTCTTCTTAACACTAACAGATGGTCAGCTTAAGTAGAAGAACTAACTGGCCCAGTAACAGACCAGAGAAGCCTGCAAGATCTGTGGCCACTTTCCCACCACAGGAATAAAACAACAGCAAGATGACATCAGATGTGGATTTTAAAAGACTTTGAGGAACTTCAGTTTCAAGGTAAGAGAAATGTTTGAGCCTGGCACAGAGTGAGATGAGTGAGATCAATGGAAGTTTCTGGCAAAGGAGAGCTGGGAGGGGAGGGAGAGTAGAGGTTAAGCTTTATGGGAAAAACATGCAACACATAACGTGTTGTTTGTCAAAACATTTCTAGTTGTATTCACTGAGAAGCAAATGGAAAATGATTGCTCTGGAGATCAGAAAATAAGGAAAAACTCTGAGTAGACATGACTCCAGTGCTTCTAATCTGAAATCGGAAAGTCCACTGAGAATGCTTGAGAGGATAAATGCTGATGCCACAGTTTGAAGTGCTGAGTGGGGCTTTTTGGTTTTGGAGAATGAACACGCTGGGCAGATTACAAAAACTGGGCTGCTCTTCTAACTGATGCTACATCAAAGCATCAGCTCTTTGCAGGTATTAACGTAGTATTGTTCTTGATAAACAGTGTGTGTCTGTGTCTGTGCATGTGTGTGTGTGTGTGTGTGTGTGTGTGTCAGACCCTGTACTCCTCTTCTGCTCTGTCTGCTATTTTACCAATTGCAGCCACTACAATTATCAAGCTCAACAAAATCCCTCTGACATTATATGTAAAAAAAATCTCTCCATTACATGATCTTGAACTCCTGTCAAACTGCTTTACGCTCCTCTCCACAAGTTCTCATCAAACTATCTAAGTAACAGCATGGGCTAATTCACTGTCACTTTCTTTTAGTGCCATTTAACACAAGTTACAACATCAGTCACGTTCATTTCAACCAGGTGTGGTAAGTTCAACCTAACCTTACATCCTTACACAAAGCCTACAGCCATTAGATTTAATAAAGGCGCTGTGTGATTCGACTTTTACTGATGAAAAAACAAACATAATTTGACAATCGGTGCCTAGATGTGACGCTTGGCTGTATTTTAGCTCTGGAGGAGCTCGACCCCAGACAATCTGCTGGCTCTATGTGACTCTAGCCGAACATTATTATAACAATACTTTATTTGTATATCGTAGAAGCTGGTGTGAAATGGAACGGATCATGGGAGGTCAATGTCACTGGTACATTCTACTTTGCGGGTCAAAAGATGTTACAAATCAACTCAGACCAGTGTGTCAGAAAACAAATCGACATTAGGCATGAGAGTCCTGTGAGACGGATTACAAGCTTTTTCGAGGGGTTTTATTCGGTGTAGATCTTTAACACAATTCACCAAAAGAACAAAGCAGGCATGCCCTGTTGCACGTTCCAAACCTTCATCAAAAGTCGCCATTTTCATTTGTAGGTTTTTAGCTGAGTTGTTGTTTCCCGTTGCAAAGGGGATTTGAAACGGTCAAAGGCACGTCGCTTATGGGGAGGAGAATGTCGGCCAAAGTAGCCTGCCAAGTGGCTCATAGCCACAGAAACAGTGTTGGGGAGTTGTTAACTACATGTAGTTTAATTATAGCCTGTTAAGACCATCCTGATGACGTGAGTTCAACATTCTGTTTCATTCTTTATATCAGTCTGGCCCCGCTACCACCCTATTAAAAATATAAAAGGAACGCACATCAAGAATTATAATGAGGTGCTGATCACTGGCAATAGACTTGTTTATAGAAAACAAGTGTCCTGCACTCTGGCGCCATGTGCATTTCTTTTATTTTGATGATGTTGCGGCCTTTTGGTCATCAAGATCAACAAACAGGCTGTTACCCTGAACACTTTCCTGAAATCAACATCCAGTCAGGGCCAATCAGGGATCCACACCGCCAATCTGAGACTGTGTTGTAGTTGATGATGTAAAATGCACGCTGCAGCTTGCAGAACGGTAATGGCGGCCCCCAAAACAACAAGCCCTAACTCTAATGTTAGTAGGGAAAACACAGCAACAACTGAAGTTATTACAGAAATGGAGTCAATAACAGCAATTAAACAAGAACAAGAGTATGCAGTCCCGCAGTTTCTTAGAGGAAAAGACATTTTTCGCTGCATATCTTCTAACTAGATTTTGCAAAAGCTTGATTTATCAACTGGCTCTGTTGGTGATGAAGATGCTCCCCAGTGTTTTGTTATGCTGACTGGCTGAAGGACTTTGTCTGTCAGGGTGTGTACTCCCACCCACTGAAAATGTTTGGAGTTCAGACTGATACAGAGAGTGAAGCAGAATGCTTAGCTCACGTCATCAGGATGGTCTTACCCAGCTAATTCAGTTACTAGTTGAACTACAATTTGCCGTAGTTGGGTGGCAGTTCTATGTTCTTTTTCATTAATCAACTACTTTAGGTCATGTGGTTAATGTTGTTAATTACAAACCACATATTCATAGTATTCTAACAATGTATTTTTGCAAAACAATATGGCGCAATGCTACACACCTGTGACCACAGGTGTCATTTAATGACAATCACCTGCTACTTGACTACAATTGCCTCTGATTTGCAACCAAGATGTCTGCGATCAAATACTTTAAATTTCCTGATTCCACCCCAACAACTGCTGACTATCCTCTCTTTATAACACATCCTTGGGCTGCCTAGGTGAGGACTGGCCCACTCTAGTTCCTAATCAAACACACCTACACTTCAATCAGTGTCAGTTTAGTTGTACCTCTGCGTAACAACATGAGATTCCAGACTCAGATTGTGATTATTTCAGTGATGTAGTTGAACTACTTTTTTAAACTAGTTTATATTTTTGAGGGTAATTCAGATAGAGTTTGGGAAATGTGTAGTAGTTTGGTAAACTTTGGTTTTAATATAGCTTCCCCAACACTGACAGTCTACATCCAGTGAGTCAGACCTCTTTGCACCCACCCAATACATTGTTCCCACCTAAAGATTACTAAGAGCATCGCCTATCATCCGGTGAGTTTGTATTTATGGCATTCTTCCTGTAATAGGTTGTGAACCACTGAGTGACTAAAATGACCAAGTTTAGGCCAACCAAGATCATGTTTGATGGTGCTGGATCAAAGCTGCTTTTAGCAATAATACAGTAGAGACTAACATTACAAAATAAATCTAAAGCATAAGTGCTAAATATCAGAATTTGGCATCAGAGTTAAAGAAATAGTTTTGTCTTCAACTTCACACTTACCCTGATGCTCTACATTATGGAAAAGAGAGACAACAAATGCTCCAAAAGTCAACAATGACTCTCTTCTCACATCATAGCAACTGCTCTTTGCGCCAACACATACAGTACAGTACAACAAGTTCATGCTTGTCCTCTGGGCACTTTTGAAGTAATTCTGGTAAATGTAGAAATATCTCACACTCAAGAGTGGCTAAAGTGCACTGGGACGCAGTGTCATCCCAACAGCAGACTTCCCCTTCCATTTCCCCGGCACCATTATCACCTTGGTTTTCTTCTTTACACTAAGGAAGTAACCCAATTACATCAAATCACTCCCTGCATCCATTTGACTTCAAACCTGCTGTGTCATTAAAGCCTCCGTCTCCAAGATGCACTGGTACATCCGGTGGGATGCAATTTGTTGAGCAGAATGGGAAACTAAGAGGATTCTTGGAACATATACATAACTGTTTCTGCATGAAAATTACATAACAACATCCTCTTATACATTATGTCTGTTTTGTGTCAGAGCTTGTAAACCCGAGCTGCGTGCATGCATTGCCTCGATGGTTGTGCTGCACTCTATTCTACACCTACACCTCAACTTTACACCTGTTTACTCCTATTATAATGTCCTCATGATGATCACTGGCAGGAGTTGAGCCTTTAAGCTTTTTGAATGTTAACTTCTGAATCAGCGACTGTAATCCAGTAGAACGTGCAACCAGTCTATTCTACTGTGTGTGAAATCTCATCTACCTGATTTATATCTTAAAACTAATAAAGCTTATGCTCACCTTTTAGAAAAGTGTTTAATCCTGCTCAGTCAGGCACAATTAACAATGCCAGGTGGCCAAAAACACGACTCCAAATGATTGCTGACGTTGTACAGTAACTGTCAGAGGACAGTCTGCTAATACTTTTACAATATCAACTTGAAAGGTGATCATATGTCAATGCCCAAGTCTCCATCTAAATTCAGCTCACATGTTAAACACATTTCCAGAAAATTCCTTCCACTACTGTTATGCAAACATTAGGAGTTGGGCGCATAGAAACAAACAATCGGCGGGTATTAATTCTCTTGTCTCGTGCCAATAAACCACTGAAGAAGAGGGCATATTGAGATTAAAGGGGCAGTTCACGCCCAAATCAAAAATACAAATTTGTTCATTTTACCTGTAGTGCTATTTATCCATCTAGATTGTTTTCTTGTGAGTTGCAAGTGTTGGAGATATCGGCCATAGAGATGTCTGCCTTCTTTCCAATATAATGGAACTAGATGGCACTCAGCTTGTGGTGCTCAAAGTGCACACTCAACAGCAAAGTCTTTTTCTACCCATAGATAATCCATAGACATTATTGAGAGCAATTTCATGTAGGACAGGAGGAAAAGTGCATCTACTCCTGAACGAGGGGCTCTTGAGGGCATGAGATGTTGCCTAAATATTAACGATGTCCTCCTCGCTCAACCTGGAATGTCAGCTAGCTCAGTGGTGCTAGGTGAGCTAGCAGTACATAGATGCATGCTTCCTTCTGCGCAGAGATGCTGTTGGTGGGTTTGGAAGGAAAAAAAAGCTCCTACATGAATAGCTCCTCCTGCTCACAACAAGTTCTCTGGATTATCTTGAGTAGATGGGTCATGGTTTCTGGAAAGAGACATTGCTGTTGAGTTTTTAAAATGTATTTTTTAGCACCACAAGCATCTGCCATCTATTGTTTCTTTATATTTGAGAGAATGCAGACATCTCTACGGCTGATATCTTCAGCACCAGAACAATCTAGATTGCTAAATAGCGCTTCAGGTACGAGGAAGAATATGTATTTTTGATTTTAGGGGGAACTGTCCCTTTAAGTGCCAGTCAAACTGATGAAATAATTGTGGAAAATGTGATGTGTTATTAATTGGAGGAGGGTTGCAGTCGACAAAGATGCCAGTGTTTTAATTTTGAGGCGTTTACACTTTATTAACGAGGCATTTTAAATGCAAGCACATACCATGAGGCTGTTCATCACATCTCATAAACCCCGCAGTACCATCCAGACCATCACCTGACACCAAAGCCTCTCTTGCCAAGACTGTTACGTCTAGACTTAATCATGTAATCAGATGACACCAGCTCCAACGCAACCACATTCCCTCAAATGCCATTTCTTCTAAAAACAGAAAAAGAAGCCTTGATCCTGTGTCACCATCTCATTTAACCTAATGCATCTATGTAGGGAAACATACTGCACATTATCCGGCGAAACTTGCATCATGCCTCAGATGAGAGTAAAAGGAGACATCCTGTTTTGAGGCCCAGCTAGCTAAAGAGTGTTTAAAACAGCTAATAATCCCCATCCACACCATCTACCCATTACCAGTCCCTGAGTTATAGTAATCTGGATTAAAACATCTGGAACAGGCCCCTTCTGTGACCGGTGATAGAGATAAGCTGATAGAGCACGGCTAACTCTACCTACTGCCTCTTGAACTTAGACGCTCTCCCGTGGCTTATAGCACGGCCTAGCATCGCTTCTCTAACAGCGGCGAGCCGCAAAGCACATAGGTATCGAGAAGCCAGCGGCTTCCATGCAGCATGCAATCACAGCCGGGCTCGATTTTAGCTGGTGGTCCATGGTTGGCTGGTGCAGCTGGCTGTTTGCGAAGCATTACGTAGCATGCGAGCCACTGACCTAATTCCACAAATCTGCTGGCCTAAATCACAGGGACTCTCCAAATAAATGAGAGCTGTCCTGGGAGCAGCAGGGTTTAGCCACAGCACAGAGGTGTAGATGACACACAGGGATCGTAATTCACTGTATGCTGGGTGGGTGCTTCATCCTATCACTTATCGTATAGTTTTACAGTCCGAAATTAGAATGTGCTGGTATTAGAATAATCTTCGGAGTCAAAATATCTCTCTGCTTTTTTTGCACATTATCCTATTTCTACTACAAGGCTATTTTAGTGTTGGGGCTAGGGAGCTATCGTCATTAAGTGTGGGAAGAAGGAAAATATTACAGTGCATCTGATCATTTGTCCAATCATTCAGTCAGGATCTTTCTGTCTCTCGGAGTATTAGCTGCACGTCAATTAGCAGCTACAATTAGCCATCAAACCTGTGACTCTAATCCTGCCCACACTACAGTGAGTATACAGTAGGTGGTAGAGGCAAAGTCTGAAAGCACTCTCAACGATGATGAGAATACAACAAATGCAGAAATAAAAGTTGGAAAATAAGGTTGGTTCTTATTCAGGTAGACAAAATAAGGATCATGTGTGCAGATTAAGGGTGAGCACGTGAGCTAGGTGAGAGCTGCAGCAGCTCATTAACAAGTTTAAGAAAGTTGGAAAATAGAGACTTTAAAAGTAGCTTCAACAAATATTTTTAAGGGGAGGGAATGGATGATGGCAAACAGTGCAAGGTAAGTGTGGCTAGATTTAGCTCAGTAAGCTAGTGGACTGAGCACATCTGTCTGACTGACCTTTCTCGCTGACGCTTTCCATGTCCACGTCCTCACAGCTGGTGTACTCGGGCGTGGAGCCGCCTTCCTCCTCTGAGCTGCTGATGGACATCTGCCTCTTGTTGACTCCGCGCTTGCTCTTGTATGACCGTGGAGGGGGCGGACGCAAAGACTCCGACTGGTCCGAGCTCTGAGAGTCCTTCCTCAGCAGGTTATCCCCACCCTTGTCCCTTGGTGTCCGTGTTGTACCAGGCTCGAGGCGGCCTTTGTTTGGGCCCCAGTCTGGAGGCACCGGTCCCCCAGGTTGGGGTCCTGATCTCACTCCACCTCCTGCAGGTGGAGCTCCCCCTCCACCCCCCACGGTCCTATCCACAGAGTAGGCTCGGTGGTTCTCCAAGAGGGCCTTGTGATCTCCCTCACCACCTCCACCCCTCCTGGCCAGACGGTTTTCAGGCACCTCCCCTCCACTTCCACTACCTCCTCCTTCAGGCCCCAGTCCGACCTCGTTGATAGCCAGATCACTGTGTCGTCGTTCGTGGCGGACCTTGGACACCTTAGCATGCATGCGCATCTCCTGCTCCTCCTTCTGTGGTTTCACCGGGTATCGTGCCAGGTTGGGATCACTACGATAACGATTCTGGAACTCCTCCTCGCGGCGCTGGCGCTCCCTCTGCTCCTCATCCTCTGGGCGTCTCCGGTGTGTTTCTGGACGACCCAAGTTCCCCTCCCCATCTTCGTAGTCCTGAGAATGGATCTTCTCCAGCCTCCGTCCATCTCCTAAGCGTCTCTCTCCTCTGTCCCCAGGAACCACTCGCTCATCCAGTGATGACTGAGATGGCAACTTCCCACCAGGTCTACGGCCACTACCACGCCCCATTCCTCCTTTACCATTTTGTTCATGGAGGGAAACTGGTCTTTTCCTGTATGACAAGAGAGTTCATTATACCAGTGTGTAATATAGTCTACAAACAAAACTGTAAGCATTAACCTGATCTCATTCACAACTCGTCAAATACTAATGTTTGGTCAGAGGCCCTTGGTGTCTGACATCGGTGCACAGAGGCATTCTTTAGTGGTGTTATGAGTTCCAGTGGGGCGGCTGCATTTTTTGACACCCAAAGCAAATAATGTAGTATAAAGAACGAGAAAGTCTGCACAGGGAGGGTTGGAATGAAGGTGGATTGGTCAAACAAACACTGGACTTTCATCCAGGCGCCTGCTGGTTGTGTCCTGTGTGAAACCAAAAGTCAGTTGTGTTATTTTAATGACAGCGTAATGTGCTAGTATGTGTAGAATACTCTGCAAGTGATGTGTGTTAGAGGACATATGATGATTTTTTCTTAACCTGACCAAGTACTTACCTACACTTTAAGTTAATTTTGAAAAAGACTTATATACAACGAGCATTAATTGACACACCTTCCCTGAATCTCTCAAACTGATGCAGGAGGGGTACCTGGCGAGTCATATTTTGGCGTGTAGGGCCACTGACCAAGCATCACTTTGATGAGTTTGGAGTGAAAATGTGTTATACACCCAGATGCATCATTTGTTTGAAGAACATCCCTTTCTATATTTGCAAAACCTCCGTCACATTTACACAAACAGATTAAAACTTCTACTAACAGCAACTCTTTACCTTAACTCTAACCTTAATCACCCACTTGATGAAAACAAAGGGATTGAATCGAAGAGCTCTCAAGACTAAAAACTGTGACCCAGCTGCTCCACTGGGTAAGCTAGAACAGACACAGATCTATTCTTTTTTTTGACCCAAGGGATTAAAAAAACAACAGGAGCTTTAGCCAACAAGCAGTCCTGGCTTTCTGGGTTTTAAAAAAATATGGTTCCCATTCTCCTATTCACATCATGTCAATGCAAAATGTACAGGTGAATCACAGAGGCTGTGATCAATGTGTGTATGTTAATGCCTTACTTTTCTCTAGGTGGTTCACTTTGGGAGCGGGAGCCGGGCATGGTGTCAGCACCCTTGGCAGAAGTGACACCAGTGGGCGGCTGCGTCCCGTCCGGTGGCCCTGCGTTGGTGTTGGTGCCGGAGGGTGGGGCTTGGGACCTGGAGCGGAGTAGCTTCCTGTCCCGTTGGGCCTCACCTCCAGTGGCTGGGTTGTTCACGGAGGTGCCCAGGCTCCCAGGCCGCACCCCTGACCCCGAAAACCATTCTCCTGATTTGGTAAGAATCTCCTGCTGTTTACGGCACAGGTTGCATACCCACATTACCTACAGGGGTTGAAAGAACAGAAGTGTTTGCAAGCTGGGTTCAGAAGCATTAAGGAAAAACATTAAAGATATGCTATGCAGGATTTTCCTAAAAATTGGATAGACTCATGACCTTAGACTTATGACCTATTAGATGTGTGTGGTGGTACATTTATAAGTGTGTAGCCACCACAGTGCACAGGTGAGATTGGGGCTTTATAAAAAGGTGGCAACCAGGTGCCAGATCTTTAAGCAGCAAGAATCCAAGAGACACAGCACAGAAAAATACATAGATATAGAAAGGTAAAACACTGGGGTTGGCTTTAACTTTCACTGGCAAGCTGGTTACAAACAGCAACAAAAATCCTGCATGGTATACCTTTAAATAAATGGATTACCTAACAGGAAGTGGTTAGGCATGCCTGTGACACACAAAATCTACACAAATTACAAATAACACACCACAAATAAATTTTATTGAACAAAAAGCCCAGCAACAAACAACTGCAGCATTATTAGCTCTATGGGCGCAGACAGTTCTCCTAGACTTCAAAAAAAATCCTGTGTCTACAACTTTCACAAACACCTTTTATAGCATCTTTCAGCTCACACAAACAGCACTTAGCCATCTTTACAAAGAAAAAGGTATTCCCCCACAAGCTTTCCCCTCCTTCCTTTGCTTCAGCTAATCAAATATTAGAGAGCACTCAGACATGACACACTGTGCTGTTTCAACATATCCATTATCTGTGAGCACAGCTTGGTGGAGGCTATGGTACCTTCTGAACTGCTATTTGAAAAATAAACTACAGAACTCCCTTAAGAGGTCAAGTTTCACCTGCCCTGTGGTCCCATTGCTGTGAATATTATGTGTCTTATTGCACTGTAACCATTAATAAGATGTATTATTTTCTAGATTGATCCGTTATGCTTGTGTTGGGGATATAATAAGACAGACTTTAGAGGGCTACAAAGGAGACTGTAGTGGAAGAAGAGAAAGGGAAAGTCTGAATGATATTGTAGTGTATACTTATTGTTTTCATCTAAAAGGAGAAAAAAATGAAGCAATGCTAGTCAGAGCATCATCTTTGAAGGCAATGATTTGCTATTATTCAGACTCTAAAATTCTATGTAATGCATCATCACAAAGATGTACAGTAACCATGATAACATTTGATCCTTCATCCTTTAAATCAAACCCCACAGACAACATTGAATACTCACATGTAGCCATGGCTACTGAATGTCACCTCACTTCGACAACACAAAAACAGGATTTATCTCCCTCCGTATTTATAATCCCGCCGGTTTATTCTTTAAAGAATAAATCCAAAGCGAAGAGGAAACACAGTCGTTGCTGGTATTCCACTGCAGAACCTTGGCACAGGTTAAAAAACAAACACCCTCTGGGATCTCCGGAAACCCTAAAATGTTACTCCTTGATGGCCACGGGGATGGACTGTTAGCAGTCAGTTTAGCAGTTAGCAGTTAGCCTTCAGCGCGCCAAAGCACATTCATCATGGCCTGATTGAATCCTAGCTGGCGCATGTCCAGACTAATCTAAAGTAAATCAGCTGCCCGCACGGCCCACAGCTGTCGGGCAGCCGCCCAGCCACACACTACAGTTGCTTTCTCTCTCTCTGTCTTTCCCCATCTCTTTACCTCAGCTGAGGGGCCACAGATTAGCAGTGGCCGGTAATCCTTTCAGCCCCTCACCATTATTCAACTCATCATCAGATGACAACAACGGCTCACAATTCACAACTTGTAACCTACAGTGTAGCTCCCCCCTACTCCATCAACCCCCTCAGGCAGAAATACACAGGTTAGAGATTAAGCCCAGATGCCCCAACCCCCTGCCCTCTTTCCCTGTGCATGATGGGATATAAGCTACTTTATGTACAGTGCAATGCACAGAAACACAAATGACACCCCTGAAACAGTCAAATCAGTTTCTACTTCTAAATACCTGTTAAACTTTAAACTGCCAAAGACATTTTTAACCTTTGGGTTATTAAAACTATTGGATTCTGCTGCCAATATGGAACATTTTTCGGCGCCTTGAGTTGACAAGTTTTAACATGTTTTTCTACAAAACACTTTTTTTTAACATTTCATCCAAACTTTTGATATTTGTAAGTTTTGTTGGGTTTATGGACACATTTCTGAGTTGTAAATGGACTTGCATTTGTATAGTGCCTTTATAGTCTTCCTACCACTCAAAGCTCTTTTATACTCTTTTACACCCATTCACACACACATTCATACACTGGTGGCCAAGGCTACCACACAAGGTGCCACCTGTGCACTCAGTTACCTTAACATTCACACATTGATGGCACAGCCATTGGAGAAATTTTGGGCTCAGTACTTTGCCTGAGGATTAGGGGAAGGGTTGAGCTGAATAGTTGGTTTAAATGAGTATCCAGTACAGATAATGTACTTTATACCAATATGAGTACTATAAGAGTAAAGTGTCTCAATATCTGTAGTTGTGACAAAGGAAAATCCTAATTTGGATAACTGTGTTTAATCTCTTACTCTTTTGATCAAACATATCCTGAAGCTTTATTCTGAGATTGTTCTGTAAATACTTTTTATGATAAATTATAAATATAGCAAATTCTGATCAATCCATATCCATATCAGGCTTAAAATAACAACTTCTGATTAGGCCACACCCACTCCTGATTCAAACTCCACCCAATTCCGGTCCAATCATCACCCATTTGAAGTATAGACACAAGTACAGATAATTTAGTTGGTTAAACAGATACAGACACAGATAATGGTGTACTTGCTTATCCTTACTGAGGATAGTTGGACATGTAGATATACGTTCTGGGGCAGCCATAGATTGAACCTTCAATCTTCCTATTAGTGGAAGACCTGGTCTACCTCCTGCCACAGCCACCCCATTTCAGATGGCACTCTGGCAGTATTAAACAGGGCTGGTATCAAACCTTAGAACAGCACTAGCTGAAATGTGTCTGTAGAACCAACTATTAAAAACTTAAGTACCAAAAGTTTAACGTCTAGACAGATAATTAGATCCTGATTTTAACATTTAGCAAATTTAAGACTTTTTGTTCACTTAAGTTCTTGTGCAGCTGCATGTGTTTAGACAACATCTAACATTTGAGAGCTTGGCTACATTTTCAAGTGTCAAAAAACAAATAATCACACAAAGACCCCACGATTAGTAGCCTAGACGCTAGAAGAAAATGTTAGCATTGTACATTTCGGCAAACCAGGGTTCCATTATATTGGTATGTTTCATACGTATCTCATCAATGTTTCTAAAGTGATGTATGACAGTGGTTCCCAACTGGTGGGTCGTGATCCAGTAAATTTTTAAGTATAGTGAACAACCAACATAGAGGTTTTATTTTGAAGGGCTGTTTCTCGCTGTAGAGTGAGATAGCTTGAGAGAGACAGCAAACTACCTCGACGACATGGCCAAATGCAAGTATGACACTGAATATATTAAACCATGTGGACCTTGAACTGGATGACTAAGGAGAAATCTGGACCCTGTGGCTGGACCAGTTGGAAACCACTGACAGTGGAGGTGGAGAGAATAGTGGATGCTGTTACAACTAGGCGAGATACCTGCCAAGCTGGAAGATCACTGTTCAAGACCAACAACCAACAAAACCAGATGTTTTTAGTGAGTCATCACTGTGTATGCAATGATTTTTAGCCAATAAACGTGGGTGCTTTCTAGCTCTTTTTCCTGCGGGCATAGTGCCACAAAAAGCAGTTGTTTTTAAGCCTGAACATGATCTTTTCCGAAACATAACAAGTGGTTTTTGTACCTAAACATAACCACACATTAACTACAGCATTGTTGATTTGTAAAATTTCAATATATCTGCTACAGGGGAAAATTTCATTTCCTCTCAGGGATTAATAAACTACATCTTCTTCTTCTTCTTCTTTATGATAATAACAATCTACTAATGTAATCTATCCATGGTTTGCAGAAATGCACAATGCCAACATCTTTTCTGGTGAGTGGGTTGTAATTGGACAATACTGGAACTTGACTTCTTTTTCAAATCAAAAAGGGGCTTTTTAGAAAAAAATAAGTTATGTAACTTCAAGTAAAATATCATTTTGGTATGGGTACAGAAACTCAAACCCTGGTATTGAGGTTCAGTCGGCACCTGGATGGCCTGTGAACATCTATAGGTTGCTTTGCTGGTTGCTGCCAACAGAAAGAAGGAAATGCTCTAATCCACAAACGTAATCCTTGAATGAGGGCATGATATAGCACAAGGCGCATCATGGGACGACTGTTCATGGCCCAGTGTGTTCTCAAACCAAAGAGAGACATTACAAACACATCTCATTTTCTAATGGCACGCCTCCATGTGTTTGTTATGTGCTTTAAAGCCTACACTGCAGATGGGGGGAGGGTAGTAAACAATAAAGAAGTTATCGAACACACACACACACACACACACACACACACACACAGGATATAATACATATAATCCTTCAGCCTGAGAGATATTGTAGGGGGAATTAATCGTGTGTGACTGTGTGTGGGGGAATTTATATAAATAAGATACAAAAGCTCGAACCTATAGTGTGTGTGTGACACATGTGTTTGCAGCAGTGCTTGCTGCTGGACCAACCGGAGCGTGATGTCAGACCCTCAGCTTAGCCGACCAATCAGCTCCCTCAGTCCAGAGGCAGCCCACTCTGGTGTCACCTCAAGTTCATCTCTTCACTGCACGCTGTGGAGCGCGATGTGCTGCGAGAATGTGTCTGTGTGTGTGCAGATATGTGTACAGTATGTATATGTAGGACATTTCTGAAACCTTCTTGCCTGGAAGAGTGTGGCGTGGGTGACTGCCTGTAGGCGAAATGTGTGTGTGTATGTGCGTGTGTGTGTGTGTGTGTGGAGAATAAGCAGTGCCATCTCGCTCATGTAATAATGTCAACCTCCTTCTGCCTAAAAAATGTGTTTCTCCATGGTAACCAAATCACGGAGAGCCAGTGAGAGAAAGGGGGACAACACAGTGTGTGTGTGTATGCCTGTTAAATTGAGAAACAGAGCAACAGAGATTGTGTGTCAGTACTGAAGGACAATAACAGCAGAGAAAACCAACAAAAAAAAGGCAGCACAAATGCCATTCAGACTGTCTCGAGTAACCACTGTATTTTCTATCTGATGTGATCCTGAGCATGGATTTCCTCTCCTTCCCTTTCCTTCGCTCACCTTATTTCCTTAGTCCCCTTTTACACTGCCTGTTCAAGGCCGGAATTTCACGTTGTTACGCAGCCTCACTGTTCTTTATAAAAGGTGCAATCATGGAATGAGGGGACAGTGTTGTCTTGCAGTGGAGGTAGTAACAGCACCAAATCGACTTCTGTGTAAAGGGGACAACTGGTAGAACGGGACCTTGGATGGGACAGGTGTGACGTTTTGACAAAGTCTAATGTGTGTGACCCACTGCCAGATGATTTAAAAAGCAGCTGGCTGCAGTTAGCAGCTAACTCAGAGAAGAAGAACAGCAGTTGATGTCCGCACATTGGGAAAACAATGAGGTCCAGGACTTTCTTACCACCCAAGCAGAGGCTGAGATCAGATGTGACAGGGGAGATAAATGATTGTTGTTGCCCTGTTATGCCATATTGTAGCTTAGTCCATAGGGACTGGGGTTGGAAACCATTGGCTTGACGGTTCAAGTCTCTGTCGGGACCAAATGTAGATTGTGGACGGGCGGCTGGAGAGGTGCCAGTTCACTTCTGAGCACTGCTGAGGTGCCCTTCAGGTACCAAACCCCCAACTGCTCGGGGCGCCTGTCCATGGGCAGCCCCCTTGCTCTAACATCTCTCCATTTAATGCACGTATACAGTTTGTGCATGTGTGTATTTTAGGCCTGTGTGTATATGACAACAGCAAGAGGGTTCCTGGTTTGAACCCAGGGGGGGATCCCTTCTGTGCAGAGTTTCAGCGTGGGTTCTCTCCGAGTACTCCGGCTTCCTCCTTCAATACAGCGACATGCAGGCCAGTGTAACTGGTGACTCTAAAAGTGGCCGTAGCTGTGAATGTGAGTGTGAATGGTTGTCTGTCTCTATGTGTCAGCCCTGTGCGACCCTTAACAGGATAAGCGGTTATGGAAAATGAATGTATTAATATAGAAAATCATCCTCTTCTATAAAGCGCTGCTGACGTGTATGTCGTATGTCACACCAAGAGGCGGACGCTGTTGTGTTACGTCATGCCCATCATGGCTCTTTGGCTTCCGGATGCTGTCTAAAATCACACACAGGGGTGGCATGTTGCCACCATTGTTTGGCTCTGTGTAAAAATGTATTTGCGGCATAAAGAAGGGACTTCGTAGCAGCTCTGCAGCGTGAGCTCGTATGTTCGTTTTCATCCATTTCCTCGTTTCCTTCCTTTCTCTTCCATTTTCTCCTCTCTACTCTTTTCATTTCCTTTCTTATTTCCTTTCATCTCTCCTCACACTCTAGCTCAGCTGACACACCTGGCTGACTTGACAAATGAAGACACCACACACCTGTCACTCCTACTTCTCCATCCCATACCCTCTTCCCTTCATCTCCCGCCCCCAGCGCTGCTCCATCCATCTGCTGACAAAATGGTGAAGGCGTGCGTCTGCAGCTCTGCCAGCAGCAGCAGCTCACGGCGAGAACAGCATTCATTTAGGCCCGAATTGTGTGAACATCAGCTTTTCCTTAAATGGGCAGAATAAATGGGAGCCTTGGGGGTGGCAAGGCAGTGGGGAGGGTGTGGTTGGCTTTCAGTGAGCGTGTGCAGTGACCCTGCCCTCAACACACACACACACGTACACACAAACACACAGCTCGACAGAATGACATATGAGGCAAGGCTGGGTGTAAACTGCCATCGTTCAGGGAATGGTAAATCCTGAATGGTGGGAAGAAAGACGACTGCAAAAGACATAATGCTCCATTTCCTCTAATAAGGTAGTAGATCAACTCTGCAAGCAGACTGAATGCGTTCAGTGGTGAGGAAGACTGAGAGGAAAGCAGCTCAAGATCACAGAGAAGACGCTCTCTGTGCTCTACGTTACCCAACAAGTCATCTAAAATAAACTACAAATACTGTACTTTGCATGTAACTGCCCTCCAAAATGACACATATAACCGTTTCCTAATCTGACACCCCTATCAGCAGGATGGCATCATTTGTGCCTTTTAAAACCAATACAAATCTCAGTTGTAAGAATCAATTTTTGACGTGACAATGCTGTGGTTTGGTTTTGGTTAGGTTTAAGGTTTAATGCCAGGACACCTAGGCAAGAGGCCTGCCACACAGCAGACCACTGCAACCAACAAACAACAAAACCGGTTGTTTTTTAGCGAGTCATCGCTGTGTTTCCATTGGCTTTTTAGCTACCAAATGTGGGTGTTTTCTAGTGACGTGTCTCTGTGTTTCACCTGTGATAGTGCTACAAAAAGTGGTTATTTTTTACTGAGACATCGCTACATTTCCAGTTGGGATAGTGCCATGAAAAGCAGTTGTCTTTTGACTGAGGCATTGTTATATCTCTAGTTTGCATGAAAAGTTACACAGGCAAATTGTTTGATATTACTTGTTGGTTGTTTGGGGAGTTCCCTTCCTGGTGAAGCAAAAGGTGTGGCTGAGGGCTGAGGATTCTTAAATCTTGGAGCCAACTTATTGGACCAAACCATGTGCTGCTATGTCATGGGGGATTTGGGTTTAGTTAGTTTTGCTTTGTGTTTAGTTGTAGTTACTGTCCATTTTGGTTACCCTTTGTGTATTATTTGGTTTGGCCAAGCCATGATGCTTTCTTGTGTGTGGTTTTGACAGGTCAGTTTGTTCAGCTGACACCTTGTTTAGTTATTATATTGAGGATGTTATGTCATGACCTTTTTTATAAGCCTAGTTGTTCATTTCTTGCTTTGTAATATTTCATGCATTTTTTGGGTAAATAAAAACCCACAGGTCTGTCAACAACTGATGCATCCTTGTTGCCTCACTGCTTGGTCCCTAACAAAGACATTGTAGTCATTTCACGTATTTCTGTGAGATCACATTGATTTAAGAGTATGGATAGTAAATGTCAGATGTCAAGACTTTCTATAAATTACACTAAACTGGGACATTGTTGTTATAAAGCATACTGTCTGACTGTGTTTTTTTTTTGTTGTCTCATCAGACCTCTTTTTATCGATGTCACTGCTTTCCTAGATATTAATTTAGTGACTGCAATGTTATTTTTTACTGATAGGAATCATGCCCAAAACGTCTAATCCCCACATGGACTTTCAGTCATGACTTTAAAGTGAGGGTGATGATAAAAGCAGCTGTAATGGGATCACAAATCACTTTACACACATATCAAAGACTTGTCTTGAGCCTGTTGGCTTTTGCCAGATCCAGCCAGGGAGGTCCTATTATTAGACATTAAGGCCGTGGCTGTGAAGGCACACTATCAGCTCCAAAATCAGGCCTTGACAGTTTCATAAGCACTTTTGTTTCCAGCCTGAGAAATGTATGCAGTTGCATGTGAGGATAGACGTACAGGAAGAGAGAAAAGACAGACATGGCGATAAACAGTGAAAGAGGAGGATAAGAGTTAAATGGAAATGCTTTAGACTGAACAGATGACGGAAACAAAGAGCGTTACCGAGGCTACTACAGATACAGTAGAGTATGAGAGGAGAGGAGTGGAGTGTGAGGAGGAGGAGGAGAAGGAGGAGGAGGAGGAGGAGGAGGAGGAGGAGAGAGCAGCGGGTTAGTCATCTAGTACTGAGAAACATGATTGAGATTATGCAGTGCATCCTCCCTTCCGGTAAAAAGTGCAGTGTCAGCTTGATGCAGTAAGCAAGCGAGATCAGTGTGAATCTGAGCATGTGTGTCCGTATGTGTGTGTTAGTGGTAAACTGTAAGTCATAAACTAACTCAAACCACACAAGGTACCAAACAGTTAAAAAAAACAGAGGAAATGGCTGCAACTGGATTACTACAACGCTCATATTAAACATGTGCATGTTAAGAATAGTTATATAATGTGTAATGATACTATACACTATAATTTAGCACTATATTGTGTGTGGTTCTGTGCTGTTTGTGTACTTTTTGTCAAACTATAAAGACTATAGAAGGGATTCTGATGTAGTGTGTGGCTTGAAGTATAGCTCAGTCCCTTATCTTTGCTTTTCAAATATGAAATATTTCTACATACAGTTGCCTTTCTGGGTCATTCTGAAAATATTATATTGTGTGTGAGTGTGTGAGTGTGTGTTTGTGTGTACTAGGACCCAGCGCCTGCTTGCTATCCACTGGGAGGCAGTGCTCCTCTACAAAGGAGACAGATTGTCAGCGGTTTGTTCAGTTTCTGGAAGCCATCTGGAGCTGACATTAAACAC
Organism: Epinephelus lanceolatus; assembly: GCF_041903045.1. Lineage (NCBI taxonomy): Eukaryota > Metazoa > Chordata > Actinopteri > Perciformes > Serranidae > Epinephelus > Epinephelus lanceolatus. The sequence continues at coordinate 35,697,587 of NC_135736.1, forward strand.
ACATAAACAAACACTCAGCCATTAACAAGCTATAGCACCAGCAGCGGCAGGCCAGCTTGACAGAGAGTGCTATGAAATACACATCAGTTTCTTCCACACACTTCAGAGCTAGCTCAGGCTTTCTATCCTCACAGACTGAAATAGATTTAAACTTGAATCTGCTGGCATTTAATGATGTGCTCTGTTTACAAGGAAATCCAATAAGTGGCCTTTAGTTCCCAACACTGATAATATAAGCATTGAATGATGAAATTAAGTTGATTTGATCCTTTGATTTTAAGTTTAAGAAACCTGCTTGGGTATGAGTTCAAACATAAAGTTAAGGACTGTGTATCATGTTTTAAGAGCAAACCATGATATTAAGGCCAAAAAACATGTTTCCCTTCATTCTTTTGAAAACGAGAAATCATGTATAGGTATGGCAACATACTAGAGCAGTGCCAACCACACACAAGCATTATCCATCGCTGGAGGAAGCCATGGCAATGGTTAAGAAGTAACGTTACCCACACAACAGGATGAAACCCCAAAAGCTCTGGCTAAAATGTTTCGACTTGACATGTCGTGACTGATAAGACCCAGTCGTGAAGTAAACACAAGGGTCTGTGTCATCGTTTCAAAAGTCTCTGTTCTCGCCCATCCAAACTAAACACAGCCCCCGATTTTTTTAAACTAAAAGGGGGTCAGCAGTGTTTCCAGGGTCTCCAGTTTAGGGCTTCCAAAGTGCCATGGCAGTGTGGACACTAGGCATAAATGTAAAATGAAAACACATCAGTGTGGATGTAGCCTTATAAGATTTCATGTGACAAATAAATTGACTCATTGATTGATATTTACCATTAACTGTTGCTGTTATTTGCTTTTAGTTGGTAAAAGTTCTTGTTTCTTCTAATGAATTAAGTCTGTCTGTAAGTCTGCCTATTGAAGGAAACTCCAGCCAAATATTGCTGTTACAAACCAAACCTCTGGTAAAAAGAAATCAGATTATAGGTAGAGTGGTTCTCCGGGAAAACATAACTAGCTGCTAGCTAGTCAGAGTAAGGGGCTTTTTTTTTTATTCCTGTGTGTGTTATCTGAAAGGGAATATTACCTGGTCGAGAACAGGTTTTCAGGACCTTAAGCATCTTATTAAGAGGATTACAAAATATGGAAGCAGCAGGAGAACAGTAAAATTGGGCTTGCTTTGCAGAATAAACATAGCTACCCAAGGAACTTAAGGAGAACAGGTATGTTCCCGGTCAAATCATCACCTGTGTTAAACTGTGTGAATCTCTGGTTTTGCATCTGTCCAAAGAAGTTGTTACCACACCTAAAACGTCACTGCCTTCAGTTGTATACCACAAGCAGAACACCAAAAGTTTGTATGAAGGACAAAAGTCAGCTTTTCTATTTTCTATCTGTATACATAAGCACAGTCAAACAATGAATCCTCTTACTGACCCAAACTAAAACTGCCTTTCTCTTCACCATCCCTGACTTTGACAGGCCTCAGCAGTAACAACACGTTGGTGACATCTTGCAGTGACCAAGCATTAAAGGGAAGTGGACAAAGTGGAACATATACCTGGGCCCCTCCCGTCTCCCCATGGCAAGGCTGGTCTGGTCTCAAACACACAGGCAGGGAAAGCATGCACAGGCATGAGTGTGCATTCATTATACATTCGGATAAATGGTCTGTAGGGTAGGGTGCTCTCTTATATGCATGCCATCTCCATCTGAAATTCCAATGTCCTGTCCCCATTTTTGTCAAGGATTTAAACCAGTATCCACCGGCCCCCTTTTAGCACAGCCATGCCTACAGCCATAGGAAGAGGGGTCAGGATGGGTCAGAGGGGTCAGACGCCCTATATATGGTTCATGCTCACTCCGCTAACCCGCTGATTTTCAGGGTCTGCATTCATTCTCAGAATTAGAGTACTGATGCAGGATCACCAGCCGGCTGCCCTGGGACCGCTTAACTACAGTGATCTGTGAGGCGGAAACTGAGAGTGGGTCTGAATTCCTGTTCTGATGCTGTGAATGAGCACAGACCCAAGTGTGAAGGGGGAGACATTAGTAGTGACCCATGCAGCAAAATCCATCACCCAACAAGCCTTACCCTGTCCTTCACTATGAGACACTTTGCAAGGGGAGGAGACAGACAACGGACACAGAGTTAGTCAGGGTTTTACACTGAAGAGAAAATCCTCTGAGGACACAATAGCTCCACCCCACACAGTACAGTAAACGCTCTGAGAATCAGAGTTAACAAAAACCATGACCTATCAGGGACTCCCTCTGTTCAGTTAAGTCAGTAATCCATAAGTGGATTTGTACACACACACACTGGCTCCGTTCCAATCCGATAGCTTGCTCTCTTGCATCTGATATTGTTGGTTTTCCACCCTTTCTCTTTTAGCTGGGAAATTACAGCTCTGGCCAATATGGAGGAAACTAAATTTTCTACATCACCTTTCCGGGATAGATGTCAACGTGCTGTAAACACACAAGAGATCTCAGCTCCAGATTTGAATACAGCCAGCGTTTTTACCTTTGGGGTGTCACAAACATCACATACACAGCAAAGAGAGAACACAAAAAAAAAAGATGCTAACCACTTTGTCCTCCTTTGTGGCATGCAGTCCAGGTAGCAGTGAGCATTGAGAGAAGTGACGGTGGAAGTGGAGCAGGAGAGGAAAGGAGAGGAAGGAATGAAGGAACATAAAAGATATATAAGGATAGAGGTGTCGAGAGGGTGAGTTTGTGAAATGGGACAGATTGTGGGGGAACAAGGAGAAAAGAACAAAGGAGAAAAGAGGGGAAAGAGGATGTGGTGCAAACAGTTGTTAATTACATTGTGCAGAATCGATACTTCATATTCAGTGACAGAGTGCAAGGCGGTGGGGACGACAGTATGTTAATGTATGTGACATGTTAGGCTGCAGCGACATGCATGACTCAGCTTGGCATGACCTTGGCGTGACTCATGACCTGTGATAACGTCGGGATGTGTCACAGCTCTTCGGCACAAGGAGGAAACTGGGACACCAAAAGCAACACGGAGCACACTTTTCCCCTTTCCTTCACTAAATCTCTGTCTATACACTGCAATAGAAATCTATCCAGGTCTTTTCGTATATTGCTGCGCAGAAGGAAGTGTGCATCTACTCATGGACGAGAAGCTTGTGTTTGTGACAACATGATGTAAACGTTAATGGCGTCCTGCAGGGCTGAGCTGTGACGTCAGTTAGCTAAGTGGTGCTAAGTGAGCAGTAGATGCACGCTTCCTTCTGTGTGGTGACACGTTTGGCTGAAAGAAAATAGTTCCTACATGAAACTGCTCACAACAAAGTCTGTGCATTATCTTGAGCAACCAGATCATGATTTCTGAAAACAGACATTTCTGCTGCATTTTTCAAATGTGTTTTTTGGCACTTTGAGCACCACAAGCCGAATGCCATCTAGTTCCATTATAGTGGAGAGAAGACAGACATCTCTAAGGCGTATATGTCCTACACTCTGCAACTCACACCAAAACAATCTAGACTGATAAATAGCACTACAAGTTGGAGGAAAATATGCAGTTTTTGATTTTGGGGTGTACTGTCCCTTTAATGAAAGCTGTGCATAACTGTAAACACAGTGTGATGAATTAGTGAATCCATTATTGCCAGTCCCTCTTCAATAATACAGTATGTTCATTATAATGTCAAGCAGGGGCGAAGCTTTGTGGCCTAATCAGTGTTTGGATGGCATTTACACAGCGTGTTGCTGTGATGCCTTCTGCAGGGCACAGGGCAGCACTGCACAGCTCTGCCATTAGGAATTGATGAGTTATTACAGTAAGCTGCTTAGACACATATACAGGTTTATTGCCACATATTTCTGGCCAATAATTTTTAGTTTTTACGGGTTTACAGAGCCCTTATAGCGCTACAGTGATTTGTAAAATGTAATCTGAGAACTGATATTGAAGTATCTTTTAAAACTGATTTGAACTGAGCCTTATATTTAGACAGGCATTCATTGGAGTTCAGCCTATCTAACAGGCTCAAATAAGGTTTGTAAAATGATGTTACTAAATCTTTTTAAAGTCTCAAGTTGCATGAGGTCCTTTGTGAACCTTTTTGTAAAATTTATCCGGGTTACACAAAGCAAAATTTAAAAAAAAAAAAAAAAAGGCGATGACTTCAGAGTCACCTCTCATGAGTTTTCTAAAATGATTACAAAAGGTGGCAACATTCTCTCATCTTATTATTTCTACACAAGAAATCTTGAAATCTTTTTGACCTTTGTTTGTTTTGGTACTTGTTGTGGGAGTGTGGTACCATTACCAAATGACAGGATGTGTGTCCACATAGCATTTTTTTTTTTCTGAGCCCCAGCGTGTTTTTTAAATTGTGCCCAATAAACAAAGAGCGTATGTGGCTGCCTCTAGAAAAGGTGCTGCACCCATCGTCTTTTTTAAGAGAGCTCCGCCTTTTGCATGCTGCACCCCGAGCACTTATAGTTGAAAATCTCTGATCTTTTCAGAAAGGTGTCATGGTGGCGTCATCACTGTCACTCCTTTCCCAGCAACCAATCATATGGGGCTGGAGTCGTCGCCTTCATAACCAAGATGGCGAAGAATCTTGTTCTGGCTGTGTCTATCTGAGCTATATCATATATCGGACAAAAAATTAACAAGAAAACCCTGATTTAGGGAGGAAGACCAGAATATCGCTGGCGACTGTTTATCAGCATACTGATACAGTGATATTTTGTCCAAGTTTGTTAGCTGTGTAGTCAAACCCCTGTTTATGTAGCATCATCAAAAAAGTGCTGTTTATGAAGCGCTTCCCAGTGTCCCTCCACCACTTTTCTGTCAAAGAAAGATGCTATGTGGATACAGCTCATCCTGGTTACTTAGTTCTTTATCTCATTAGTGTTTATAGGGACTATTTCTTTGGCTGAATAAGACAGGCATCTCAAAACCTGTGCAGATTATAGCTAAACTCTCTGCATGGCTCGATATTACTAGGGGTATTTGTTTTAGTGTAGATAGGTTTATGTTCAAATATTTAAAAGCCTTTGTAGTTCTGCCTTCCCTCCTCACCAGCTGTATGTAGCCCATTCATACACCACATGGATCCAGCTGATGAGGCAAACATACAGTGTATTTATACTCCTGAACAACAGCACACAGTATATTTTAATACACTGTTAATGTCTTTTCTAAAAGGCAAACTGCTAACTAGAGGAAAACACAGTGTGCTGCTGATGTGGGCTAAATAAGCACACTGTAGGCAGGAGAAGGTTTTTATGTAATGAAACAAAGCTAACACTTTCCTAACCCTGTTATTCTGCTTGGCCGGCCTGGACGACCCGGGACAGAGGCGAGCGCCGCAGAGACCAAAAGAGCTTCACTTCCCTCCCACACATTATACACACAAAAAAAACTCTCACTCACGGAAAAGAAACGGGAGACCATTTACATGTTGTGTTCTCTTATCCCAGGAAGGATTTATGAATTAAACTGCTCAGTGAGTGTAGAAACTCAGATCTGTTTGGGTTTGAGTGATGCATTAAATCTTAAATGGACCTTTGATAATTTCTAAAAGTAATATTTTCACAGTTTAGTTACATCTCCATGCTGTAAGTGGAGACAATGGAATTATATAACGTAAAGCAGGGGTGTGGACTCGAGTCACAAAATTGATGACTTTAAACTCGACTTCACAAAATCAAAAATGACTTGCATCTCAACTTTAACACCAGTGACACGTGACTGCACTTGGACTTGAGTCTTTTGGCTTGAAATACTTGAAACCCTGGCCTTAGCTGAAAGTTTAACCAGTATGTTATTTAAAAAGTGCCACAAACCAGTTCATTTCCCTTCATTTCCTGAATCGGCTAACCTTAACACGATTCTTTCCCAGTCAACACTTCCAGATACACTTTGCTTGGACCTGTCTGACAGCGTTAAGTCAAGTTGCAGGAAAGAATCATGATGAACTAACATGACATTACTGAGTGCCAGTTGGAAAAAAAGACTACCAAAGATAATTTTGTTTGCATACAAAAACTACGCAGCGATCAACAGAAAACGAATTGCAGTAGGCAAAACCTGAGGGTTAAAAATAAAAGACAGTGAAACAACAACTTCTAAGAAACTTGTTTGAACTGATAAATACAAATGTTTAAAAACATTCAGGATTAGGGTTGTAAATATAGTGTATTATTACCGTAAGACTTCAGTTAATAGCACAGGCTATTATTTGCTTAAATCACTGAAATCAGCAGCCCTATATTTAGGACAGGCCTTTAATTTCTTTCACACAAAACTGTTGCTCAGCAAGATGGGAAATACAATTTTATTTATGTGTTTATTTAAACCAGTATTAATATTACTTGTTTAAAAATTAGGCTTCCGATAATATATCAGTTATGAATCATTCATTTGAGCTTCGACACACAGCACATCAGAGAGAGAGACAGAGTTGTGGCACTCAAGGATTATGGCACCCCGCATACTGACACAACACCACTTTATCCTCAAAACAATACTCATAACTTGGATTAATTTTTATGAAAAACCTTTTTGATTCTTTTGATCTGAGGACCCTTACGGACTAAAGAAGGGTAATCAAGGAATGGACACTTAATTTGAGGTAGCCAACACCCTGCTTTTATAAATCCGAGGAACTTCTATATTAAAGATGAACTGCTTGGCGACCAGACCAGACGTCTAATTGAGACAGGCGAGTATTTGTCAAAATGTGTAGCCACACTGGGCTAGTAAAAGGGACCATTTAATTGGGACTAGGCTTTTGACGGAAATTTTACAACACTTGTTAAAATGGCATTACACTTGGTAAAGAGAGTGTCATGACTTGTTTAGGACTTTAAACTCTGAGTTTAAGACTTGGGACTTGACTTGGGATTTGAGTGCCAAGGCTTGAGACTTACTTGTGAATTGCAAAAACAATGACCCTGTCTCACCTCTGACGTAAAGGAACCAGGCATTGAATATGTTTTATGTCTTAACCCACTTAATTTGACAGGACACAAATGTATTTATGGATTAATTGATTCATTATGTCAAAGTGACACTTGTGCAGACTAACAGATGACGCACTCTCACATGAACACATACAAAAAAATCCATCCATGATACACATTAAACAATGATAACACATATGTACATTACATCTGCACTTCATCTACTATTCTTTTGACTGAGCTAAATTATTTAGGCCCCTGAATTTCCACTTATAAGTGACGCCAAGTATTTCAAGGAATTAAATTCCATATTAAAACACTTATTATTTTATTGTATAAAAGGCTGTATTGATTGATGTTATTTTAAGTGCATTTCCCCTTCAAATAAACCCTTAACTTTATTTGTTTTATTTATAGGTTGCATCCACATCATGATGGTCTCATCTCTGTACTTCCATTAACAGCCTGTCTGCTATGACAGTAATATCAATGGCTGCACCAACAGGGATACTATCTTTATCTGCTCTTCTCACTGGTCTGTGAGCTCTACATACGTGTGCTGCCAGTGTGAGCTCAGGCCCAGCTGGGCGAGGCGGATCCTGAACAGATTGGAGACCAGCAGGCCAAGGGTGGAGGGCCCACAGTCAGGTAAGATACCCAGGAGGAGGTCCTCTCTCTTGGGCTGGAGCCCGCAGAATGCTTGGCTAAAAGAGGGCCGGATCTTAAAATAGTACAAACATGTTTGGTTCATAGATAGACGCCACACTGATCCAAACTGGATCAAATGAATGGTTATAATTTGGTGATTTGGTGTGGACCTTTGTTTTATAATAATGAGGCCTCCAGAGCCTCAGAGGTAGCACTGCTCAGCATCTACAGTGCATTGTGGGTTTGTTTTATTTGTTTTGTTTTATTTAGTCATGATGTGTTATATATATTTTCCTCTTCATCAGGTCTAACTCTTTGGCTAATGAACATACCTAATTAGCAGATCTTAGCATGCATACCTGCAAAACTAAAATAAATAACATTGTAAACAATATCTGCATCATCATCAGCATGTTACTATTTTCATTGTGAGCTTGTTAGCTTGCTGACATTGGTATTTAACTCAAAGCACTGCTGTGCCTATGTACTGCCTCACTCATTAGCACTGCTAATATGGTTGTAGGCCCTTGTAAACCAGCCCAGTAGCCAGAAGAAAATGTTGGCATTGTACATTTCTGCAAACCACGAAAACATCACACTTGTACGTTTCATATGTATCATATTAACAATTCTAAAGTGATGTAGTGTATGAGCTTTTTTGTCACCGAGGAGACCACGGCAGACCAATGTCTGGAGCGATGAACAACAAAATTGGATGTTTTTAGGCAACCCTTTGCAGCAATCCCACCGGTGCTTGTGACACAGAACCTGGGTGTTTTTTTACCAAACCTGAGCTTTTTTAGTAGCACACTGTGGCGTTTCCCAGCAGCGTTTGAGCCACCAAAACTTGGCATTTTTCACTGACACATTGCAACATTTACCAGCAGCATTTGAGACATTTCCCAGTGGCATATGACAACAAACCTGGATGTTTTTAGGAAGACATTGCAGAATTTACAATCAGTGTTTGAGCAACTAAAGCTGGTCGTATTTCATTGACCGTTCCCTGCTTTAATAGCAGCTTTTGTGCCATGAAACATGAGTGTTTAAAGCCAAAACATCATCTTTTCCTAACTGTAACCAAGTGGTTTTTGTGCTTAAACCTACCCACACATTAACCACAGCATTGTTGAGAAATGTAAATGTAAAAATGTGGTTTGCAGAAACATAAAATGCAAACATTTCTTTCTGGAGACTGGGATGTGTCACAGTTGTTGCTGCCACTTATCATGGTGTTATTTAATCAGCAGTTTAAAAAAAATGTTTAATGGCAACCAATGCACAAATCAAAATGAAATATTTACTTCCTGTAGGCTTAAATGATGGCTCCACTGTTTGTCCATATTGGTATGTTTTAAAACTAAAACAATTAGACTCCAGTAGTGAGGTAAGGTGTTTACATTTGCCATCGGGAACCAATGTAAGCGCAGTAGCTACAGTTACTTGCGACAAAATCAAACAGCTAATCTTGCAACAAACGTTAAGTTTGTAGTTTTCTGTTTTTGGGGGAATAGAAAAAAACTACATGTTTAGTACAAACTGAGTAGAGAGACAGCAAAGAAGAGGATAATGCTGCCAGAAGGTTTTTTTTTTTTAAATTTAATTTAGACAGTTTTTTGCTGTGCTATTGGAATCCATCCGATACTACAGCTGTCGTCCTCCACTACCAACCTATCTGAACCTTGTTACCCTCCTTCTCTCACTTTGTTCAGACATGTTGCTTGAGTAGGTAAGTACTGTGACTGTCCGACATGCTTGCTCGATGGCTGCAGTGCAGTCACAGGAGACACAGGACAACACAGATGCTGTAACTGGTGTGCTTTCATGTTCAAGTGAGCTACAGAAACATTTCCACAACACTACAGTATCGGACTTGAAATGAGCCTTGAAGGGCCTATCACTGGTGCCAAGCCATTCTTCCCATACACTTTGGCCTCTGCAAAGTGTGACCAGGAAGCAACAAAGCAGACAGTTACAGACACAGAAGCAGAAGGACCAACTGTACATCAGCTACAGCAGGAATGAGGTGAGTGTGAGAGGGAGAAAGAAAAAGGTGGAGGCCATGGGTGAGGTTTCTCACATTGTTGGAGCGCAGAGAGACCCGCCCTCCACAGCGAGCGCAGAATTTGGTCTGGCAGTAGGAGCAGAGGTGGCCACAGCCATCAGCAAACTTGGTCTTGCGGCAGATGCCACAGGTGGGCGCGTCGTCCTTCTGCTGGGTCTGTTGACGCCGCGTCTCCGCCCCGATGCGACGCACCTCCTGTTTGTAGCTCTCAAACTGCTGGTGCAGTGTTCTGAGAGGAGAGAGGAGGGAAAAGTTGCCCATTAGTGCTACATTACTCATTCACAAACTCTTTGCACTTGATACACTTTACCCTTCAGTGCCATTCACACAGACCTTCCTGTCTAAATATCCAGCTACATTCACAAAAACAAAACCAGAAAAGAGCGTGGGGGAATTTTCTGAATAACTGAATAATTTTTTAAAATAAATAAATCTTGCAGGAACAAAAGCGGTGCTGTGCATGCACATGTTTGAGAACAACATCTCAGTTTCAGCAAAATAACTGGCAATTAGAGCACGGCTTGAAAGGTGCCTTTCAGAAAAAAAATCATACATGCAATTAAATGAAACTTCAGCTCAGTTTTGCTCTCTGTGGCTCACAGCCTTTTCCCCTCCCTGCCTCCTGGGATGCCTACGATGGAAATAACCCGAGTGTGAATTGCAAATCAGGCCATGTGAAAACACCCACAATGTTGTCTCAACAGAACTGTCAAAGGAATACTGCATTAGCATACCATGGCTCTCATATAGGGGACCCAAACAGGCGCTTTAATTACCTCACTGACTGAGAGAGATAGAGAAGAAGGAGATGGCTTCATTCACAGTTTTGCAGCCAATTTGCCTATTTGTGGAAGCAGACAAACTCTAGCTAAGTCCCTGGCAGCACACTGACTTTACAGTCGTGTCTGTGAGTTATTTGTTGAAAGAAATTCATCAAGACAATGCGGTGCACTGGCATTCACACTTTTGCTGAGGTAAAACCTAGAAATAAATCTTTTAACCCTAAAAATAAAGTTGTATAGGTGGAAGACAGACTAGACAGACAGGACAATGAAGCCCTCCTGATGAATGTCTCAGAGTGAGAAAGTGGGCAAAATACCTATAAATAAATAGATATAAATAGATATAAATAGATACTAAATAGATATAAATGTTATAGAACAGCTGATTTAATACTGATTAATCATCAAGTCTGTAAAATAACAGAAAATAGTGACCACTGGCTCCTACAGGTAGAGGAAAGTTAGATTTAAGACTTTTTTAATGCCACTGTGGACAAAATTTTAGACCAATTTTACATAACTAACTGAAGAATGAACATCAGTTTAAGGATAAAGGACAATTCTGCCCAAATATGTATTGTAACATAAAAACATAAAACATGACTTTTTGTCTCGTGGTGCACATGAGGGTAGAACAGAACTGGGAAAAAATTGGCACTTGTTGGTGGATGTTGTTGCCAAATTTGTTATCGTCACTCTGTATTTGTGATTCAACTACCTTGATTCCCGTCATGCTAAGTTTGAAAAACCTTTTTTTAAAATATGCAGAACCTTGTATGCATCGCCTTGTATCGATTTCAACCATGCTGCAAAATCTTGGTGAACCATGAAATAGCCAATTTGTATTGAATTTGCACTTGCGTTTGTCATCAAGGGTGCAGTGGGTGTTTCTAAAAGTCAAGGAAGGATCCTTAAATGGCTGAATTTCAAGGATGCTACGTCATCAAATCCCAAGAACTGTTCCAGTGTCAAGTATCCTTCAAATTCTGCCGAGGACTGAGGCCTTCATTCAGAGAATTTTCAAGGATGCATGTGTGTATCCACAGCAGGTGTTATTTATTTGGTGTTTTTATCATACAAACATAAAAAAATACTGACAGAAACCTCGTAATTTACACTTTCCAGTGTGTCCACTGCCCAAAAAGTGAGATTTTTTTAGATGCCACGTTTAAGATAAAACATAAAAGTTTTCAAATTAATTGTTTACAGCGCTGATAGAGCGCTAAGTGCCACAAAAGTTTCATTTAGCCTACCTGTTTGCTTTTTTTTAATACAATCCAGAACTGTATTCTCCCTAAAAGTCATGTGACTCTGAAAATACTGCTACATTTGTTCAAATTGTACAACAACATTAGAGAGTGCCAAAATTATCACAGTATCCTGAAACCCCCTCAGTCTGCTGAGGGTTAATGACACACACCTGGGGACACTCGTTAGTTTGTTATGTGTGTTCACTGACTGCTAGGAAGGACTCTTGCCTTTACTCTGTAGGATCCGTCCTACCAAGGATATTATTTATTGTGAAATTTTAAAATACAACATTAGAAAATGATTCATAAAATCCCACTACCCCTTTTTTTTAGCATTTTTGAATGATTTATTTAAGGCATTTTAATACATTTAATATATTTAAATTGTCTGGTTCTAGTGCACAGGCTGAGCTGGGGGAAAAAAGCTTTTATGTGTTCTGCTACACTCACTTGGAATAACCTGTGAAAAGAGTTGAAACTACGTGAGTTGGTTCTCTGCCTGATTTAAGTACAAGGGTGAATGAATCAGTTGGTTCTTGTCATCGTGCATAAGTATATCTTTTATGCTTATTGTGTGGTTGTTTGGCGGAAACCTTTTTGTGTGCTGCTGTCTTGGCCAGGTCTCCCTTGAAAAGGAGACTGTAGATCTCAGCAGGACTTACCTGGTTAAAATGGGTTAAAAAAATAAATACTAATTCAGGCCCTACTATCAGATCAATAAATTCAAGGACTTTCAAGACTCTTTAAGGAACGACGGAAACCCTGTAACAAAAGGTCACCAAAGTAACATTCAAATTCCTTGTGTGGTCCAACAATCAGATGCAAAAATGCCCAAAGACATTCTCTTTACACTGACGTCCAATCACCTGGATCTATTGAAAGCAGACATGTCCTCCTGTCTGTAGTGCTCAGCTGCTGGGTAGGAAACAGGTAGAAGACATAACACCTGATCTGTTGTCACCAGCTTTTCAGGGTAGAAAAAATCAAACCGATAACAATCCTCCACCATGACCTCTCCAAAGAAGTCCAGGAACGATGCTGTGTTTTTACAGAATACAAAAAAGGTTTGTCTTTGTCGGTCTTTGCTGAAGAAACAAGCTGTCCAAACAAAACGAGGCAAACAGTGTCCCTGAGAAAATATTTCATAAAGTGCAGAGCAGAAACTTTCCAAGTCCAGGAAATGAGTTGACAGAAGCCAATAGCACATTCCTCCTCACCCGTGCCTTTGTGGCAGTCTCTCAATAGTGCTAGAGCGGAGACAGCAGGCTGCCACGATACAGAGCGAACAGGGACAGGGAGGTGACTGGTGGACTGGGACACATTTGGCCAATCAGCTGACATGGGGAATGGTTGGAACAGGGACACGGATTTTGTGACGTAGACTGTTGAATGAAACGTCTAAAAAATTGTAAGCATTAAAAAACTCATCAATGTCAAATTTAGAAAATGAAACGTGCTTTGTAGCACAGAGCCGAGCACCTTCAGGCTGATATTTCTAATATTACTACATCTTATATGCATTTTTGTTTTCAAATATTTGGCATGTAATGTTTAAGCTGAAATGCTGATATTTTGTAAAGCCTCAAGGAGACTTAACAGCTATCTGTAATAACCGAGGGGCTCAACATCAAAGCATCTCTGCCATCCATAATGCAGAGCCAGAACACTTTAAAGTTTATTTAAATAAGTTAACATAATGAAGATCATCACTGTATCATGAGAGCAACGTCTAATTTAAACCAGTATTCTGATCACTTTTGCTGTTTGGGCTGTACTTGACTGAGGAGGACACACACACACACACACACACACACACACACACACACACAAAGAGTTCAAGCACATGTGAATATACTCAAGAGAATTTGAGCTGCATGTGCATGTTTTTGCTCAAAATGTTTCAAGCAGGCTTTGATGTAACAAATAAATAATGATAAATGGACACAGGAGTTGACACAAGCCTCAGCTAAACTGATCCGTACATAACTCAAATGGAAAAACAACATGACACCGCCGCGGCAGCGACGTCACAAACATGCCCTCTGACCCCGAGAAGCTATCCATCCTGCCAATGGGAGTCCAGAGGCTGAGCCAAGCCCAGGCACCATGGGAACAGCTGTCAGAAACAGAGGGTGCACAGCCGGTTGTCATGGTAACGTGGTGGCGTCAAGCGCTGGGTGTCAGCGGGTGTCAGTGCACCAGCTGTTCCTGTTCTTAGAGCCACGGTTTCATCAGTATTTCTACCACTCGCACACATTCAGCAGACATGCACTGTTAAAGCTGCACGAGGCGAGTTTTTTTTTTTTTTTTTAAATACAAAAATAAATCTGTGTTCTCGGCCTAAATCACAAAGGAGCTCTGCTGCAGTGACGAGTGTCTCATCATCTTTGGCTGAAAATCTCCAGATATAGTGAGTAGTTTGTCATTAAACACAAAAATATATTTTAAATGTTAACAAGTTAGAGCCGTTTAGTGAAACGTGGACACCACAACATAACATCTTTTATATCATCTTCTCATATATCTTCATGTAAAGATAAATAATAAAGATAGACTTCTGCATGCTCCAGTTTTTTTAATTGGTCACATCTTCTCACATCTCTTAGATACCAAAACCTGTATTAATTGATGCATTGCTCACCAGGGGGCAGCACAACAAGCTGAAAACAAACATAACAAGCCCAGTTTTTTCTCCTAATTTGATAACTGGCAGACTGATCACTAATGTCAGTGACTCAGAATGTGTGAAGGTAACATGCTCTCTCTCAAACAGTGCACAGAGAAAGCCGCATTCAACTGGAAAACCATCCACTGTGTGCAGACGTAACCACATACACAATAAGCAGCAAACATGTGCAATCTTCCTGTCACACATTCATCTAAAATTCACACCCTATCAATAGACAATGTGACAGACAAGATTCATGCCCTCTGAGTTGGCACACAGATCCCACTCTTCATCATTTCTAAATGCTTAACACGACCGCTGCCTTTATGTTAATCTTAACCTTGACTCAGCAGGACCCACACCATACAAATAAAAAGGTAATCACTCTGTGGAGACACAGAGAAAGACGTCCTCTCAGGTAAGGACATGCTCTCTGTGTTCACTCTACTATGTGTTCATCGATTACAGGCCTGAGCCTGCTGCCTCCCCGGGGGTCAGCCACCATGCCTGAAATCACAGGTGGTGAAGGAGCACTAAAATATTTCAGTGTAGCGGACAGACTATTTCTCCAGTCGATTTCACTTGAAAAATAGCCTGACTGGAAAAATTCACAAGACAGCTATACAAAAAACAGTTAGTGTCCATTTTGTTATATGTGTTTTCTCCCTAAATTAAGTACTTTTTTAAACCCTGAATAATGTTGTATCATCTTTCCTGGATGTGCAGTATATTAGTGTATGCACAAACTAAGCCTATGACAGAGTCATAATTGATATTGTTTGTAGTTTGAGGTGTCCTGTCAACAGTTTTATAGACTTTTATAATGGTGGTCTACGGGGAAAGTGCTTTATGGGCTGCAGGGGATTTTTTCGCTGCAATACTGCAAATGGCCACTGGAAAAAAATTGGCTGCAAGGCAGAGCTGCTTTCTTTGGGAATAAAACAACTAAAATGAACTTTGGTGTTACCAGAATATTCTCTTGGCCTGTTGTTGCTACACAACTATGCATCAGAGAAAGATCACTTCCGATACCATTTGTAACAGTGCAGAGACCTGCTTGGTGAAACAGCAAATTAAGATTATTAAGATTTTCTTTGTGACATCAACATTGCCAAAGAGCTGATGGGTGACTGGCTGTATGACTAACACGACTAGACTAATCCAAGTCTCCAGTTTTACATCATACCAGCTGAAGAACCGTGAGGTAAAATGTGGCTGGCGGCCATCAAGAAGGCTCTCGTAAACACAGACGGGAGTGTCAACCAAAGCAGACCCTGTCAATATAGGCACAGGCTTGGCCTAGTGTTGCCAACTCTTGTCCAATTAAAGGTCCAGGGTGTAGGATTTAGGAAGATGTATATACTGGCAGCAATGGAAAATAATAAATCAAGTATGTTTTCTTTAGTCTTTAATCATCTGAAAATAAGAATCGGTATGTTTACGTTACTGTAGGATGAGCCATTTATATCTAGAGAGCGCTTCCTTGTCCACGGAGATCGCCATGTTGCATTGCTATATTTCTACAGTAGCCCAGAATGGACAAACTAAACACTAGCTCTAGATACCGCCATTTGCGTTTTAGTGTCAGCCACGATCATGATGAGTAGCGCTGGAAAAACACAGATTTTTAACACACAAAACTGCTTTATTCCATGTTTTTACCATTTAATTCACCAGGTCCGTTTGTTTTAGAGAGGAAGAGTCCTCTGCAGATAATTTAGCTCTGGGTAAAAACCTCCTGAAAGTCTGCATCTTTCAGGAGGAGTTATCAGAGAAAAAAGATGAGCACATTATCAGGTGCTAAGGTAGCAGCCTAGCTCTGACAAGCCAAACAGGGGCAGAAAGACTTGGGTGGCTAAAGAGCTGTGGACTGTTATTACTCTGAGCAGCATGCATGGAAATAATTGACAATGTAATATATTTATTTCTTTTTTTTTTACAATAGCCTGAATAAGTCGCTAATTTTGACGCTAGGTGTTATTTACGTGACTAAGAAGGTCTGAAAAGTCATTAAATCTAGCAAACAAGTCACCAAATGGCAAGACCAGCTTGGTCGGTTCAAATAACTTTACTCAAACTCATGTTTTAATCATTTTTAAGATAGTGTAAAGGTAGCGGTGTCATGTAAGACAACCTGAGGCATGACTGGAGGCCAATCAGGGCAAGTTTTCCATCATATCTTGCCTTAGAGTAACCAGAAAGGGCTTCAGACTCATCGGACGGCATGTGGGCCTCAATATTATTCAATCAAATGTAACTCAAGGTTGAGAAATAAACTAGAAAGGATGAAAAACTGAAGCTCATTCAAGATTTTGCAGTCTACAGACCGTTCCTTCTCAGCAATGTTCCCTAGTAGCAGAAGTTAGCCATACTCTGACCAGCCCCAGTGCTACGCTAACAAGTCCTGACCTGGACCAGTGTTTTCCCTGATCACACACAGCAAGATATCCGTTACACTCCTCATTACTGAAAAAAGTAACCGATTGGCATGACTGTAATGTGTTACTATCTAACACTGTTAGCATGTGGCCGTGGTAGACAGTGACCAGAGGGGTCCAAGTGGTGTGAACCGGCCCAACTGTGGCTGTCTCCTCTCTCTAGGTCAACACCACGGGCCAGCAGGGACAGCCACAGAGCCAGATGTGGGTTAGCCCTGCTTTGGTCTTGTCAAAACAAGTTCGCAAATTAACACACTATTACATACACTCACATACACATAAACAAATATAAACAATGACACAGACAGAAACCCCACATATACACACACGTATGGGTTTGCCTTCGCCTTGGGCCTCACATACTCAGCTCAGCATGTCCAAGGACTCCCTCCCTCGTTCTCCCTGTCTCTCTCTTGTTCTCTTTATCTCTCCCTCTTGTGTCTCCACTCTCTTCACCAGTCGTTGGTGTGGAGTTGTTAATTAGCATGAATACATTGCCCAAGGATGGGGAGGGGAGAGGGGAAAGCTGTGTATGTGTGTGTGTGTGTGTGTGTGTGTGTTTGTGTATATCTGTAGGGCAGTACTATTTCTGTCTCATCAGCTGATTCCTGGTGATGCCTTGCAGAAGACTCTTTCTCAGTTGAGGAGACACAAGATATTGGAAAAGAAGCGATCACTGGTTTCATCACGATACAATAATATATCGATTCTTTGGACAACGATACCATCCATCCATCCATCCATCCATTTTCATCTGCTTTTCCAAGGCCGGTTCGTGGAGGCAGCAGGCCAAGCAAAGCACCCCAGGCAGCCCTATCCCAAGCGACACTTTCCAGCTCCTCCTGGGGGACCCCAAAGCGTTCTCAGGCCAGATGAGATATGTAATCCCTCCAGCATGTTCTGGGTCTGCCCCGGGGCCTCCTACCAGTGGGATGTGCCTGAAACCCCTCCAGTGGGAGGCGCCCAGGAAGCATCCTGATCAGATGCCCGAACCACCTCAACTGACCCCTTTTGACATGAAGGAGCAGCGGCTCTACTCCAAGCTCCCTCTGGATGTTTGAGCTCCTTACCCTATCTCTAAGGCTGAGCCCAGCCAACAATACAATATTTGCGGATACTAGAAAGTCTGTCACGATATGGTTTCGATTCAATGTGATTCAGGGGCCATTTAACACAATCAGGGGTTGCTGCCACCATTTTGTTATTTGCTTTTCACCATGAGAGATAAGTAATTGTAAAAGTGCAATAAAGTTTACTTTAAACTGACCCAACTAACACACGTTATACAGCACATGGGATACGTTAATCTTCATGGCCTTCTGCCAGAGAGCCCTGTCTGGAAGAAATCTTTAAATACTGTACTGGTAGATGATGAGGTGGGTGTACCACTAGGTAGACTGGCAGGCTACCGAGGAGGAAATAGGTATACTCTCCTATATTCTAATGGCTTTTTGGCTAATAGGTGGTGTAGTAGGGCTAACTTTGTAAAGGCAAAGGCCTTTGCAGAGGCAACTGTCCAATGTGCATCCACAGCCCCACGCTTCAATGTTGGCCATTAATTCCTGATAATGGACAGCTTGTGGGGCATTATCCCTTGCTTAATCCATTCCTTGTATTTCTGCTTCTCTGTCTTAGATTTGGGGATCTTTAATTACATACCAAGTATTGCCCTTACTAGAACCTCACACACATCCTTTCAATTGTAGAGAGATCCTAAGCGTGACATACCTGGGATGCTTAGTTGTGGTTTTTACGCTATGATTGGACAGTTGCCGGTCAGGGGCAGGGTTTAGTGAATGCCATTGGTTAGAACAAAACAAACTGGATCTTTTGATTGAAAGAACAAACAAAGATGCTGGATCAACAGTCCCAGTGCTCCATGACAGCACAATGAGAGCGTTGAAGCAAAAAATGTCTCTGCTTCTGATGGAGCTAGAGACCGTGGAGACGACAGACATGTTGACACGCGCTGTGAGGAGGCAAGGAAAGGAGGAGTCAGGGGTGGAGGCGGAGGGTTCAGAAGAGGTAAATGAAAGGAAGCAGACACATACAGGGAGAAGACACAGTAGGGGTAAAAAAGGAAACAGGAAGGCAGGAAGAACAGGTGAGGAGTGATTTATACACAATCCCAGAAGTCTTCCCATCTCAGAAAGACATGACTGTCTGCAGGGAGGAGGAGACAGAAGAAGAACAAGTGGAAAAGCAAAGGATGAACAAAGAGAGCCAAGACGGAAACAAGCGTGGGCCAGAGACCAGCGGAGGAGAGAAGCCGATGCATCCGGAGCCACTATAAATACCACTTGAGGAGAGGAGCAGATAATGGAAAGAGGCTGGAGACAGGATGATGGAAAGAGGATGGGGAGGAAGAAGAGGAGGAGAGAAAGAAAAAAGAATAGATAGATCTGCTCAAGAACAGTTTGTAAAAGCAGCAACATGAGTCATTTATTGGAAATGAAGTTATGTGTCAAAAAAATCTCAACATGTCTGCCAGGGTGTTGCGTGCGAAAGTGATGAAAGAAGGAAGGAGGCAGGGAAGGACAGAAGAAGAGCAACAGATGGGTGCTCAACCAAATGCAAACATCTTCTTTGTTTTCTTGTTTGCCTGCCACAATGTTATCTATGACGACTTTTACACATTTGGCTCCCTTCGCTGTCAAAGGGCTATAAAACACTACGAACGTCATAATGCTAGCAAAAATAAAGCACCCAGATGGCCACTGTGTATCTATCTATAGGGCAGCAATTTCTCAAACAATCTGGTCAATCCTCCCTGGCTTGATAGGGTTTGATTCCCAGCTGTCATTCTTTCCAGGATCCAATGTTACAGCCACATCTGACTGCTGCAGACACACAAAACTGCTGGTTTAGTGCACAGCTTTAGGGGAGCAATGTTCAATAGAAGAATTTAACCTGCTGCACTCTCGATCATTTATTTTTAAGAAGAATCTAGACTTTTTGGTGTCTAGAGGATAGACTTTATTAAGTTTTGGGAGGGAAGTAATCATTTTACCACCATACTGTTATGTTATTGCTCTAAATCTCTTAAACAACAACCATACGCTACGACATATTGGGTAGGCTAAGTTCTGTCTTTGATTGTGAGCGGCCCAATTGGCAGAAAAAAATGTTGGCATTGTAGGTTTTTGCAAACCACAGTTAAATGATGTGACGTATGTTTATACGTATCATATCAAGGTTCCTAAAGTGACATGATATATGCACTGAATTTGTCATTAGAAGATGGAGGGAAGGGTGGATGGCATGTCACCAATAAGTGAGATGGCTGCCAAGCTGCAGACCACTGAGATCAACAAAACCGGTTGTTATTTTTAAGCAAGTCATTGCTGTGTTTTCATTGCTGTATTTTCAGCGACTTATTAGCCACTAAATGCTGGTGTTTTGTTGTGACCCATCGCTGTGTTACCACTGCAGATAGTCCCTCAAAAAGTGATTGTTTTTCACAGAGACATCACCATGTTTCCAGACAGGATTGTGCCACCAAAACCGGGTACTTTAAGCCCAAACATGATCGTTTCCTAACCATAACCAAGTGGTTTTTGTGCCTAAACGTAACCAGACACAGACTGATTTCAACATACCTGCAACATAATCACGTGCAAATGTAACAAACTCTTGATTTGCAGAAATACAATGCTAACATTTATTCTGGCAATTGGTTAATTATCTTTACAAAGAGTGGGATTTTGACTTGAATTTAAAATAAAGTAGCATAGGTTGAGACTGCAGGTGGCACGGTGATGCAGTGGTTAGCATCATCTCCTCACAGCAAGAGGGTTCCTGGTTTGAACCCCGGGATTGGGGAGCCCTTCTGTGCGGAGTTTGCATGTTCCCCCCTTGTCCACGTGGGTTTTCTCCAGGTACTCCGGCTTCCTCCCACAGTCCAAAGACATGCAGGTTAACTAGGTTAACTGGTGACTCTAAACTGGCCGTAGTTGTGAGCGTGAATGGTTTTCAGTCTCCAGGTGTCAGCCCTGTGATGGTCTGGTGACCTGTCCAGGGTGTACCCTGCCTCTCGCCCAGTGTCAGCTGGGATATGCTCCAGGTCTCCTGCAACCCCTAACAGGATAAGCAGTTACAGAAAATGAATGAAGGTTGGGGCAGCAGCTCACAGCTTTTCTAGTGATCAAGAATTCTACTGATTAATCCGTAAATTAACTAAGTAATCAGATAAGAAACTTTTGCTTTACTGAAAGGCAATAGTAGATATACAAAGAAAAAATGAGTCAGGTCTCTTAAATTATCAACAAATGAGTTTATAGAAAAATCAACATTTTTAACGCTTAAATTGCAATTAGGCGCCAACTGCTTCTTACACCACCCGATAGTTTGATTTTGGGGGCACTTTATTCATCGCTGTGAAGGGAGGACTTCAGGTGTGTGTGTCAGACTTTTGTAAATTGACTGCTGCATTTTATTTTCCGTGGTTATGCTCCTAAATTAGCACAGTTTTGCTCAATTAAATAAACACATACGACATGTGTCACTGGACGGTCTGTGCGTCTGAAAAGGTTAAACAAACAGACTTGATGTTGTCTTGTTCAACAAAAGTCCAGGCTGTTCCCTGTGCTGCTCCATCACTGCACAGACAGTCCTTTAGCTACAGAGTCATAGCCTGTCTTCAGCATCAGACTAAGCAGCCCCTCCTATAGCCAGCGCTTAGATGTTGATAACTCTTTTTATTGATGTTGTGAGTGTTTTACCCGTATTTATGGAGCAGAGTGCTTTTTTGGCATGGACTCCACAGTGTGTGTGTGTGTGTGTGTGTGTGTGTGTGTGTGTGTGTGTATCTGTGTGTCTATCACTCTATCTCTCTCCTCCTCGTGTATATATTTTTTCTTTCTTTTCCATTTATATCCCTCCAACTCTTCCTCCATTTCCTTTATTTCTTTTCCTCTCATACCTCGCTCGTATCTCATATCTTCAGTGCTGTACATTGGATTCCACTCTGTCAAAGCCAATTAATTGATAAAAATGTTCTCTCCCGCGTCACTGCATATATAAAATTCACTTTTCACTGCCCTCTTCTTCTGTTTCTTTCTCTTCTAGATACTGACACACACATACACCAAGCCTCCGACCTCACATACAGCCTGCTGGGTGACGTAAGCTATGACTCCAGTTGGTGGAGTAGTTGAGGAGTAATTATGGGCGACCCCTAATCCCCTCACTCTATCCCAGCAGCCTCAACACATAATGAGCTACATATATTAAAAAAAATGTGTCGTATCGAGGCAACATTGCAATGATTTAAAGGAGCAGTGTGTAAGATTTAGGGGGATTTAGTGGCATCTAGTGGTGAGGACTGCAGATTGCAACCAGCTGAAACTTCTCCTGGTTAGAATTCCTTCAGTGTTCATTGTTCAGGAGGTTTTAATCAGGAGCTGAATCATCCACAGAGGTCTCTTCCTCTCTAAAACAAACAGACCAGGTGATTAACACCCATAAAAACACTAAGTAAAGCAGTTCATGTTACAAATCAGTGCTTCTTCTACGCTGTATGGCTCATCACAGATTGCCCGCTTGCCCAGCACCTGCAAACATGTGCTCACCTTATTTTCTCTGATACAGAGCCTGTGGAGATCTCCTTCTCTCCCAAACAAGCAGACCCAGTGATTTAAACCAGTAAAAACACTACAAAGGGGAGTATCACTTTACAAATCAGTGTTTCTCCAGTGTCTTAGGGTTGCAGCGATACACCGATTTCAAGGTATACCGTAATATAAAAGTTGACAGTTATCATACCGGGTACATTTGATTCTCCAGGTACATTAGACGGAGAATCTCCCCTTTATTTTAGTTATTTTCTAAAGGGAGACTTTTTCAAAAGTTTTCAACTTTCAATTATTGTGAAAAAGGTTTGTTCAACCAAACCCTTCCATTTTCACGGTTATCATACCGTGAAAATATCGTTGCAACCCAAAGCTGTTTTGCATGTCAGAGATAGGCTGCTAGCCTAGCACCTGCTAATGTGTGCCTACCTTTTACCTCTGATAACTTAAGATCCAGACGCTCAGGAAGTTTTTACCGGGAGCTGAATTATCGGCAGAGATCTCTTCTTCTCCAAAACAAATGGACCCGGTGATTTAAACCGGTATAAACAGTGTTTCTCCAGCGATCTCTTCACAGAGGGGCTGCTAACTACGATGGCCGATGCAAAAAGCAAAAGGCCATATCTAGAGCCAGTGCTTGGTTTGTCCGTTCTGAGCTACTGTAGATCAACATGGAAGAGGATCTGCTCCATGTATGATATAAGTGACTTGTTCTAAAGTTAGAAATACACACATTTTTATTTTAGGTGATTGTGATCTAATGAAAACATAGTTATGACTGTTACATTCCATTGCTGCCAATATATCCCTCTTAATCTTCCACACTGGACCTTCAAATAGGCACATAGAGACACTTTTTGGGCAGTGACTGGTGTTACCAAAAGGAACAAATCTGAGTCCCGTACATGGTTGTGTGTGGCCACTCATGATATAATCCCATCACTTCCTCTGACCACAAACACAGACAGAGATGGAAGGAGAGAGGGAGAGAGATGTAGAGAGCCTGGTCAGCCCAAGTAGAATGCATTCTCATTAAACTTTAATGCTGGGGAGGTCTGAGAGCACTAAAGAGGCTACTCACCGAGGCTCGCTCAGGTCTCTCACTCTCAACACACTCAGAGTCCCACCCAGTCACACCATCTCTTCCCATTCTCAGTGAGTGAGAAAGGCCATGTGCTGGTTCTCTGTCACATTGTATCCCCATTGTCTCTGCTGCTTTAGCTAATGATTAACCAAATCAGCACAGCTGTATAAACACACACATGCAAGGCTGTTTCCCAAATTGCACGAGATAGTAAAAGAGCAAAGATAGCTCAGAGGTTTAAGGACATATTCTCTTGGGTGAGAGGGGGAAACAAGAGCAGTTCAAGAATACGCAGCTATTGATTTTTAACATACGTACACTGCATGGCCAAAAGAACATGGGCAGTCAAATATCTTAACCTAGTTGCCAGGAGAAAATGTTGGCATTGTACTTTTCTGCAAACCATGAACATTACATTTGCCCATTTCATACCTATCATATCAATGTTTTGACATAATATATATGCTGACTTTCATCGCATGTCACCTCGGCAAGACACCTGCAAAGCTGCAGACCACTTTTTAAAGGCCAACAAACAACAAAACAGGTTGTGTTTCAGCCAGACATTGCTGTTTCCGCAACACATTCTCACTCCAACCTCGTCACATATCGACGGTTAGTCATGGACCTTCTATGTCCAGATACGATATTAAAGGTACCCTGGGTGCGTTGGTTGTTGATGTTCTGGGACGCTGTGTCAAGTTCTGCCTGTCACATACATTGTCTAAACGCACTACGTCAGTACAACAATGCAAATTGATTTTTTTGCTAATGCACATGGTTGGGTTTAGGTAACAAAAGTACGTGGTTGAAGGTTGAAGAAAAAAGAACAGGGTTTGGCTTTATAATCGTACGGGACACAAACACAGCTCTCCCGGGTGAAAGTCGGTGATTGTTGGACCCCTCCAACCCCCTTCTTAGACTTTTGCAGCCTTAACTTTCCTTCTTGTCCCACCGTGTTTCCTTCTGACACCACCGAACACTTTTAAACTGTAATGGCGACTGGCTGCGTATTATGCTGATGTTAAAGGACAGTCGATGTCTGATACCACATGTCCCTGCCCAAGCGCCGGATTTTGACGACTTCAGAGAGAGACTGAGTTGGTTTCCAGCAGCTGCTAAGCCACCAAATGGTGTTTTTTGCTGTTTTTCCAGTGCGATATTGCCACAAAAAGTGGTTATATTTACTGAGACATCACTGCATTTCTAGCTTGCATAAAAAGTGAGTATTTTAAGAGAAAACAAGATATTTACCCTAAACCTAATCTCACATTGAAATAAGATAATCCTTTATTAGTCCCACAACGAGGAATGCAACATTACAGCAACAGAGAGAGCAAACAGGAAGTATCAAAAAACTACCCTGGAAATCTGGAGTTCTTGCAAGAGCACAATTTGAATTTGCTCAGCGAGTCACTCTGGCAATCAGTAACGATGCTCATTACCCATGCCGTTGGAGCCGAGCTGCACCAATCACATCGGTGTATCTGATATAGGCGGGCCAGAGGCAAGCTAAACAGATGACGACAGCGCTGCGACGATGAAGTCCGGAATCAGTCAGTAAACATTGCAAGATGGCTACAGATGAACACCAGTTGTTTGAAACGGCTTTGGCCGCTACAATGAACGAGTTAGACTTGGCTTTTTCTCTAAAAGAGGAACAGAAGACGGCGCTCGAATCTTTCCTTTGCAAGAAGGACGTTTTTGCTGTTTTGCCGACCGGATACGGCAAGAGTCTAATCTACCAGTTAGCTCTGCTGGTAGCTAAACTCTGGATACGTCACCCTGTGTATTGTTCTGATTGGTCGTAGTGTTATCCAATTGCGTGCAGTGATGTTTTCAAATGCATGCTTGGTGCCACCCCTCGAGTTGGGCCATTTGCATTACTCATAGCCAGACCCTAAATCTTTCTAGATTTGGGTCTGGATTTCAAGGCTAAGAAAAAATTAAGAAAATTAAAAGAGAAAAAGATCAATAATGAGCAGGAGCTGCTGTAACAAGCTGCCACTAGTGCGGCACCATCTTGAAAATAACAGCAGTGTTGAAACGTGAAGTACTGACGTATCTGCTACATAATGGCATGCAAATGTAACATATCTGTGGTCTGCAGAGACATACAATATTGACATTTTTTCTTGCAATTGAGTTATGTATTTCAACGGCACTATCCCAGCTGAACATGCAGCAATGTCTTGGTAAAAAACAACTGCTGTTTGTGACACTATTTCATCAGGCAACGCCACGGTGTCTGTAAGAACCAACCATTATCCCTAGTGAAAACACAGCAATGGTTCACTAAAAAACACCCAAACCACAACCTGAAACTTAAAATGTCGACATTTTCTTCTGACGACTGGGTTGTAACATGGAGGCAGACAAGACAGAAGAGTAAAAGTGAATGTAAGGTAATTTCTTACATCTTTACTGTTGTTGTGCCTCTGTGAATTTGTTACATTCTCACTTAAACCTAATTCTGACTTTTTGACAGTAAACTCCTGTCAACTCCCATACCCCCATGAGAGATTTTTGGCTTTTAAACAAATTTTCTGGCCCGCATTTAAAGAAAAAGCATACACATGAATGCACATATATACACACTCACACACAGGTGTGAGTGCATGCTGAGGTATACCCAGGTGAGTGTTCTTTTTTTTTTTTCTTTTTTAAGGTTTCATTTGACAATGAAAAACCGAGAAGCAAACACAAGATGCAGCATTTTGAGACATGCAGCAGAGATGACAGATGTGACACACTCACAAACACACACTGATGTCGCACAAACACAAATCACGTACACACATGCAGACACCATTACCCCCCACCGGCTTCCAGTCCTCCAGGTGTTGCAGACACACCCGACTGCTTTTGAGTTCTTTTAATTAAGAGCAAAGTGTGAAGATCCAATCCAGCACACTCTGAATACACACACACACACATATGGAGCACATGGATTCACACTCTCTCCAGCTGTCTGGAGGAAGAGTGCAGGCTGGCTGCAAAGCAACAGGACAAACTGTACAGTAACAAAGGAATTCTGTCTTTGCAAGAGCGTACTTTCCTCCTGCAAGCTTTCATCCACAGACTGAGAAAACAGAAACACCATCTGGGTTTGCAGAGCATTTTGTGTGCTGCCTCTCATAAGTACTGCAGTGCACATGCTCTCAGACGGCCTGTATAGATGCTGTGTGTGTGTGTGAGGGTGGGTGTGAGGAGCAGTCTGTATGAGTGTTCACCTATGTAAAACCAAGAGTGCTTTCTCATTTACATTAAAATGCATGATCAAATTCACACACACACACACACACACACACACACTCAAACGCACTATATCTGCATTTCACACTGTAATTAGTTGGATTCCACAGTGGGCCAAAACTGAAACAGGTTAACAAGAAAAAACGAGGTTCAGAACATCAACAGCAGCCAGTGAACTGAATATTTAAATATTTCAGGAACTGCTTCCAAGTGTGTGCTATTTTCAGACCTGATCCATAATTCAACATTAGCATTTTTCTCACAGAAACCTTGAAACTCTTAAGTCTGCTCGGAAAAATGTTTCTCTTTATCTCAGCTGAAAGTACCAAATTGTGTTTAGTGGGAATCTTTTTTTTTTTTTTTACTCTAGAGACAAAATCTTGAAACTTGACATAATGCTAGTTGCTACTGTTTTCACTGAGCCACTGTGCAAACAAGATAAAACGATCCTAGCAAGGAGAAGGATCTCTATATTAAACACATCATAGATACAAATCATACAAAAGTCAAAAGTCAGTCCTATGGTATTATCACAGGGCCGATGTATAAAACAAGTTAAAAGGAGATAACAGACAGTTGGAGGCTGGTTAAAGCATATCAGCAACATCAGGAGCATTAGTTAAGTGTTATTTTAAAGAGTTAACTTTTGCTACCACTGTACTATTTTTATCTGAGAAAACTGTTTGAACTGTCTACATTCAACCCTGCAATGAATTAAGAATTCTGTTATATAGAAATCAAACACATAGTTTCTTATTTTGTAAGGGTAAAAAGTAGTTTGTATGACATATGACAAAATAATATGACATAACATAGCTCTTAAGGGGCTCTGTGCAAAATTCAGAGTTGTCTGGACACATTTCTCAACATGGAGGTGGCTGAGCTGCAGCTAGCAGCTAATGGTGCTAATGGTGCGTTCAGTTTGTATTCGGAGGTCAGAAATTCCCAGTTCCCAGTTGGAAGTTTAAACTCGAACGCACCCTGAGGTCGGATTTCCAACTCGGAAACTCGGAGCAACCGCATCAACCCCGACTTACGAATTCAAGATGGCTGCTGGTCACATACATAGTGAGTAAACACTCTGCTAAAGTACTGTTTATAGCAATTTTATATTATTTGTTTTACATTAGGTCAGCCTCATCTGCGGCTTTCATCAGTTGGAGTGCATGATGGTTTTGAAGCTGTCTATACTCCGAAAGTGCAAGGGCAACAAAGGCTTTCTTGAGGGCGTCCATGTTTTTTTCCAACTTGTCCACCGTCGTCAACTAGAACACAAAAACTGTTGTCAACTCGGAGGTGACTTCATTCCCATTTCCGACTTCCGACCTCCGAGTACAAAACGAACGCAGCACAACTCCATAAACAGTGCTTTATAATAGCAACAGTCCTGGTGATGCTAATAGTTTTAACTTGGGGGGTAACCAGAGGGTGGTTGCTACATGTCTGCATCAGCACTTTCCCAGTATCAGCAGCAACCACAAGAAATTGGGCTGAGGGCAGACACGGATGTTGCCTTGCTGCTGTTGGATAAGTACGTGACTTGGTTTATAATTATATTATGAGTAGTATGTGTTGCTGTTACATGTACTGGACCTAGTACTTTATTATTTTCTTGGAAATGGTGCTATGAACGTAGTGTGAGTGTTACTCTGTGTACATGGCGTGTGGCGAGTGTTACTCTGTGTACATGGAAATGCCGGCTTATTTGTTGTAATAACGCATTATCCGCTGGGGGCGACAGAAGTTACGCACTATAGCTTTGATTAATAAAATAAATAAATAAATGCTGATGTCACTTTGTATTTCCATCTGTTTAAATAAACACGCAATGCTTGACTGGTTGTAAGTTGGACGCTAAGTCAAAGTTTTTTTAAAAGAGACTGCTTCCTGTGAACATCAAAGTTTATTTTGAAAAAGCACTTTGCATGTCACAAGCGGAAATTTACATGTCATCCCTGGTCACCCAAAACTGATGCTAAAGGAGTACCTAGATCTTCATCATTTGACTTATGCCACGCCAAGCCTCAGTATTTTTTTTACTACTTTTTAAATCCCACATTAAAATAGAAGTCAAGCTGCTTGTCCTATAAATTAAAGCCCATTCTTGACCTTGACCGCCGAACTGCAATTGTCCTCTTGGTGGACAGTAGCAGCCATATCTGACAGCAGGCAGGGACGGGGGCTTCGCTGCCCTTCAGATGCACCCTGTAGCCTGCAGCCTTGGGGAGCCCTGGTAAAGAGATTAGCAGTGTGTGTATGTGTGTGTGTATGTGGGACCCTTACAGAAGCTCTTCCTACTATTTCTGTCTCCCCCTTTTCTCTCTCTTTCCACTGCTCTAATCCTTAAAACCTCTAAATCCTCCCTCCTCTCCCTCCTTCTGTGCCCTGGGTCCTGATTTCTTCTTCTGTCCATCTGGTGTGAAGGAACAAACTCCAGCCAATCAGCACCTGATAACGTGTCAGAAAAGTGTGAATGCTTTTAAAAAATAAAAGCCAGTTGAGTTTCAGTAAATTCAAGGAGTACTACAACTCATAATGTTTACTTGTACTTTCGCTCCGGCTTTACATAAACACAAGTGGGTGCCCCCGTTAACTACACCCGCCTCTCAGACCTTAAGGCCCTGAGCTGTGCATCCGCCCCCATCTAAAATGTCTACAACCTCTCTGCTGAGCGCATCAATATTTTACAAATTATTTCTATATTTACATTTTGGAAACCTCAAAAGCTCCCAGGGGTGGTCGGAAACTTGGAGTGTTAGGTTGCAGAGAAAAGATTTCTTGTCGTGCTAGGAGGAGGATTTTTAACGTCACAGCGTAGGAGAGGTTGGTCACTGCTGCGTTCAGCATTTCGCTCACTCCCCACCACATGACAGCTCCCCCTCCACTAACATCCTCTGGATTAGGGAGTCAATGGAGGTTTAGCAAGTCAATGAAGGAAGTCTCTGAAGTCTATCGTGTATTAGACATGTACAGAGTGTTAGTTAGCGCTGTGAATCAGTGACGGGGGAGTCCAGGTGCTGACTTCTCACAGAGCAAACTGATAGCCCAGAACCAGGTGTTCTGGCTCAGCAGCAAATTGGGACGCTTCAGTTTCTCTCATGCTGGAGGTGAAACTCATGACAGATAAAGTTCAGTATCAGTATAACCTTATCACTACCAGCTGCTCAGGTCTCAGGCAACGCTGCAACCTGATTGGACAGTGCTGACCAGGTGAATAGTCTTGACGTAAGGTACAGAATGTTCTTTGGGAGGTGAATTTTCAATGCTGTGGGGAAGCAGCTGTTATTAATGTCCACCTCTGTCAATGAAGAAGGATTCGTTCAAGAAGTTTCATAGATAGGGAGGCTGCTACCACACATTTTTGGTAGCAGATACATTAAAACTTAACATTTCAACATGCAGTTAGGCACAAAATGACTTGGTTATAGTTAGGAAATGATCATGTTTTGGCTTAAAATACCCAGTTGTGGGGGCATAATCCTCACTGGAAAAGCAGTGATGTCTTGGTAAAAAAAAAAAAATTGCTTTTTGTGGCACTGTTCCAGCTGGAAAAACAGACAAGTCACTACAAAACGCCCACACATGGTGCCTAAAAAGCCACTGGGAATACAGCAATGACTCGCTAAATCACAACCAGTTTTATTGTTTGTTGGTGTCTAACAGTGGTCCGCTGCTTGGCAGGTGCCTCCCATTGGTGTTACTCCATCCCCAATATTTCCAGATGACAAAGTCAGCTCATATACTACGTCACTTTAGAAACGCTAATATGATAAGCATGAAACATAAAAAAGTAACATAATCATGGTTTACAGAGACATACAATGCCACATTTTCTTCTGGCGACTGAGCTGGTTATTTAGTTGCCACATAATCAGACTGAGCTGCCATTTCATTTGCATGTCAGCCAATTTCAGTTTGACACAGAAGCTGTAGTAGCTGTTACTACACAAGCATTGACATTTTTCATGACAATTGAAAAACTATGCTAAAGGTCTGCTAAGAGCCTGTTTAGATTAGAGGCGGTATTAACATAGGTTTTGGGATCCGATCACAAGTGGACAGCGCTAAATACAAGTCTAAACGACCACCAAGATGCATTGTGGTCTGATCACTCAACTGCTGAGATGGTCTGGGACGCATTTGACCACATATCTTTTGTAGTATAAACACTAATGCGTCCTGAAGCGTCCCTGACATGGCCTACGTCATTGGTGCAGGATGTGGTGGCAGTTCTGGTGACGATGAGCTAAAACTGTCTAACTTACCTATTTAATGACGAGTTGAACTTAGTGTTGCATGCACATCCCTTGTTTTGCCCTTTGGAAGGAGACATGTTGAATTTGACTGACAGTGATGTCTCCAGTTGTACTGGCGCAACCGCTACCCTGACTAGCAAACATGCTACAGAGCAGCTAGCAAGCTAGCAGCTGGAGACACATCCTAGGCACAGGTGTGAACAAATATGTGTCTCGGCTGTCTGCTGTTGTTTGGATCACCAAAACGCATATTAATACCAGGTCTAAATGGGCTCTAACAATAAGCTGTATAAATATATTGATTTCATTCATGTCTGTTGCCATTTTTGGTTGCTACTCTTCAGGAATGTAGCCAGCTAGCTATGTAAGAAAAAGATGGCCCCTTCTTAATCTCACCTACAATTGCTCTTATTAATAACCGACACTGAGCCAGCACCAGGCCAATTTGATTGTTGTCCAATGATTTAAAAGTCTAACTTTTGTCCACTAAGATCATTTATGGCATCAAAAACATAGCAATGGTGGAAAGACACAAAGAGAGTTTGTTTCCTCCTTAATAACAGAAAAATAAGTATTCAATCCATTAACTGTAACCTATAACTATCTCCTCCACAGAGATGTCATGTATGCTTGTGCTGCTGCTCGTACACTTAAACCATTAGATACCATTTACTATAGCCATTTGATTCATCACTGAAGATACCAAAGAAGGCACCAGCATGTTTTATTTATGACGTATTGGTATCTAAGAGATATTAACCCTTGGTTGAATCCAAACCTAATAACCCAAAAATCACTTAAAGAAAATGTTGGTATTGTACATTTCTGCAAACCACTGACACATTACATTTGTTTCATACGTATCATTTCTGTGTTTCTAAAGTGACGTAGTATATGAGCTGACTTTGTTATCAGGAGGTGAAGGAAATGGTAGATTGCATGACACCTGAGTGAGATGACTGCCAAGCTGCAAACCACTGTTCAAGACCAACATACAACAAAGCCAGTTGAGTTTTAACAAGCCATTGCCGTGTTTCCAGAGGTTTTTTAGGTACCAAACTTGGATGTTTGGTATCAGCCTGTCACTGTATTTCTACTGGGGATAGTCCCACAGCAAGCAATTTTTAAAGATATTTTTCTGGGCATTTTAGCCTTTAATTGACAGGACAGATGAGTGTGAAAGGGGGACAGAGAGAGAGGGAGTGACATGCAGCAAAGCACCACGGGCTGGATTCAAACCCGGGCTGCTGCGGCAACAGCCTTGTACATGGGGCGCCTGCTCTACCCACTAAGCCACCAGTGCTCCCACAAAAAGCAATTGTTATTTACGGAGATGTTTTACAGAGAAGTTTATGTTTTTTACCAAGTCATTGCTGCGTTTCCTGCTTAGATAGTGCCATGGAAATCAGATGTTTTTTACCGAGATGTCGCTGCTTTCCCTGGCGAGATAGTGGCGTGGAAAGGAGATGTTTTTTACTGAGATGTTGCTGCGTATAGTAATTGTTAGTGAATTAGTGTGTCTGTGTGTGACGATCCTGTCTGTGTCTCTGACTCTGGATTTTTTCTTGGCCTGTTTTTGAGTGGAATGGTTGCTTTGCATAGGTGTGACAAGATATGTCCCATTTTTAACAAAGACATGGCCACTGTCTGAGACTAACTGATATTAAATGACATGACTACACGAAGGTCTATGAGATAACACAAAATGGCTAAGCTGTCTATCTTATTTTCTTCTTCCATTTCCCCTGCCTCTACATGCTGTAGTAGATGCTAAACAGGCCTCATCACTGCTCACTGGGCATTATTTGCATATTTCTCTAAAACCCCATTTCTCCTTTGTCCATGTTGTACTGGTCCCATCAATGGTTAGCCAGATGATGAAGCCATTATTGACTGAACCTGAGCCTGTGCCTCATGGAACATTAAATACATCACTTCCTCTCCCGATGCGGCTCTCACAGCTTCCCTTTAGGCTGCAGTCAGGAAATGAAAACAGCCATTAGAACTGAAGCAAGCCAGAGTGCTGTGGGATGCTGCACGCCTGCTATACAGCAATATCCTTCATTATGAAGCCAGAGAGAGAGACAGGGCCCCTCACATGTTCCAGTGCAGGTGTGGATACGGCTCAGTGGCGGCCGTGCTGCTTCAAATTGCCATTTGCTTGTGGTGAAAGCCCCTGAGGCATCAAACTGCAATGTAACCAAGGCTTTGTATGAGGCAGCTGTAGCACATCAGTGAGTTTCAAGTGAGCTATAGCTACCTCCTGTCATTTCCCCTTAATGCTCCTTTAGTGGCTCAGTTTGTGTATGGCACCTTCTGAAATCTATCACTGGTTATTTATATACAGTTCTTAGCGATGGGTCGTCATTTGATCAATATTCAGAGGGGTTTCCAAAGGTGGACCAATATATCCGGTCTCTTTTCTAATCTATATCGTGTCCGGTTCAGGGCTGCTAAGATTCCCAACCACACCCCATCTTCTTCTCTCCGCCAAAGGGAAGCACAAACGATCGTACACACACCGCCTCACCACCGTCCGTCTGTCGGGCTTATAAAACGGTTTGTGTCGCTCCAGGCCTGAGAGCTATAATGTCATTGTTGTTCCCATTATTGCCAAAGCGATCTCTCTCTCTCACACACACATACACACACAGATGCACACACATTCGCGGCTGCAAAAATCAAGCCACTCCAGCCTGCATGCGTGCGTAAAAGGGAAAATCAGAGCGGTGTTGGATGTGTAAACTGAGGGATGGGTTGCAGTCCCCATTGATGAAAACGAGTGGGTGAAGGATGGATAATGCTATGATTCATCCCCCCCCCCCCCCCCCACACCCCTCCCCACCACCACCACCATCTCCACCAGCACTGTCACACCCCATCCTCACGGCCCAATCTACACCTGTAACACGTTTGACCCTGTTTCGGGTCATCTCCACTGACTGTGACTGTATTGTTTTAATTTATTGACTGATTCCAGCTGCATCGAGCCTCACACGGCTGCTGTCCCTCTGATGATGCTGACTTCTCTCAGAAACAGCTGTTATTATGTTGGGTAAATTTTTTGGAAGCACACCACCTCTTCAAGACAAGCGCATCGGCTACCGGTTACTGGATGTGATGGGTGTGTGGTGTTGATCACTACAAAGGGGGATCGCTATGCGTTATAACTTCCACAGAAAGGGGAGAAATGTTGCGCTTACTTTAGCAT
The DNA here is from genome assembly GCF_041903045.1 of Epinephelus lanceolatus. Classification (NCBI taxonomy): domain Eukaryota; kingdom Metazoa; phylum Chordata; class Actinopteri; order Perciformes; family Serranidae; genus Epinephelus; species Epinephelus lanceolatus. The sequence continues at coordinate 35,731,774 of NC_135736.1, forward strand.
GGCTTGTTCTTTATCCTCTTCCTCCTTTTGCCGAGCCATCACTGCCATGATGATCTTCCTCTCCTCCTCGGTGAGATGGCTGAGGTCCGGCAGATCCGGCATGGATGGCGGCACGGTGGGTGGGCGAGGGCCACCCTGGGGCCCCACCGAGGCGGACATCTTTTCCACCACCACCACCCCACCTCCACCTCCACCACCACCACCTCCTCCTCCTCCTCCTCGGCGAGTCGTTTCGGCTGACAGGTTCCCCGGAGCGTTTCCGAGCCACACCTCACGACATGGTCCGCGGGCAGAGCGGCAGCGGCAGCCGCAGCTCTGGCGAATAGTGCAAGCCGCTCATGGTTGCAGGCACCCTCGGTTGTGCTTTTGTTTGTCCTCTCTGGGTGTTTCTCCCACCACGCTCTCGTCGTCGATCCCCCCCACCCCCCGCCTGCCCGCCTCTGCCCTCCACCGCCCGGATTCACGGGGAGCCCATTTTTCACACGCCGGGAGTCGCGATGAGGGGGCCCCTGGATCACACGGCTGGTCTGTGGTGCCGTCGTCGGACTGGAGCTGGATGTTAGGGCGGTATAGGCGGAGTCCGTGCTGCCTCTCTCTCTCTCTCTCTCTCTCTCTCTCTCTCTCTCAGTCAATGGGAATGCAGCCCTCCTCTTCCTCCTTTCTCCCCCCAACCCCCCTTTTTTTTCTTTTTTTTTTTTTTGCGGAGGCGCGCTTACTCATGTGAGAATGGGGTCCTCACCACCACCATCACCATCGTCACATGCAAGCAGCCTTTACTGTGGCTGCACACACACACACACACACACACACACACACACACACACACCAGTGTTTCATCCAACGCACACACTTGCCACACAAAGTTCAGGAGTGCACGACGGCTACAGCCATATTTAACATATTTAACAAACAATTCTCGCGATACTTTTGAGTAGTTTGTCATTCAGGTAAGTCACATTTCATAAACCATGTGCAGCCTCACGATGCAGACACAACGTGCACATGATGAAGTTGTCAGTGTTGTAGTGTTGGTCCATTTCAGCACCATGGACAGCAGCTCGCCTCCACAGCAAACACACATCTTATTTTTCAGCTTTTTCTGTGGTTCTCTGAGCTTCCAACATTTGAATGCATCCAACCAGGAAACCAGGTAACCAGCTTACCTCACTGCATTTGGCACCATGCTTTGCAGCCATAGCACACGAGTCACGATATTTTATTAAACATATTTAGTATGCTTTTTGCCCATGTATTTTGCAGATACTGCTTTAATAAACTCTTGCAATATATCTCGTACCATTTGATGTATTTTTATTGTATGTCTTATGTATATTACTGTGCTTCATGTATCTTATGTAAAGCCCAAGTCTGTGCGTGACTGGAAATTGTGTTTTATACCATAAAAAAATCTCGAATTCGTCATGTTATGTTATCTATGACTTATTTATTTATTTTTGCAGGGACAATGAACACTACCTTATCTCGTCTTATGTTTTCTTGGATTTGTCTTTGTTTCTTGTTTTTGTTGCTTTTTTGTGCATTTTTGAGGATTATTTGACATATGTAGAGACAAAAGTATAAGGTGCGGGGGGGGGGACATAGTATGGACATGGTCACATAGCTACCCACATATTTATCTGAATCATTAAGAGCAAGAAAACACATCTATGCCATCAATCGTATTACTTCAGCTGCCATATAATCAAAGATCATATCTTTTATAGTGTTTTTATTTCAGTTTGCATATCCCTTTTTGATACATTGGATAAGCCAAACAAATTGTAAGTGTAAGTTGTAGTGGAATATGTGTTTTTAGAGAAGTGTTTATACCTACTGTTGTCATCTCACCTTACAGATGCTGAGGCTCCCTGCTCGATCAAACAGCTCCTGTCCAATAATAGGCCGGGTCAGCCTCACTCCAGGCCAGCCCTCCTCCTCCTCCTCCTCCTCCTCCTCTCCCGGCTCGTTTTGCATTCACATCCAGACTCCCAGGCTATACCGATCCCGAGCTGGCACCGGTTTCTCCCCGATGACGTAATGCCGGGTGAGAGTCTGAGTCCATCCAGCAGATGGCATTAACCCCGGCTGCTGCCACCCCAGCCTCCGTCACGTGACGTCACCGAGGAGGTGACTGTACCGCGGGTGACGTCAGCTTCCCGTGGTGCAGAATTTTGTCATCATTTCGGTCGTGACTAGGGACCACCGGCCCTGAGTGACAGAGTCGTGCCACAGCACGAGTGGATCTCTGCTGCAGCCCACGGACTATAAATAAACCCTGAGTGCAGTCTGTAAGGACGGAGAGGCTCTGCTTTAATGGCTCTGTGCTGTAGATGGAGGATGTGTTCAAGCAGCTCGGTCAGCTTTCATAATGCATACTGTTGGCAAACATATAGTCATAGGATAACATGCATGCACAGGGTGAGATATTCAGCTGCATGGGTTATTGCATGAGCGATATGAAAGCCAGATATTTACTGGTTTTAATGCAGCTGACAGGGTGGAACAACATGTTTCAAAACTTTTCCCACATCCATGTGTCCCTCAGAGACAGACAGGGAATGTGCATGGAATGTCCTGCATGGACTTGAGTCGCTACCCAATGAGAACCTCGTAGCTGAATAATGGTGCGATGCAGAGAAAAATACAAAAGTTATTGGGCAAATTTCGTTAATGGAAAAAAACCAACTTGCTCAGGTGCAAATAAGCAGTGACTTTATTCCTCCCACTGCGTGAAAAAGAATAAAGGTGAGTTCAGCACAAAAACCCAGAGCTGAAATGTAACTAAGTACGTTTACTCTAACAATTTTGAGGTACTTGTACTTATTTCTATTTAATACTACTTCATAACTCTCCTCTCCTACATCTCAGGGGGAAAAGTTGTACTTTTTACCCTACTACACTTGTTTGACAGCTTTATTTATTTTTGTTGATTCAGATTATCAATGCAAAATAAAAAATAATCAGTAAATCAACTAATTCTGCTAGCTGTTTATATTTTTAGACTTTATAGCATTTCTTATTACTCCTTTAAGGACCTTCTACAAGAAAAATCTGTATCTGCACTGGTATCTGTACATATATTTATATACATTACATTAATAATATATCTAGCAAGACATTTAATTTAATCACCTTACATTGCAGTACCTGCACTGCCAACCACAGATTTGTATTACCATCATAAGCACATCTACTGTAGTTACAGCTCTCTGTATTAGTCCTGGGATGACTCATTTTACTCCTGTGTATCTATCTATCTATCTATCTATCTTTTTGGTGCATTAGTATATTTTCATGCTGATACCTTTGTACTTTTACTTAAGTAAGATTCTGTGTGCAGACCTTTAACTTATAACTGAGTACTTCTACACTGTAGTATTGCTACTCAAGTACAAGATCTGATTACTTCCTCCACCAATGCAAACACCCTGCAGCCTCTTGTTCAGACTGAGTGCTGTCTTGCTTCTTAGGGGATACTGAGAAAATACAAACTGTTCCCTGCTGTGCAGAACAACAATGTAGGGAATAAATAACAAGTGAGGATTGTTAGTGACGGTGCTTCTCCCTGCTGGATATCAGGGGCTGTGAAGCCCTCTGTTACAATCAATCAGTCAATCAATCAATCAATCAATCAATCAATCAATCAATCTACCTTTATTAATATTACACTGATGTACCCAGCCAGCAGTTTAAAACAGTGTTTGATTGAGAAGTAGGCTATTGAGCAAACTTGCAAACTTGTTTTATTTTATTTTGTGTGTGTGTGTGTGTGTGTGTGTGTGTGTGTGTGTTCTCTGTCATTTTGACGCCCAAAAATTAATTTTAAATAATTTCTTTAATTCTGAACGTTAATTCCAAAGGTACCAGAAGTTTTATCAAATATGCTGTAAGGAATAACACTCAAAGCAACATTTGCCATTGCAATATGAAGTTGTCTTGAATATTGTCACCATGTGTAAGCTAAAGTCATTGGTTAAGTAACATTTTGATGAGGAAGTAACTACAGTGCTACTGAAGACATCCCCACAGAATCAGGTGGACGTCTCCATATCCAAGGCTTTAATAAAGTGAACATATCGACATCTAGTGGACACACGGAAACACTGCATGTACAGGGAAGGAATATTAAAAACTTTGGCTCTATTTACCAGTTGCTACTTTATGTTTTAGGTTAAGTTAAAGTGAGATGTGCACATCAATACATGAGACACATCAGACAAGAGACATATAAAGCTTAAAATGTAAAATTGCATGTGAGAGTTTTGGACCCCATTTCCAGGTCTTTTTTTTCCCTAAGATTAGTCAGTTACGGATGTTTTTATCTCAACCTGACCTCTGACCTCTTAGCTAACCTTAATCTGTTTAGAGATAGGAATTAAACCTGGCTTTATGCCTCTTTTCTAACTCTTGGTTAGCAACTTTTTCATTCCGTAACTGGTCAGTTGTTGTTTTTTCAATTAATTTATTCTGAAATTAATAGATATATTGGGCTGCAATGCATTTTTAAGTGCTCTCCTGACAGAAAGAGCAACTCTATGTAGACAAAGACCTGTTCCAGGTGAACATCTTTTTCAGGTTCTCATTATGTGCTATAGAGTGTAGGAACACAGCACCTTGGGAACATAGGGATGACCCTGCTGTCAAGTGTTGTGTCCCTTATGTATTTAACTTTTCTTTTGTAAGAGGACACATGCAGGTTATTTGTTTCGAGTCTCAAAAGTTACTAGAGTCAGTTGAGGTCAAAAATTATACAGATCCGACTGTAAACACCCTCAAGGGAAATGAGCCGTCACAGCAAAGCCGACGAACCACCTAACAGTGTCGAAGGGAGGATTACATAGAAATGCCTTAATGGTGAAAGTAGCTTTCTCAGTGAAGGCTTCTAGAAATGTTTGCACAAAGGAAAAAGGTAAGCAGACAAAGCAAATACTCTCCGAGTGGTAAAATAACAGTAGTCGTGCAGCCACACAAAAGGAACCATTTCATTAGCTATTCGTTAGCTTCTAAAAAAAAACAATATACAACTTTGTGAAGTGAAGTTGTACACAATAGCCTCTGTATAGCTTTCATGTATTTATGCAAAGGGAGAAACAAGTGGAGGGCAGATGTTTATTCTCTTCAGGAAAACACTCAAAGATGGAAAGATCCCTTTCATACAGATCTACATAAGATTTATGGGAAGTGTGGTTTAATTCAAAGACATTACAGAAACTGGAAATCAACCTGACAGTGGTCTAATTCCAAACATTTAATTAAACAACAGTATTTCACATGACCCAAAATGCACAACTATGTTTAGATTATCATTCTGCCTCATAAAAATAATACAAAAAGATATTATTATCATTTAGAAGAAATGGTCTCACTTCTGCATGTGTATTTCTTTTCTGGGGCTCACACTGCCTACTACTGAGTGAATTTGGTATTTCAGGAGGTTAGATGACAGTCTGCACAGTTTTCAGTGATATAAAACAAAGGCACGGTTTATAATCCAGTGCTCCAACATTTTAAAACATTGGTTTTGCTTATTTTACACATATTCTGACTGTAAATAAAAATATCAACACTGCAGAAAATATTTGGGGGGAGAAATATGTTGCTGGATTTCAGACCTGGGTGAAATAATAACACATTTTCCTGGTTAGTTTTGGCTTCTCGAAGCTAATTTCTTTCCTACTTAATTCATCATTTGAACCAGATCCATTGGGATGCAGTCTGTCTAGCTCTTGATGATCTCTGTGCCCACATCCTCCGTGCGGGACACCACTCTTCCATCAACGATCTCCTCAACCACCACTTTCGTCCTCTGGGTTACGACTGGTTTAGCTGCAGATGGAAAAAAAAAGTTCAGTCGGTAGCATGTTTATTTTTACAAGTAAAGAGCTAAAAACGAAATACAGTGGCGATGTAAACTTACGTTTGACTTCTTCCTTGACTACGGTGGTGATAACAGATTTTCTAGAAGACAGAAAGAAGTGACAAATTTATAAAGAGACATTGTGGGGACGAGGCTTATTCGCTTTCTTTCCGAGACTTAAATGAGAGCGATATCAATCTTCTCATTCAACTCCCAGTGTGAACATGAGTAGAGTGTTTCCCAACATGTATCATACGTCAAGCTGGACTCATTGTGACAAACATCACATTAAAAAAAAACATCCCCTTACTTCACATCTTCTCCATCCAGCAGTCGTCTGTACTCTGCGATCTCCATCTCCAGCCTGGTCTTGATATCGAGCAGCAGCTGGTACTCGGTGGACTGCCTCTCGATGTCCGCCCTCACCTGTTTGAGCTCCTCCTCCAGGGCATCGACCATGGCCTGGAGCTGGCTCAGCTGCAGGCTGTAGCGGGACTCTGTCTCTCCAAGCTGGCCCTCCAAGGCAGCTTTCTGCAGGGGAGGGAAAACAAAGGGCGACACATGCTGAGCGCTTACTGCTTGTTTTCTAACTCCTCTTTCCACTTAAGTTGCCTCAGGTGTAAAAAAAAAAAAAAAAAAAAGAGTGAGGAAGTCATTAAAGACAGTGACTGACAGGTTTACTGACTTACTGAGTATTTATGGGGTGTGTAGAGTGCTGCAGGAATAAATCGTAAAATGCGGAAATTAGTTAGCATTTCTGTACTTCCAATTCCTTTGTCTCAAAGTCAGTGAGTTTTTTGTATGAATCTTTAATTAGATGCCTAAAATAAGGTCTGTGAGTATTAAAGCTTTTATGTGTCTTCAATAAAACGGTTGCCAACAAGAGTTCAGAGCGTCATCACGCTGAACGTGGCTTTACAGCCTAGTTGCAGTGGCAACGTTGAAGTTATGTGACTGTACTGTAGATCGTTTATAGCCTAGCGTTAACTTTTTACCTCTGGCGACTGCATTTCGCTTTAAAGGCCATAAAAGATGTGTTCATTTGGGTCGATCTTGCTGAACAAGACATGTAAGCATCATTAACCTTTGTTTGCCACAGAGCTCATTTCCTGAAATATTCAAAACCTAATGGAAAAATCCAAATCGTTTTTTTGTCGTGGGAACAAGGGCAATGCTAACTTCCACATCAGTCTACAAAACAACCCGCCAGTCCTGCACTAGTCTACGTAAAACATGTTGTAAAATATGTTACTATGGTGTGTCGTACAAATCAAGATGACAGATGCATATGTGCATATGGGATCTGAATTACCAGGCTGAGCTGGGACTGCAGCTCAATCTGCAGGGACTGCAGGGTTCTCTTGAGATCGTTGATCTCAGTTCGGGAGGTCTGGAGGCTCTCGGTGCTAGTAGCCACCTGCTTGTTCAGCTCCTCAAACTGGAAGACAGGTGAAAATTGTCAAAACATTATTATGGCTATATGGCAATCACTTTATATTTAGGCCACATTTTTAGTTGCATACAGACATGAGATGAGATAGTGTATCATCTAGTTCCCCTTACCTTGACCTTGTACCAGGACTCCATATCACGGCGGTTCTTGTCAGCAATGCCCTCGTACTGCTGTCTGAGCGTATCCAGGACCTCGGACATATCCGCCTGAGGCTTGGCGTCCACCTCCACTTTCACAGAGCTGGCAGTAACTTGGCCACGAAGGGCCGCCATCTCCTACAGGCGGCACAAGAGAGTCAAAGGTCAGGTGGGTCAAAGATAAAACCCACATGAGGCTCATGCTGGCTTAAGTTAGCAAGTGTTAGCAAACTTTAAATGAAGAGCAGAGGCAGGTGTTAAGCACACTGGCTCACTTTCATGAACATATCGGTACAACATTTCTCTTATTTGATGTATTCTTTCATGATCAGCTTTTTCAGCATCAATAAACATCTGGGTCATTGTTTCTGGCTGCACCCTGGGGCCAGTAGCAGCACCTAATTTAGGTACACAACCTGAAGGCACACAGCAGACAATTCAACAAGTTCTGCATTAATTGTTGTTTGCACAAGCTAAAGACAATACTCGGAGGCATTTAGCAAATACTTCTCTAACTGTCTCATGAAAAACTATTTTAAGATTCTTTTCACACTCTGCTGCCTGGAGCCATGCCCGTGAGACCTTCCAGAAACTATGAGAGGAATGGATGTGTTACTGATGTTTTATTGTAAAGTGCAGAGGACCAGTCGCCTGAGCTCACTGACACAGTGTGGTGCTACTCCTTAACAGCAGACCTCTCACCTCTGCATGGTTCTTCTTCAGGTAGACCAGCTCCTCCTTCAGGCCCTCCACCTGCATCTCCAGGTCAGAGCGGGCCATGGTCAGTTCATCCAGAACCTTGCGCAGTCCGGCAATGTCCGTCTCCACTGACATGCGCACAGCCAGCTCATTCTCAAACCTGTCAAGAAAAAAAAAAGGCACGGTGGTTCATGTTGCTGCACCCGCTTAATTGGTGTTACCACCAACAAAAAAAATACAAAGTGGAGCTCCACCAAAACCAGTTACACCAGTTTTATTGCACTGTTGACCGTTACACCCCTGTGACAATAAGTCCACATAGCCTGGAACTATGGAGCAAACAGGATGTCAAGTTACTACATCTGTCAGGTTTCAGACTTGTGGCATTATAAATGCAGTTTGGTTTTTTCCACACAGGGCCGATAACTTCTGATGTAACTTTACACTCACTTGATTCTGAAGTCCTCTGCTGCCAGTCTGGCATTGTCGATCTGCAGCATCAGCCTGGCGTTGTCCTGTGTGGCAGCGCTGATCTAGAGACAAAGAAAAGAAGAGAGGCATTGTCAGTAGTTTTTTAACCCGCTATAATACAACTTCAAAGGTGTGTCAGTGCTTTATTATCTAGAATGTGAATGTGGGCCACAAGGGCTTTGTTTATAATAGTTTCTTTACACCTGACTTGCACTCCAAGTTTTAAAAGTCTTGGAGGTGCGTGTAGGTGTGAAACAAACAAAAAGAAAGAAAGACAAACATTGGTTTTAAACTCCAGCGCTCTTGTCTTTCTGACATTAACTCACACATGCACATACACATATCATGTATTATATATATCATGAATTATACTTCTATTTGATTTTATATATAAAGCCAAATATCATAAATCCCAATTTGCCTCAGAGGGCTTTACAGTATTTAACATCCCTCTGTCCTTGAGCCCTTAGTTCAATAGCGAATCAGCATATGGTAAATGAGTGGTGACTCTTTATGGAAATAAAAGATAAAAACATTTTTATTTTGTAATTACTGAATATTAGTCTAGGGGAATCAATACATTACATATTAACTACAACAATGGGTGTAGATACGTTTGGGGACAGGGTAAAAAGCATTAAATATTTATACATAAACATTATTTTTACAGACAAATTTGAGGTTATACAATTAAAGACATTTTGGTTTATGTGTCTGAATCAGGATAAGGCTCACCTGTCTGCGCAGGTCCTCGATGATGGCCTCATACTTGCTGTAGTCCCGGACGTCGGGGGTCTGCTTCTCATACCACTCCCGGATCTGACGCTCCAGCTTGGCATTGGCAGACTCCAGTGAGCGCACCTTCTCTAGGTAAGCGGCCAGGCGGTCATTGAGGTTCTGCATGGTCACTTTCTCGCTGCCTGAAATGCCGATGCTGCCCCCGGCACCTCCGCCACCCCCGAGCGCCCCTGCCAGGTCCAAGCCACCGCCAAGGCTGTTGGTGGGGTAGGATATCCTGACATTTTTCCCACCTGCGCCGGCATAGACGCTCGTGCCCCGCCTGGAGCTTGTCAGTATGGGCGTGGAGGACAAGGACGAGCTGGAAAACGAATAGCGAGATGCGCTCATGGTGACTTCTGTTCTGGCTCGCGTGTAGCGTTGAAAACTTGTCAAAGTCAAAACGTGTCAAAGCCCAGGAGTGGTGGAGGAGCTGGTGATGAGAGGCAGCCTGCAGGATGGACTTTATAGGCTGTCCTGTGGAGGTGGGAGCGGCCGAACAGGTAGGTGGAATGATGCTGCTCGCCCCCATCATCACGGGTGTGACCACACAGGGCGTGGTGGAGGCATTCAGGTGTACTTCCCGATGTTTAACGACTGTCAGGGCATATAGGCGTGTGAGGCATTTTTCATTCAGCCTGTCAGGTTGAATTAAGCCTGTCTGATGCACTTAATCTCAGGCGGAAACAAAAGATTAATATTCCTTTCATGGGCAGTCTGGCTAATTTGCTCGACAATTTAGGTAAAGTGGCCTCACCCAAAAAATTGTCTCACAAAAACCGACTCAAAAGCTAAATAATAGGACTATGCGTCAATTTCCTGATTGTACTTTTGTATTTTGACTGAAAAAAAAAAAGAATCCATACATTCATACATTGCTCATTGTAGTTGAGGCTTTACTGAACTCAGGTGCACAGGCACATCTATCTGCCACAACCAGGGAGCGTATGTGGGGGAGTGTTGATCTATGCACAGGACACTTGGCTACAGTCCTTTCACACTGACCGCCTCCCTGGGCTGGGGCTGCTATGGTGATTAATTGGCTCCTTATGTAGCAGGCTGCCAGAGCCTTATGTACACTCACACATTTAAAGGGACACTTTGCTGATTTTCACCCAGCTTTGTATCATAACAATATGGGTCGTATGTGTGAATTAATTGTGGTAAACGTCTCTCCAACTTGCCAGCGCTCACATCTCCTAGCTCATAACCTAACTCAGGGGCAGGCAACCTGCGGCTCAGGAGCTATATGGCTCTTTAGCCCTTCTCCAGTGGCTCCCTGTGGCTTTGACAAAAAATGATATGAAAATGAAAATTATTTTTTAACATTTTAATTTTCAATTGTATAATAAATGTGTAGCCTATACACCGAATAAAAAAAATGTTTAAACATCTCGTCACCTATATGTGCATCGTCTTTTCTTAATATTTGCCCAAACTCAATAGAGATGGCTAGTCTCGAGTCTCATTAGTGAGGCTAGCTATTGTCTGTAGGCCTAAGTACATACAGTACATTTGCACACAGTAATGAGCATGGAAAATGTCTGTCTGGCTTACATATCTATACAATACACACCCTGCAGCTGCTACACATACACATTCACTCTATACGTTTGTCATTTATTTATAACAGGCAACAAGAACACTACAGAATTGAAAAATCACTGTTCTCTGAATGATAAAAATAATAAACCAACCAATCTACCCTTTACACTACAAAGTAGGCCGATGCTCTGTTGCAAAATATGTTGTCCTCTCCTCTCCTCTCCTCTCCTCAGGCAGTCAGGCACTAATCCGTATAAATATCTTCTAAATAAACTTTGAATATTCATAAAGAATCCCAGAGAACAGCTCTGAACTCCTCCTCTCCTCCTCTGCGCACTGTACACAGCACAGCCCCAAACTGCATGTAACTTTTGTTTAAATTAATTATCAAACGTGGGACATAAACTTCAATTTGAATTTAGATTGAAAAGATGCGTGGAAGTGAAAAAGCACTTCTGCATTTTTGTCCACTCACACCAGGCAGTTGGTGAACTCAAATCTATCAGAGAGTGAGAGGAAGACAGTGTGGTTTTACGCCAGGCCAGCTTACTTGTTGTAAAGCTTAATTGTGGGTTATTGCCTAAATTAGACTAGCTGTATTGAGATGTTTTATCAGTAATTATAATAAAAATGATAATAATAAAAAAACAATTAAAAAAACATGTCTTCCAAAAGGGGCACTTATCTCGACAGAGGACGAAAGGGCAGATGCTTGAGCACTACCTGGGACCTCGTCAGCCTTGTCACCCAAAGTGGCCCACCCTTTATTATGCGTAACTTTGAACCTTAATAAAAGGTAAACAGGTGACTTATATAAAAATTCATCCCCCATTGATGAATGGCATGAATGTTGAAATTAGTTACAAAGGCCAAAACTGCTTTTTGTACCAGGCTGTAAAGGCTTTAGGCTTCAGTTAGGCTTTATTTCTGCTGTGAAATTGGGCATTTTAACATGGGGGTCTATGGGGATTGACTTGTGTCTGGAGCTAGCCTCAAGTGGCCATTCAAGGAACTGCAATTTTTGGCACTTCTGTGTTGGTTCACTTTTCAGGCCCATATGTTGCCACATGGTCATATTGCACCTATTTCAAATGTATTTACCACACAGACAGACAGGTTTTATGCATCTTTCCAGCAGTGATTCTTCTCTAAACCTGCTGTAAATATTTTCCCACACTTGCATGTAAAACTGTTGACACTACATGACACATTGCTGTCAAGGTGCTTGTAAACTTTTTGTGGAGCCATTTTGTTTTTGAGGTTACTTTAATTAAACTGATATGATCTTATAAGGCATTGGCACAATTTCCAAAGATCGCACAGTTAATTGACAACTTATTTGTTTCAGTGTTGCTGCCTCAGGGTGCTGCTGCTGCTGTTGCATAAGCTGTTAAGCACTTTTGTTGACTTTCAGTTCTATGTCTCCAGCATAGTCGGATGTCAAACATAGGATCAGCAACTTGACCTCATAAGGTTCATGTTTGCACATGGATTTCTATAAACTCCAGAGGAGGTAAATGGAAAGTGCTGTCACACTACAGAGCCACATTCACACATTCACACATATTCACACAAGGGTGGCTACTGTACAAGCTGCCACCTGCTACTCAGTCAAACATTCATACACAGTGACACACAGAATTTGGGGTTCAGTACCTTGCTTAAGGATACTTCAACAGTCAGAATAGAGAAGTCGCGATCAAACCGTCAACCTTGTGTACAATGGGTTTTTAAGATTGTCTTTACTGAAAGCAAATCTATTTTTTCATACACTTGCAATTACTTGTGTATACAGTATTTCTTATTTGTCTTGTAATGACAACCCAATCACCAGAAGATGAATTTGGCATTGTATGTTTCTGTAAATCAAGAGTACGTTACATCTCTACATTATTATGTCGCAGATAAGTTAAAACTTTTTCAACAATATTATAGCTAACATGTGGTTTTGTTGCTTAAAATACCCAGCTTTGGGTGCACAATCTCAGCTGGAAAAGCAACAATGTCTCTGTAAAAAACAACCACTTTTCATGCCATTATGATGCAAAACAATCTTTTTTAACACATTTCAGTCTGGATTTCGGCCACATCACAGCACTGAGACTGTACTTATCAAAGTCTTAAATGATATATATAGAATAATGATGCGTGCAAATCCTCTGTCCTGGTATTACTAGATCTCATTGCTGCATTTGATACAGTTGATCATAATATACTACTTAGCAGATTGGAAAAGTGGGTGGGACTCACCGGCACTGTGCTACAATGGTTCAAATCTTACTTACAAGATAGGGACTTTTTTGTGTCAATTGGTAACCATGAATCTGAGCGAACTACGATCACATGTGGGGTTCCTCAAGGGTCCATTCTCGGACCACTTCTATTCAACTGCTACCCCTAGCCCAGATTATGGAACATCACAACATCTCCTATCATACATATGCCGACGACACACAACTCTATATCTCAGTGTCATCACACGACAATAGTCCCTTACTCTCATTGAGTAACTGTATTCATCAAATCAATGACTGGATGTGCCAGAATTTTCTCCAGCTAAATCCAGAAAAGGTATTAATTTTTGGCCCTAGAAATGAAAGGGCAAAGATCAGCGCCCACCTTGGCTCTATGTCATTGACAGCTACAAATCAAGCCAGAAATCTTGGTGTTATTATTGACTCAGACCTGAACTTCAACAGCCATTTAAAGTTTATTACTAAATCTGCCTATTACCACCTGAAAAATATAGCTAGAATTAAGGGGTTTCTGTCTAAACAAGACATGGAAAAACTTATTCATGCATTCATTTTTAGTAGGTTGGATTATTGCAATGGCTTATTTACAGGCCTTAACAAAAAATCAATCAGACAGCTGCAGCTGATTCAGAACGCTGCCGCCAGAGTCCTTACAAACACCAGGAAACTGGACCATATTACACCGGTCATTAAATCGCTACACTGGCTTCCTGTGAGTCAAAGAATAGATTTTAAAATCTTACTGCTGGTCTACAAAGCCCTAAATGGTCTCGGACCAAAATACATGCTTGATCTACTGGTTCCCTACGAAGCATCCAGACCCCTTAGGTCATCTGGAACAGGTTTGTTGTGTGTTCCAAGAACAAGAACCAAGCAAGGTGAGGCAGCATTCAGTTATTATGCTCCTCACCTGTGGAACAAACTTCCCGTAGATCTGAGGTCTGCTCAAACTGTCAGCTCCTTTAAATCAGGGCTAAAAACACTATTGTTTACTGAAGCGTACTCTTAGATTAAATACTTACCTGCTGTATTCTACTGCCCGTACTTTTTAACTACACACTGCTGATTTATGCCTTTTATTATTCTACTTCTTTTCTTATCCTGACTGTTCAATGTATTGAGCCTGTTTTTATTTTATGTTACTGTATTTTATTATTATCACTATCATTCTCAATTTCTATTTCCCTTTTTAATCGACTGTTTTTGTTGTTTTAAATTGTGTCTTGTTGCTTTTAATGTCTCTGTAAAGCACTTTGAATTACCTTGTGTTGAATTGTGCTATACAAATAAACATGCCTTGCCTTGCCTTGTCTTGCCTTGCCTTGCCTTGCCTTGCCACTATCCCGGCAGCAAATGCAGCGATGTTTCTGTTAAAAAAATAATTAAAACCCCCTTTTCACGTCAATATCCCCACTGGAAAAACAGCGACAAGTTGCTACAAAACACCTAAAGCAAAAAGCAGCTGGAAACACAGCAATGATTTGCTAAATAACAACCGCTTTCATTATTTGTCAATCATAAACAGTGGTCTGCGTTGGTATGCAGCTTGGCAGGCGTCTCCCCTGGGTGACATGTATAATTATGATAATAAAAATGTAAAGTCCTGATGAGACTTAAAATGCATATTTGTGACCAAACTCTTCTTTCACAATCCCCTCTCACACAGACAGAGGCCTGCAGTTTCCTTCAGATAACGATCATTTCATGCCATGTTATGTTTTGATGATATCCTGGCAGGTCTGTGTTGACTAGTCTGTCAGCATTTTTTAATTCAAGTGACCTCGATTTGCAACAGGTGCTCTGCAGAGGCTAGTCACAAAACCACAGCGTGCTGTCTGATCCGGCGTTGGCAGACGCACATGACTGGGATGTTGTATTAGGATCTTGACTACAACAGTGTTTTGATATTACAGTCATGTTTAGGAATCCTTCCCTCTCTGTCTGCTGCCACGCTCGTAATGCTCTACTGTGCAAAATCTGTTTTGCAGTGCAGGTAGAAATTTATCTTGGCAGCAATAGTGGTACACTCCTGGATCATCAAGGTAACTTAGAGCGTATTATTTTTTCCATAGCAGCTGTAAAGCGGCCTTGTTTTAAATTCTAATAATCACTCTGAAACTGAACAGGCTCCAGTTCCCATGAAGCATGTTTGTTCTCAGACGCTTACAAAAACACGTCTATATATCATTTAAATTGTTTGTAATTACCAGTGCGGACCATGTGAAATGGATCAATTACATGAGACTGACAGGTGTCACACTGAAGTTAATGGGTGGATGAGCGGGTGCTGTGCTTTAATCAGGTGTTCCTAAGGTGTTAGGTTGTTTTGAGCTACCCTTTAATTTGCTTACAGTTTAATAGAAATTTAGGACACCTCCAGTTAACCTCTTCTGAGACAATTTAACTAATAACAGTGTTGAGCTATATTTCTCTGTAGGCATTTCTAAAGAACTGATAATCATGCTGACATGTAAATGCCCCCTGGGGCAAATATAAAAGGCTTATGATAAGCTGTTTTTATGTACTGACATTTGCCTAACAACACAGAGGTTTAAACTACGGTTACACTGACAAAGGAGATCAAACCAAGGTCAAAATGGCAGGAAATATTAGACTATGGAGAGACTAACACAGGAGCTGAAACTAGGCTCAAACACAGGAGCCTAAAGCTGCTATATGCTGCAATATGTTCATATTAACAATGGATCAAATTACTGTGTAAAGTGAAAGAGGTTGCTTGTAGTAACAAACCCACAGAGAATTATCACACAGCTGTTTTTCCCCTCAGCTCTGCGGAGCGTTTTAGTGACTTTTGGCTCATTGTTTTGGTTTTAATGCAGAAGCTTTACTGTTTTTATTTACAGTCACTGCTGTTATCAGTGCCATTTGCAGACACATCAATCAGTTGTTTCCCCCCCAAAGAAACTCTCTTATAAATCTACTCAAAACCCTGAAACTTTTGAGTTTCCTAGGACCAGGGCCTCCCCAAAGTGGAATGCAGCTATCATTAATGTTCTTGGAGACACCTGTTTTTTCCTGTTATGACATGTAAAAATGTCCGCTGTGAAAAAGGTCTGTAGTCCACCTTCTCTTCCCCTGTCTCTATCAGTCGCTCACGTACACACTCACGCTTCGGCACTCTGTCCTTGTCTCAGTCCTCAGTCCTGACACTTGTTCCACTATTATGATTAAAGTTGGCAGTTTGCGGGTCGGGTTTGGGTAGTTGATCAACGCAAATTTTTGTGGATATGGGCAGTGCCCTCTCCTTACTGGCCCTAACTTGTTGAGCTGTTTGAAATATTTGCCCATCCTTGTCATACATCATACTGAAAGGCAGCTAAGTGTGGCACTCCTATTGTAATTGTTTGTGAGAAGCAAGTATGGTGTCAGCCCGAGGTGCTTTCAAATGTCAAACAAATTATGACGAGGATAATAGTTTTTCAGCCCTTGTCACAGTACTCCATTTTTATCATAATGCTAATATTGAACGGGCTGAATATGATGTTAACCACCTAAGGTCCTCAGGTGTTAAACATTAACATTAACCTTTTGTTAGCATGAAATGTGTTAAAAATTAGCTTATCCTTTAAAGCAAACTTAGTTTCATTTGTTGCGTCTTGCTGTGGTCCCTCGTTATTGCACAAGAGCCAGCGTGGGATAATGACACACTGTTATCTAATGAATTCTGTGTGGTTTAATTTTCAACAATCTTTCCCAGGCAGTCAGAAGGAGCTGTCTGTTTGTTTCATGCAAATGTGTCAGAAGTATGAAGCCGTTCCCTTCAGTTCCCTTTATTGTACAGTTGTAAAATACCCTCAAAGGAATTTCTTTCTTCTGTTTGCCACATTTGTCTTTGAGTCTATAAACTTTGAAATGTATGGAATGATGTGTGTCTGGTAGTGTTTTCAGACGGCAGCCACATAATTCGTGCTGGTATGATCAGCATTAAAGTTAGAGGTGTGGAGGGTTTGACAGTGCGAAGCGAAAGTTCTTGGCTGAAAATGTGCACCTTCTGGTTCTGATAGTGTCGGAGGGAAGATGAGGATGGGCCTGTTGATTCTTGGAATGTGTTTTTAAAGTTACTGTGTGGCTCAAGCACAAGTGATGAACAGCTCTAGTTGATGGGACAGTGAGGTCTGCCTTTGGTTGTAATGCAAAAATCTCAAGTTATGATACAGTACATGGCCAAAAGTATGTGGATACTCGGACATAACTCTAGTTGCTTGTTTTGGGCAAACCTTCATTCCTCTCTCTTGAAGAGTGTGGCTCTTTGAAGTGAGTGTGTTCAGTGAGTGGAGGAGAGCAGCGACACCTTCAGTCAGCCAATCATCACACACACAGAAACGCAAATGAGCACATCCAACAACCAATCACTGGTCCCCAATGTTTGTCTGGGGAACTTTTCCTTTGTTTTTGCCCTAAACAAACTGCCTAATTACTGTAAGCTTCGTTTTTTCTCAAAGCACAGAGTTTACAAGAGTGAGTGTATTCCAGTGTTTGGATCCTCATGATACATCAGTTGCACAGTCAAAACTGGCCTCATAAAAAGGCAGCTTTAAAAATAGCTAGTTATAAATCCAGTCAAAGTCAGTCAAGTTTAGCGTGACTTTATTTTGGCATTTCTTTTTAAAATCTTGTATATGTTTGAATAGTTAGTAATGATGTCCCAAATATACAAATTAGCGTGTAACATAATCCACGGACATCTTATGACTATTCAAGTGGGCTTTGTTAGACTTGGGCAGTATCACAGTATTATGGTATACCAGGGTATTCAGATATCCCAACGGTATGTCGGTGAAGATTCTCAGTCATCCAGGTCATGGTAATCATAAGTGCTATATCGTAGGCAACTGGACTTGCTTGTGTTTCTTGTAGAGGTTTCGCCTCTCATCCAAGAGGCTTCTTTAGTTCTGATCAGAACGGAAGAAGCTTCTTCAAGAAATGCAAGCAAGTCCAGTTGCCTAGACGATATAGCACTTATGATTCCCAACGGTATGTTTTTCAATACCGTCAAAACCATAGACAGGCATCTTTTATTAAACTCATAGACAGATGCTGTATTAAGGATGTATTGTATGCAGTGCACATCATGCACCATTAGAGGTCAGTCTCTTCTGGCCTCTGCCATTGGTGGGGATAACGTTACAGGACTGTGAATAGCTGGCTAGCAATGGTAGAGAAAGCACAAGGGGAAAACAGTGTACTTTCACATCTAACTGGGTGAATCAAGGGTTAATTCAACCAAAGCAGAGTTGGTGATTGTTGGAGCAGTGGATAAACTAACCAAAATGGTTTCAGTGATTTATTTTTTTTTCTGTTGATTTTGAATGAACTATGTATTTATAATGACTTAACAAGACAATTAACTTAAATTCAGAAGGTTGTAGTTCTCTGTTTAAAGGCACTATGTGTAACAATTTCAGTTATTCTTTGAGACAAACGAATTTTGCAAAAGTATGTCCTAGCACATGTGTATTTACCTCCATCAGCGTATCTAAGTATGTCCGTAAGCTCCGAAATTCTCATTTACATATACATTGCGACCGGTGTCTCATCATGTACGTGCGCCATCTTGAAAATACAGGTATGTACAGGGACATACTTGAGAAATACGGAATCGCCTTTCGCGTTTTCACTTGTCGGTTTCTGGTTTCCACCTGCAGGTAGAGTGACGAAAAGCAGCAGCAAGCAGGCTAGTCACAAGTGCCGGTGCATTTGAAAAAAGGCAAAAAGGCAACGTGACCAGCGATTTCAAAAAACGAGGGTCAATATTGGGGTAGCCTTTCCCAGGTGGAGAGAGCTGCTGCAGGAGAATCACAGCTAACAGCGGGTAACAGCTGTAAGCGACCAGCGCCGCTAACAGCACCGCTAACAGCACCGCTAACAGCACCGCTAACAGCTGTTAGCTGCTGTTAGCGCTGTTAGTGCTGTTAGCGGCGCAGTGTTGCAAGGCGAGGGATGAGGTGTGTGAGGTTGAGCCACTGGTCAGTTGTCAAAAGACAAGATGTGATTGGTTTGTTTCGATTTACACCCGCCCCAACAGTCCTACACTGTAAACACAGCCAGCATGGTGAGGAGGGGGTTTGTCAACTCGCGTCACGTGTGTCTGTGTAGGAGCCTGAATGAATACTCCATGTAGTATCGGATGACATAGTTTCATCAATGTTATCATAGCTTTTTGGTACACAGCGGCTACCGTTGTTGCAATATGCATTTGAAACAGTGAGGCACTAGAGTGCGCTATCCGTTTGAATGCAATATACGATCTCAACACTAGATGGGAGAAATTCCTACACAGTGCCCGTTTTAGACGGAACATTGAGCTTGTGGAACGCAGCAAAGTTACTGTTTAGGCTTTGGGGGATTAGGTAGTGCCGCACACAAATACCGTCATATACTGTATACCCTGCTGAAATTTCAGAAAGGTATAAAGGTATGAAAAAATATATATAGCCTAATATAGTCTTTATACTGGCAATGCTGAGCCAGTCACTAATTTTGTCTGTCTGCCATTAATCTCCATAATAGTAGTCCGAATAGTATTTAATAATCATGTTTGAGTGGCAGGTAAACAGTCTGTGTGGAGAGGCAGAATACATCTGCCAAAATGCAATCTTGGAACCCACCGGCTATTATCTGATGTCAATTAAGCTTTATTTTAGCTTCTTTTTTTTATTCAACTGCATTCAAATCTGTTTATAGAGATTGGCCAAAGTGACTGGCACATGGAGGAGGAAGTCTTGGTCAGGATATCCACTTGCCACACTGGATCAGCCCAAAATACTAGCCCCTGGCCACAAAGGCTTAAGATGATAACTGATGGCTTCCGAGACTGGTCTGCCATTTGATGATGAGCAGATAGCTTAAAACTTTAGGCTGATGAGATATGAGACCTGTGAGACTGAACCAAAACAGTAAAGTAGAGGGCCAGCTGTTCTTTGAGTAGACGGAAACAGTAGAGTTGGCTAATTATTTGTCATTGGTTTCTCACTATGAGCGAAATTTGGGTACCATGGTTGATTATTTTCAGTAAAGGCAAAGATAATGAGAACCTGACAGGTATAAATAAGTCCTGTTGGTTGCAGGTTGAGTGATGTGGTATACCTAAGACCCACTGTTATCCTTTGCATATCAAGCAGAGGCACATGAAACCCGCTTTAGCCTACAGCATAGTCTGGTAGAGTTTATGTGAAGGTAATCCCTTCTGTGGTTTTGGATTTAAACCACAATACCTTCCAATCCAAAACTCAAGAGGCTTGCGTCATGATATCATGTTGGGACAAAAACCTTCTGGCATGGAATTTGTTTTATAACTGTTAGAGAATGGATCAAAGTGTTGTCTGTTGTCTGTCAAATGCCTCCAGTCAAATGATCCTTATACAGAAAACGAGGGATCAGATATGGAACGATCAAAGAGCTCCTAAGCGCCCACCCTCACGGGGAACAGAGGCAGAGGAATGTAAAGTCACAGAGGTCAGGTACATGAGGGAGCTCATAAGACTGGTCAGTGTTAAACCTGTAATCTGAGGCTGACTTGTTTGTTTTCGTCCTCTTGTAGGCAGTGTCCACCTCTAAGCCTCCACCTCTCCTCCTGATATTTGCCCAACAAGTCACTACCTGCTTTTCCCAGGAGCCCTCAGTTACGTGATTCTTTTGGCCAAACACTCCTGCAAATGCTGTGCAACAGAGCGAGAGATTTCTTTGATCTTTGTGGGAGCAATATGACAACTCAAAACCGGCTCGGTGGCATTCCCTGTTTGCAGTCACAGCAGACATCATTTGTCCCAGACACTGAGAACAGAGCTTCGTGCAACGCCCTGATAGGTGTGAATTTTCCAGGATTTTAACTAACAACCTTATTACTCATCATCATCATCGCTGCTCTTTTGCTAACAGCAGGCCACCTTGCTGAGAGGTTGTGGGAGTGCGATGACGGTAAGTGTCCAAGCAGACTGTCTGGCACTGTTTGATTAGTCAGCATGCTGTGTGTGTGTGTGTGTGTTTAATTACAAATTTACATTAACATTTCCCTCCTCCCACACATTTCCCTACTTCACTCTCCTATAATGGACAGTTCTTCCTCTTTCTCGTTCTCACTCCGTATCAGTCAATCAGTTCTTTTTCTGACCATACAAATGAGCGAAACCACAACTCTGGCGAACTGTCAGCAAAGCCGCATGAGAAAGTCAGCTGGTTACTCCTACTCCTCTGTTCTTTCTCTGTGCAAAGAATAAAAGATGAGACTACAGAGACAATATTTGTACAATGAGCAGACAAAAGTGCAGGCTCTCCTTTGATAATTCCAACATCCTGTCTCCCAGCAAGGCAGGCTTGTTTGCCATCTTCAAATCATCTGAATAGCAAATCCTCATACAATGTCTGCAAATTTTAAAAAATGGCTCCTTGAAGACAAATTATGAACGGAGAAACATATAAGAGAGTTTTCTTGCGCCGAAACCCCATATGAAAATAGATTCATATTCACATCTCATACATTTTTTGTAATGCGAGCAAGCATTTAATGTAAGTTGTGAGAAAACAAAAATAATTTTATTCTTACAAAATCAAAAGTTGAAGAACTTGTTTTGGGCGTCACGGTGGTAAAGTGGTGTCACCTCACAGCGAGGTTCCTGGTTCCCACCCGGGGTGGGGAAACCCCTCTGTGCGGAGTTTGCATGTTCCTTCCAGTGGGAGTTTTCTGCGGGTACTCCAGCTTCCTTCCACAGTCCAAAAACACACAGGACAGGTGGTCTGAATGGTTGTCTGTCTCTATGTGTCAGCCCTGTGATAGTCTGGCCACCTGTCCACGGTGTACCCCGCCTCTCGCCCAGTGTCAGCTGGGATAGGCTCCCCTACGACCCCTGACAGGACAAGCGGTCCAGTGTGACTGAATTATTATTCAAATTTTATATACTTTGCATTATATTTTCGGGTCGTTCATTCGTCTGTCCCATTCTCATGAAGGTGATACCTCAGGATGGCTTTGAAGGAATTTCCTCAAATTTGGCACAAACGTCTACTTTGACTCAAAGATGAACCGATTAGATTTTTGTGGTCAAAGGTCACTGGGACCTCACAAACCACCTTTCTGGCTGATTATGACAACATTTCACTTGAATGTCTAACAGGATAAAATGATGAAGTGATAACATTTTACACCCAAAAGTTCAAAGGTCAGCTTCACTGTGACATCAAAATATTCTCCAAATACACTTTTCTGGCCATGACTCAGCGTCATAACTGAGGAACTGAAAGAATGACATTTAGTGGGATACTTAATGGGTGACACTAATCTTGGGTGTCTACCTTGAAACTGTGCTGATTGTATAGATCTTCTGTGCTGCGGGGGGGGGGGAAGATGTGTGTGACTCATCAGTGTAGCTGCTTTGCAGGAACATATTTACATATTTGAAGCATTGTCTATTGTCATGGCAAAATATGAGTCTAGACAGACAGATAAATGTTGACAGTATCTTGAGTGTTTGGTGGAAGCATACAACTGCGAGGCAGATTTTCTTCTTGTGCGTATGTGTGTGTTCCACTTCAGTCTCACTTGGTCTTGTAAAACCAGTAACATTAGATGGCTAATATTGACTAATGTTAGTGAACTTAGAATGAACATTGCTGTGACCTGACATGCTAGTGTCACATCAGCATTTAAAAAGCTGAACTTTTGCAGCAGTGGACCAACACCTGTTTTGTGACAAGTTCAGCTTCTATGAACAAATTTGTGCCGTTGACCAATAGCAAACTGTCTTGCCTCTGACCTTTGAGGTAAGGGTAAGCTTGAGGAAGCTTTTATTAGCTGTGTTGCACCATCTTAACCTTCTCTGCTGGATAATAATCTACTCCACAAAAGAGGATCGGTTTGCAGACAGTGATGAGACAGCAGTCAGTAGCACAAAAAAGCAATTCTTTAATCCATGATTTGAAGTTACTGTGATGATAGAGACCCGTCGAGCCAGCTGGCTTTCTGACAGTTTGCGAAGTTGGTAGCTTGGAAGCTGATTCTGACTGACAAGCAAAGCATGGTCTCAGCTTGCCAGCACGTTAGCAGTTAGCTGAATCACCAACTAACTGCAAATTCACTGCATCATCAACCTAGATAAACTTTGCTGTGACATAGGGGTGATAATTTAGAATTTTTTGAGAGCGATAACTGGCCTTTGTCATCATTAATGCTTAATCATAAAAGGGCTGAAATCTTATTTGATTGTAGAGCTGTGTGTAGTGCTGCAAAGTGCTTTCTTGCCCACTCTCACTCTCTCTCATGACAATACTGCTGCAGGAGTGTGAGCTCTGTTCTGGGGACACTGAAAATCAGCCCACCCCGCACATTCACTGGATTGGGTCAACTGTTAGCATCACACGGCTAATGTTACCCTATGGGTTCAATGACAGAGTCGAGCCATTTCAGTATCGCTGTGAGTTTTTTGGAACCATTTAAAGGCTCAGTGTATGATGTTAGCCGCTGCTTCTGTGTTAGCTCATGCCAACCAGGCAGATATTGAACTGATTGCTTTCATATAGGTTTCCACCCCTGCCTCTGGGTCATAAGCTTGTTGAGGGGTGCTTGTCTCCCTGGAGGAACATCATGGCATTGTCTTGGTGGCAGCATATTACTCCAGCCTGGGCAGGACCAGACTCCGCTGTCTCACCATCTCTATTTTTAACTGTTTTACCGATAGTATTAATCATTCAAATTTTTTTTATTGTCAGTTAACAGTTAAATGTTTAATTAGTTAAACACCTACTGTGACAGTTTTGGTGTGAGCGGACCTGCTACATTTTAGCATTTAGCATTTTAGCATTCACTTGTAGCCACAGTAGACACTGTTTAGTAAGTTGTAGCCTCACGTTAGTGGTATCAGAAAGTTCCAATTCCATAAACGTAGTTGTTGTATAGTGTCTCTGCATGAAGTAACCTGTCACTCAGTTGGGGAGCCATGCAACGTTACAATCTTGTGTTTTCATTCTCCTGTAATAGTGAGCCGACTCATTTGTTTACATTTGGATCACAGCTTGGCATTTAAACATTCACTGAAATCGTCACACCACACCTAAGCTTAACCAAACATACATCTTATAACAACACTTTAAATATTTTCAGTATAGGATTGATGTCTGTGATGCTGCCATCTGCTAGATGTACAAGATAGCCATGGAAATGTCAGCGCTGAAACAAAGGGCTGTAGTTATGGAGAATCTGTGTACACTGTATCCATGGAAATACTGAAGGGCACATTATAATATTTAGAAGATGAAACCTTTGACCCAGACAGACACACACACTCAGTTATTCTAAAACCAGCCACCACTGTCATTGAGCAAGAGGTAACTCTGCACAGAGTTTGTGTGACTTAACTCCAGAGCTGACTTTAGGGACACAGATTTCACAGTAATTATAGTACATGTATCGGTAACCTCTTATTAAAGCACCAGTCAAATACACACACACACACACACACACACACACACACACACACACACACAGGTCCTGTCACTGTGTCTCCCTGAACATTCCCTCCACAGCTTGTGTTGCTGCCTGTTTGAAAGCGGCTCAGTAATCCTGGATCAGAGAGCACAAAGGGCCCCAGAGTGCTGGTGATGTAAGCACTGTGTCCAGCGCGTACCCCCACTGCTCTCCCCTCTCCCACATGCTGCCTGGGGGGTGAGGTGAGACAGGGAGGAACATCCCTGTTGTGGATGACCCTGAAGACTACAGCCCGACTTGTAAACGGTGATATCGGCAGGCTAACGGCAGCCTGTCTGCTCTGTCTCAGGGGCCTGTTGCTGATGACCTGGGACACAGTGGGAAGGAGAACGTGTTGACCCGACCGCTGTAGAGGAATGTGGCTAAGCTGTGGGGAGTGGTGGATCAGCTCAGTGTGACCAGAAGAACAGACCGCCTCGTTATTACACTTATTGTGCCTTATTCGTGGAAGGCCACGTCGCTTCAGGTGAGTATCACTGGGTAAACATTTACCTAGTGAACGCCTTGGCAGCGTGTGATCTTAAACGGGTGGTGGAGTGTTTGCTGTGAAAGTTATAACTTTGGATGACTGTGCATGTATCCTGCAGGAAACAGAAGTCTGTCGGCCGCGTCCTATCTGAATGTTTTGACCATCATAGGCACTATCGGCTGTGTCATTTGACTGTATGGAAATGTCAGCGCCTCATTGTGTGTGCTTGTAAATATATTGCTGTGCGCTCTCTCAGGTCTCAATGGACTTGCTGCAGGACTCCAGTCGGACCATGTGGGGTCTGAACGCCCGCCTGAAGGGCTTCCTGGAGCAGGTTAACAGGCTGCAGGAGGCCAACCAGAGGCTGGAGGCTCAGATAGCCGAGTGGGGTGTCAGGAGCACCTCACACTCCCGGGACTGGTCCCAGCAGGAACAGACTGTCAAGGATCTCCGTACTCAGGTCAGACTCTGTTTGTTAACTATCAGGTGATCATTTAAAGTCACTTGGGCTTTTAAAAATGTTGGAAATTGCACAGCTGTTTGCCAGAACAGTGTTGCAGCTTTGCTGTTGTTTAATGATTATGCTCCATTACATCAGCTCAAGGCCATATTGGCTGGCAGACAGCAGAAGCAGGTGTGTATAATCAGACAGCAATGACTGCAGTCAAAACAGAGACACAGCGGATTACTAATGTTGCTGACAGCTGCTTGCAACATCATGTGAACAGCCTCAAATGCATGTTCACTTAAAGACCGGGTAAAGTGGCTTAAGGGCAGTGGCAACTCTGGGTTGAGGAAAACCGCCCCACTGCTGGCGGTGTTACATTACACTGATGAAACCACCATGTATCAACAACTGTTTAACACTCATAAAGTTGTTGTTGAAAGGCTGACAATGCATGGTGGCGAAACATAATAAACATGGGTTTGAGGCTATAAAAGTTTACTGTTGATTATTTATGAATGTCATGCTTTTGCACCAGGAGAGACAACACCCTCTTCTTGATTTCTAAAACCTTTTTTCAAAACCAACTAGAAATTAAAACGTATTTGTCATTAAGTTAAAAGACACATGTGAGTTCTATAAAAAGAGTTTTGAACCAAACCAATGAAATGCTTATTTCTTATGTTTAAAATGTTTTAAAGGTCCAGTGTGTAGGCTTCAAAGGGACCTATTGGCAGAAATTGAATATAATATAAGAAGTACGTTTTCTTTAGTGTATAATTACTTGAAAATGAGAATCGTTGTCTTTTCATTACCTCAGAATGAGCTGTGTATATCTACATAGGGGGCGGGTCCCAATCCATAGAGTCTGCCATGTTGCATCACCATGTTGTTCTACAGTAGCCCAGAATGGACAAACCAAACACTGGAAGTCCACACATAAGCAGATACACCGCACACAAGAAGGCTGAATTGCTTCTTCTTCATTTGAGATGTTTTGGGGAGGTAGACACCTCTGCAGATAATTTGGTAAAAAAACTCTTGAAGTTATCAGAGATAAAAGTTGAGCACACGTTAGCAGGTGCTAGGCTAATGGCCTAGCTCTGACATACAAACCAGCATCGGAGAAACACTGATTTGTAATGTGATTTGTTTTGAAAAGAAGGAGACCTCTGCGGATAATTCAGCTCATGGTAATAATCTCCTGAAAGCCTTGATCTGAAATAAGTTGAGCACACATTCATTTATCAGAGAGAAGAGGTGAGGCCACATAGCAGGCGCTGGGCGAGCGGCCTGTCTGTGACAAGCCAAACAGTGTAGAAGAAACTATGATGTGTAAAGTGTTTTTACTGGTTTAAATCACCAGGTCCATTTGTTTTGGAGAGGAACCCCCTGATCAATGAACACTGATGGAATTTTAACTGGGAGAAGTTTTAGCTGGTTAAAATTTGCAGTCATCACAGCAAGACACCATTGAAATCTCCCTTAAACTGACACATTGCTCCCTTAATGTAAATGCTCCACAAAAAAGAAACACTGGCTGGAAATTATCCAAGACATTTTAGTTATGGAAATGTTGACATCGGATTTGAGAGTCAAAGGGAATAGATTTAAAAAAAATTTAGATTTAAATAGATTTTAAAAAAAGTGAAACATTTATATAAGACATGTCACTAACTAAATGAATGTGTTACTAGAAGATACTTTTCCAGACAACTAATCATTGTTACTTTATATTTGTTATTTGGTTTGTGTATTCATTGTATCACAAAGGCCTTAAAAAGCATTTAATTGTCTTAAATTCCGATTGGATGGATCTTAATGTTTTTAGTCACCATGAGAATTTCCTGCTTTGACACTTCAGGAAACATCATTTTAACAGGAGAGAATCATTCAACAGGGGAACAGACTTAACACCTGTACGTGTGCATTTTTCGCCCCTCTATGCGCTTAGATCACGCTGCGAGTCTGCATCATAAAAATAAGGCCTTGCGAGCCAGGCTGCTTTTCAGTGTATTTTTCCGCACAGAGCAGTAAGCACAGAGATGATCATCAGTGTCTTAAGTGCTATATCGTAGGCAACTGGACTTGCTTGAGTTTCTTTAAGACGCTGACAGAGCCATCCCAACTTGGGTTCCCTCCCCAGACGACTTAGGGCCTGGCCCAATTCCCAAACTTCCCCTAGAAATACCCACGTGCACTTGGTTGTGCGCGTTCACGTTTAGGCTAGTGGTGTCCCAAAACAGAATTGAGGTAGTGGAAGTGGTTTCCAACACTTAAAATGCGCCCTAGATTCCAAGAGAGCCCTGACCCACACTTTAAACAAAGTGGAAGATGAAATTTCCCAGAACGCCTTGCGAAGTCAGCAACTTCGGCAAGTTTTGGAAAACAATTTGTTGCTGTACGATCAGAATGTAGGCTATACAAACAACAGATTGTTGGACTAGCGTAAACTCATCAGCAACTTGGTTGAACACAGCGTCAAAATATTTAAACAAATCGACTTACCCGAACAAAATCGATCAAAACTATAAGACGCCGTAGGCGCCTCCTGTTTTCAGCATTTCTTCTCCGTTGATTCATCAGACAGAGAAGAATAAACATAGCACACGCCACAACACAAGTGCCGGAGTTGGCATTTTCAAACCTGAATGACTACCGGTATCTTGCGTCGCTACTACGCGTGACGTATGCCTGCACGTCTGCCACGCCGATTTGCATGAAGTTGTGTCTCATTTCTTAGGGAAAGATCTCTACCCTAATATTTCTCACTTCCCTCATCAAGGGTTATCTCGCAAACGAGGGCACTCAATACCAAGTGGAAGATTTAAGGGGTAGAAATGGGATTGGGCCTTAACACCCATTCACACCTGTGCCCAGCTAACCCTAATGACACACACAATGGCCAGGTGGGTCAACGACTCACATGTGACTTTAAAGACTCTGAAACTCAGAGGACATGTGACCTCAACAACTCTGTAAGGGTTCACACTCACACAGAGTTTAAAGCCTGCGACTTCACACCAGTCCGGTAGAACTGAAGAAGCCTCTTGGATGAGAGGTGAAACCTCTTCAAGAAACTCAAGCAAGTCCATTTGAGCCTACGATATAGGACTTTAGATTACTGTGACCTGGATGACTGAGAATCTTTACCAACATCATCAGTGTCATTTTGCCTTACTGTTCATTTTAAACTGACTTCAGTGTGTTTACTTGGAAAGAGTATTTTTTATAGTTTTGGTGTGTATGTCCATCACAAGTTTGGTCTTAAATCTCATTTAAAGTGGTGTTGAAAAGGTATTAAAAAGTCTTAAATTTATGTTAATCCATGAGTGAGAGGTAACTCTAGTTAAAATGAACTTTTGGAGAGGATTAGAAGCAGGAAGCGTATGTTTCATCACACCTGGGTCAGAGCCAGGGAGACACAGAAACAACGCCTGCTGTCACACACAAAAAGAATGTGGCACTCTTATTTATTCTAAAGGCCAATCCACTTAGGAGACCATTAACCGGTATGGTGATCTCATGTGACTTGACTTAACAGTTTTTAACTGCTCCCTGGTGTTTACGTCACGTTCTGCATGAGTAAGTGTCACTGACTGACACTTTAATGGCTCTTGCTTCTCATTGCTCAACACGTCACCCAGCTCTTCTCCAAAGTTTGGCTGACGTTCCCATGACTATGACAGACACCAGAGCAAACTCTGCATTGTTCAGTGATCCAGGGGATGCTTCTCTGTTAACATATAGGATTACTTTATTGTTTATCGACTTAAGAATTTACAGCACAGACTTAATGACTGCCACTTAGCTTAAGTATCTCGTTGATTTACTAATTCACTCATCTCGCTGGGGCTCAGAAACAGGGCAGTGTAATAAAACATGCTGATAATGAGTGTGTGTTTATGATATAAATGTTATGGAATATTCCAGGTTATCTTAGGCTTGCCTTCAACATGGGTGTGTCTCATTCTGAAAGTGTTGGAATAAACAAAGGGATTTAAGGTGTGTTAACATCTTTGTTGTGTGTGATAAGAGTCCAGGCGCCACCTTTTTGTACAACTGAACAGAGAGAATCAAATGAAACTGTAAAGAACAGTACAGTTTGGACCATTTTTACACAAGCCTCTGTACAATTTAGTGACTGCTAATGCTAAACAAATAAATACAGTCATTTGTCAGCTGTGTTGAGGTACGATATTGGCTTTATTCCGCATACAGTATGCATACAGTTTGTACATAGCCAGAGATGAACTCTGTGCACAACACTGATTTGTTCTGAATGTGACTTGTCACACTTTTAACCTCAGTTTCCCCAAAAATAAAAACAAAATTTGATAGCAACAGCCAATTTATTGTGCTACAAACCAGAATAGTTCTTACTACATGATTTTTATCTGATTATAGAAGATAAACAAGTTGAAAGAGTGACAGTGTTATGTATTCCCATTTTTCCAAAATATCGTAGGCTAATAATAACACAGCATGACTACTTCACTTTAATACAAAAGTTCTGGTGTGCTTGACACCTTTGGCTCATCACAGCTTTTTGGTGAGTGGGTGAATCTGCGAGACACAGTTGTCCCCATTCTGTCAACAGAGACATTTCATTCAGCAATCAGATGTGGTGAGGTTTAATGGAGCAGTAATTCAGGATAAAAAAGGAGGCAAAAAATAATGACAGTTTTGACTTGGTATGTAGCTAGCTTTTCTACACAAGCCCTTAATGCACAAAGGATTTACTTCATTACCAAGATATGATGTAATGCTTTTAAAGGGGCTATATCATGCTTCCAAGAACAGAGCTGGGCTTTCAGTCCAATTTGACATAGTGGCCAAACATGGAATTACAATTTCCAGGTCCATCACGTGATGCCGTAGGGCCCAAAAACAGTTTTTCCCATAGACTAACATTGTGAAAGAGACATCTGTGAATAAGTGGTTACGTATTTTTGAGCATCACAACCCCCACAGTATGACTCGTTTCAGGATTGGGATTTGATCCATTCAGTCTGATAACATTTCTGAAGTTCAGAAGAGTCGAACGATTGAATCATTTTATCCCCTGTCAAGTTAGTGGAGGGCTAAATGAGCAATTAGCTGCTCATAAGTCACTAGCTTGCACTATGTGCCCAACAGGTTGGGGGCTCTGAGAAATTTTACACCTCAGAGATCAAATGTTCTTGGCTTCATGCATCACTCAGCAACATTTCTCTTTATATTTTTATGGAGGCAACTGAGTTAGTGGCTGTCAGCTAACGGTGCTAACTCCAAAAATAGTGCTAAACAATGGCAACAGTGCTGATAGAGCTAACGGTGTTAACTGGGTGGGGGAGCAGAGGGTGAGCACTGTGCTTCCCTAACGCCCTCTCAATATCAGCGGTAACTACCATGAGCACAGTGCAAAGCAGCAGCAATGAGCTAGCCAGTAGGGTGCACACATGTGGTCGGACCGGCTTACCACAACAAACCACAGTGAGTCTCATATTGCAATGCACACAGAGGGAGTGTAGTTTAATTCTCTGCTCAGGATGCCATTACTCCGCCATATCTTTACATATCAGATGGTGGTTTGCTTCTATATTAAACGGTATCTACCTGGATCTTTAACCAGCACCTATTTTCCCATGTTGTGTGTCTAAGTGACCAATTAGAAAAGCAATTTTTGCAATTGGTCTAGTTGTTTTTGCCACTGACAGGCTCAGATTGTTATTATACATGTCTAACAACAGTATTGAAAGGATCCCTACAGAGACTGACCTCTTTGTTAAAGAGTGAGATCCTTTTTCTTTAGCCAGAAACAGCCCAAAAAGCACTATACTCAAACCAACCAACCAGGCTCCATTTAAAAAAGAATGTAATTTTATCATCATAAGATACACATCTTCATTTGTCTCTCCACTGTTTCATTAATCACCAGCTCTGGTTTGGTTGAAATAAACCCATAATTCCCATAGTTAGATGTGAAAGTATGTTGGCTCTATACATGCTTAAATTACTGTTTATTTAAATGGAGTCTGGTGTGTTTGCTGATGGCCCTGTTTCTGGTTAAACAAAAAGGATCTTACTCTTTAACAAAGAAGCTGACCTCTGTAGGGATCCTTTCCACAAGTTCCCAGACACTTTAAATAAAAATCTGAGCATGTCAGCGGCATAAACAAGCACTTTTAATCAATCAATCAAGCACGTCCTTGCCGGTTTCGTCGATAAGGCTGCAGCAGTCTCACTCAATACATGGGAAACATGGACAAATAGGGTCGGGGTTGGAAAATACCGAAATTCCCTTTAATACTCTGAATGTTAATGTTGAATGTCTTTGGTACTCAACTTACGTATCCCAGGAAGACCTGTGCTTCCCCTGAAAGTTAATGAGCCAATATTAGGTTAGTTTTTGGTCCTCATACTTCAAACTTGCAGAAGCTTGAATAATCTAAACAGGAATGGCACGTATGAACTGAATTGTACTGTATGTTAATATAGTATCCAACTCATTTCTCACAGGACAAAAGTTGTATTTAATTTACAGGCATCAAAACTTCCTGAAAAAGGAGATACACTGTCATCGCTGATACTAAGGTTATTCCTCCAGTTGTCCTTGTTTAAACAATGACACGTCAAAATGTCTGCAGCGGGAAAAAAAGCCTGCAGGGGAAAAACATGGCCTCCTTCAGGACAAGTAAACAAGCGATCTTTATTATGTTTGTATGGAGGTAGTAAAACATATCACAACATAATAATGTAGGATAATGTTTGAGATCACATTTCTAACTATGTCACAGTACAATTTCTGATCAAGGACTTACAGTTTAAAATATCACTTGTTGTTCCCAAAAACAAAGTTACTATTTTTGCAGACCCACCCAAATGCCTCAGCTCCGACCAAAGTCACTGTGCCAGCTGTAGAGTTACGTATTGTTTTTGCATCTTCTGTCTAATCTAATGTTATTGTATCTTTGTTTTTGCCAGGTTGGTAACCTGCTGATGGAGAATGCCCAGCTGGCACTACAGTCTGACAGCATGAAGTCCAGAGCTGCTGCCATCCAGGCCAGGTCAGCTGTATTTGGCTGTAGTTTTCCTGAAAGCTCTAACGCTCCTCTCCCTCAGTCAATACAGGGCTTATTGTTATTATTATGAGTATATTAGGCCTGAGATGGCATCCCACAGACATGTTATGCTCATTCATACAATTTATGTCCAAAATGATCAGGTGCAGAGTAGAGGAGTGAGATACATCTATCTTAATTGGTGACATAGTTAAACATGCAAAGAGAAATGTGGAATCATCATTATTGGCCCATAAAAGCATCACAGGATACTAAGCATGGATGTAGAATAACTATTAAAGACATCCTGTTTTCATCCTGCTGCAATGCTTTTCCATTCCTCTGTTATCTAACTCAGACCAGTTCCCGCTCCTGTGAGCCAACCTGCATACAAATCCAGGCCAGGCTTTGTGCCGCGTCGGCACTTTCACTTATGTATTGATGCAGAGTGACACCGAGCCCCCCACCCCCCCACCCCACCCTCAACACACACACACACACACACACACACACACACACACACACACACACACACACACACACACACCCTCCACTGTTAGCCATTAACCCCTGAAGGACAGCGACGACACGCTGCAGCTTGAAATAAAAACACCTGTTCTATTTATAGCTCCACCTGATGTGTCTCCTGACTAGCTGAGTGTCTGTGAGACTCTGGACTCTGTTTATGACACAGTTAAATGATGTCAAGGTCTTTTTTATCCTTTCTCTTGTAGTTTTGATTTTTGCAACATCCTCCTTCACTGTTATGCACCATCTTTAAACTCAAACCACAATCCTCAATCACCTTAGAGGATACTCTCTAGCTCTTATCAGAAACCCCCTGCCCCCTTTCAAGAATTTTGAAACTGGTTTTATCCAATGTTCAGATTTCTGTTCAGAAATATATGCAGATTAGCACATATTTAATTAAATAATGTCTTATATGCATATTTAAACATAAACTTCAAAGAAAACTTGCAATACAAACAATAATTGTCAAGACATAAGTGATCAAATAGGAAGGTTTCCAGGTTGACATCTATTAGTTAAAAATTTTCCTCTATTCACCTGCCGTGTTCCACTTAAACTGAGATTTTGGCAGGACTGAGGAATGTGTCAATATTTCAGGAAAGTAAAAACTTCCCACTTGACTTTGATCTGCGCTCTATTTGAATAAATGTATTTTCTCTGTGCTTATTGAAGGATTCTAT
The DNA here is from genome assembly GCF_041903045.1 of Epinephelus lanceolatus. NCBI lineage: Eukaryota > Metazoa > Chordata > Actinopteri > Perciformes > Serranidae > Epinephelus > Epinephelus lanceolatus. The sequence continues at coordinate 35,765,633 of NC_135736.1, forward strand.
GTAATTGTATTATATGGCATAGTTAAATGATTAACACTGAATGGGTCTCAATGAATAGCCTTGGCTGTTGACTTCATATCACAGGTGTGAGACGGAGGAGGTGAACACCAGGCGTCTGGAGCAACAGGTTGCTCTGCTCAGGGAGTCAAAGAGGAAGGCGGATCAGAACAGCATCACGCTGCAGGCAGACCTTCGGCACTCCATGACAGAGCTGCAGGAGATGCACCAGGAGTTTGAGGTCACTAAATGTACTGCCTGCAAAAGCTTGATACCTTTCCCTCTCTTTTTTCCCTTCCAACGCATGTGTCTGCCTGTGTCACTGTGCCTGTCTATCTTTAATGCACCCTTTATTCACTCAGACAAAGAATACAAAAGACTTAACAATGACGTCCTGCCAGTTGAGTTCATGTCTCGTCACAATATTGGGAGAAAAAAAGATTGTTTATACAAATAGGATTGTGCTCCAGTGGCCTTGGGAGCAATATTGTCAGGAGCATTAGCTCTTGGTACGCTCATGAAAGTCAAAATGGTTTCAAGTGAGGGGCCAGAAACATTGATGATGCCTCTAATTGGCTCACAAATGGAGGATAATCCAGCACCTGTGAGGCAAAGTTTAGGGGAGCACTTACAGTGTTTTTGGGGCTAGAGACAGTGGCAGGACAGGCTTAGATGTCATGGGCATTGGAGGAAATTACCTGAATAATTGGAAGATGGTGTTGGACTTCTTTATGGCTGGAAGTTGAGCAGTTTATTGGACTTAGCATCGACTATGGAGCCAAACTTCTAAAAGGATTGGTCTCTCTTCTACTCAGGAGTTTTACAGAGAGAGAGCCACTCACAAGCCTCAAGCGGCCTCTTGTAGTGGGCGATAAGGTGTCTAAATGTGACATCTAACAGCACTTTGCTGTTGCTGAGTGTTTTTGTAGAGGGTGAGCGAGTTTGTGTACAGGGCTTTACAAATTAAGTCCCACTGTGCACCTTAAACACCAATGTTAGCCATGACTGAGACACTTGGAGGACAGTGATCGATAGGAATAGTCTCTCCTGGTGTGATTCCTGGGGTAGCAGAGGACTGGTCATATCGAGGAGGAGCAGTTTGGATCAGGACAGTTTGGATAAAAGTTCACTGACTGACATTGTAGTTGTTCCATCAGAGCTGAGGTTATATTCCTCTCTCTTTGGTGATGACATGCTGAGATGTTCACTAACCGGCAGGTGATGGTAAGTTGAATCAGATGGTGGGACTGCTGGACAGGCCTGCTTGAAACTTATATCTAGTGAACGTTTGCTGTAGGTCTTGTTCTAATAAAGTTATTTGTGCAGTAATGGTGGCGGAGGCAACCATACAAGGTGCCACCTGCTACTCAGTTTTTAGCTCACTCGCACACCAATGGAACAGCCATTTGGTAGCATTTTGGGGCTCAGTATGTTGCCCAAGGATACTGTGACTTGGAGGAGCCGTGGCTCGAACCACCAATCTTCCGATTAGTGGATGACCCGCTCTACCTCTAAGCCACAGCCACCCAAGTGTGTGAGCGCGTGAGTGAGTGTGTATGTGTTTGTGAAACTGAACAGTAAATTAGCCATGCAAGTAGCTTGACTCTCCACAAGTCGGAAATAGGTCATTTGGAGTCGGCACTTCCGACTACCAAATCTTCCACCCTTAGTTTGGAGAAGCAGGCAGGAGTACTGCCACAGAAGCTATTGTGGACAGGGGCAGCGGAAAAACATATTTCAGCCACCTAAAAAAAAACAATATCAATTTAAGTGCATGCTATATTTAGAATATTTTTACTGCTTTACCTTGATGGGCAACTGAAGCCATTATATTGTTCTCTTGAAAGCCAGACTCCATTGAGAAAAACAGAGATTTAACATGGCTGAACACAGGAGCTGCTGATCCACCACTGCCTCGATCAGTTATTGTGTGTGTGTTATTGAGTGACTTTGGGGATTATAAGAGTTAGTAAACTCACACAATAACACAAACAAAATAACCGATCGAGGCAGCGGTAGACCAGCAACTACCGTGTTCAGTGAGCTTAAATTGCTGTTTTTCTCAATGGAGTCTGGTGCGTTTGAAGAGAGCAGAGACAGGAAACTGAAGCCTTTAAAAACTTCCATGTTGAAAAGGGCTTTCTGCAGTAAAGTAAAGTGGTGGAAATAATCTCAATATAGCATACACTGAAACTCTTATTAACTTTTTAGGCGTTACTTTTTTGGTGAGTCTGAAATGCATTTCGTTGCTGCCCCCCATCCACAGCAGTGTATTGGTTAGCTTCTGTGGTAGTTTGTTTCTCCAAACTAGGGGCATGCTGATTGCCATCTACTGTATTTAACACTCTGACTATAAATAACTACCATCATACAACCCCATTCCAAAATTCTGGAATTATGCCATTAAGTACAGGTTCACAAATTTGTCCCCAGAGAATGAGGGAAAGGACTTTTGAGATGCTGACTGTGACCAGACAACTGGATTTAAACAAGAAGAGTACGTGTGTGTGTGTGTGTGTGTGTGTGTGTGTTCGCTACATTTCACAGCATCCAACAATTCCTCATCCTTTTACCCTGACCTCATCTGCCCCCTCTCTCTTCCCCCTTTCCCACCTCCTCCTCTTCGTTTCCTCATTCTTGCTGACTAATGCTCCCTCACTTTTATTGTCGTTTCCTGCATACAACACACACACACGCATCTTCACACATGTAGGGCTCAGTACCTGATTCGTATGTTTTCTCCTGCCTCTGCATTGCGTGGACTGCCTCACAGCTCTCTGCCCCACACACACACTCAAACACACACACACACATCACTCTTGCCCTCTTTTTCTCCTTCACATTCAATCACTTATTCAGTCACAAACAAGTTTCATCTGCCTTTTTGTCTTGTTTTTATCTTCTCACTATTTACATCATTCTCCTCTCACCCTTCCTCTGTCTCTCTTTCTCTCTCCCTCTCTCTGTCCCCCCCTCCCTCCCCCTTCTGATCCATCTGGTTGGCTGTTTGCAGGCAGCCCGGGCTCTGCAGCTGCAGCAGGCCGGCTCCTGTGATGCTCTGTTAGCAACGGCCACAGCAGCAGCAGGAGGGGAGGAGGAGGATGGCACAGGGATGGAGCTCACCCAGCTCCTCGACCGAATCAGAGCACAGTGCGACCAGGGCAGGCTTCCCGGCCTGGGCGAGAGACACCTCGGCCTGGGTGCCGCGTCAAATCCACTCCCCGGCTTGGTCGGGGCCAGCCGCTCTGGAGCAGCAGCAGCAGCAGCAGCAGCAGCAGCATCCAGAACACACGGACTTCTCAGTGAGGTACGCATCCACTCCTGCATCTTCACTTATCTTTTTTTTTCTCTCTATGCCTCTCTCATGTTGTCCTGGCCTGCAGCCAGGCAGACACACCCTCAGACCAACTCCAGGCTGTCCCACAGGCAAGGCTGAGTGATGTATATTGAGTTAAATGGTTATTGTTTGTTGACTGTGGTGAAAGGCTGGAGGGTTACAACTCACCCATGCCTCTCTGCCTTTTGTGTATTTGCCTTCATGCAGGTTTGTGTGTGTCTGTGTGTGATGGTCTCCTCACTCCCTTCACCATCTCACTGTTACACACAATTACAGTATTGTGTTACAGCACCAGCTACTACTCTGAGTGAATGATCCCTGATCTTCATTAAATATTTATGAGCCAAATTACAACCTCAGCATTCTCATTTACGAATCTTGCAAACATTTGCATCCTTTATCTACGATAACAGCAGCATTTTTCATTTCAAAGTAAGAGCTTTTCTACTGTTGTTTCAGCCTGACTGTCCTCCTTTTTATTATTGTGAAAGAAAACGCAGTCTGGATGCCTTGTCTTACCCCAGTGTTCCTGAGCCACAGCACAATGACTTTGGTCTGACAGCGACAATAAAGTGCCTTGGCCGAGGGCTAAGAGCTACCACGGTGCTAAAATGGAGCAGGTTTCTTTGAAATGTCGTTGTTTACATCTGAGCTTCTCTGTCTCTACCACTGAAGTAACTGTTACACAACGCTGCAGTCAAGCCTGCATGACGTCCATAATTATCACAGAGGATATTTGCCTTAAAATAGTGCACTGCCTCTTTCAGAATAAGGGCTTTCCGAGCATATTAACACGCAATCAGCTGGATATTATATTATTATGAACTGACACAGGTAAAAGTTGAGTTGTAATGTTAACTTCGTGAGTTGATAAAGTCTAAACTACAATGTAGAGTCAAAATGCTGATGCAGGCAACAAAACTACCAACACTACAGGACCTTCATCATTAAATCCACTACTCTTTTTAATCTTAAAGGTGCACTGTGGAGCTTTTTTTTGTAAATAGACAAAAGTTGTGTACCTTTTGGTTATACCTTTCTTCTGTAACATCATGTGATTGTATGTTGTCATGCTTCAACTGTCTGTGCTGATTGTCTGCTTCTGCTACGTCCTCGAAAATGTGACTTTTGCTTGTCATGTTTCAACTGGTTGTTTGCTCATCATTGTTTTGTATTATTGCCTGCTTTTTACATGTCCTACTCTGCATGATGCTGCTGTATCTATAATCTTTCCATCCTGTTTTGCTTGTGTGTTTTATTTGTTGTTTATTGGCCAGTTTAACACCAGGCTGAGGAAAGATAACATTTAACAATTAGCCTTTTGGCTACACATTTACAGTGATGTTGATTTATGTGCACTGTCCCTGATAATAAACACATAAATAAAAACACATTGTGTGTATCCTCGAGGTCATGAATGTGCTCAACTCATTTCCTTCATCATAAAACATTTGCAAAGCTGATTTTCTGCATTCTTTGCTTTCATGTTTGCGAGTTTGTAGACTTCCTCCCTCCCCTTTTTGGCGTGTTGCTGTGTTTCTCAGTGGATGCCAACTGCTGATCCGTAAAATAGTGTGAAACCAGTGGCAGCAACATATGTTGTGTCGTGCATGTGTGCCCTGAGGCATGTGCACTATACAAACAAAACAGGCCCACCTGGAAAAACATTGCTCTATAGCACTACTAGTGGTCAAAACAGGAAGAGGCTCAGATAGAATCTACATAATGGGTCATAATAGAAAAATCAGATCAGTAAAAATATACACAAAGATATAGACACCAGTAGTCTGTCAAAATTAGACCAGTGATGTATGAAATATCACCTGAGATCAGTTCTGGAATTAAGTACAACACAAGCACTGTACTTAAAGGTATACTATGCAGGATTTTCCCAGCAAGCTCATACAACTCAAACAATAGTAATCACTCTCGATCATCACTATAAGTGTGTGGCGGTGAATTTATCTGCCATCTGCCTGTATATTCTTCTTATTTTGCTGTGCCGTTCCTAGGCAGAGCAAGCACGTGATGTCTGGACTTTATACAAAGGTAGTGACCAGGCGCCAGACCATGAGCAACACGCATCCAAGAGGAAGCTACGGACATCACAACACAGCAAATATAGCAAGGCAAAATGCCAAGTAGACAAAGCTAGGGTTAACTTTCACTTTCACTCTTGCTGCTATTGTTTATATACAGTAGCCAACAATTCCTGCACAGTATAGTATACCTTTATGTGCAATGTGAAGCTATTTATACTTTACATAGTATTTCCATTTTATGCTACTTTACACATCTACTACTACATTTCTGAGAGAAGTGTTGTAACTTCTTTCTCACTTTTTAATAAATTTGACAGCAGTAGTTATTAGATATCTCTACATGCTTGTGACAGCTGTGGCTAAGGTATGCTTTGGGGTTTTCTGTCTGTCTCTCCCATTCTTGTGAACATAATACCTGAAGAAAGCCTTTAGTCAATTTTCTCAAATTTGGCACAAACGGCCATTTGGACTCAAGATGAACTGGTCAGAATTTGGTGGTCACAAGTCGCTGTGACCTCACTAAACACCATTTTGGACATAACGCAAGAATGAATGCATGAATTATGACAAAATTTAACACAAATATTCTATAGGATATGATAATGTAGTGATGATATTTTAAGTCCAAATTTCAGGGGTCACCTTCACCGTGACATCATATTATAGTGTAAAACACTTTTCTGGCCATTACTCAATGGCATAACTCAAGAACTGAGAGGGGAAACATTTGGTCATATACTGAATTAGTGACACTAATCATGACACTGTGCGGTGAAGATGAGTGTGAAGCATCTGTGTTTGAGAATTTGTAGCTCCTTTGCAGCATCATCCACATCTGAAACATTGTCAACTACCATAGCTATACATATACTATACATATAAGTCTGGACAGACACGGATGTAAACTGTAACTTGACTGGTTAGCAGAGGCATGCAACTGCGAGGCAGTAATTTAAGTTAAGATTTTAGATACAAAACATATGATCAGAAAATAAGATGTGATGCACTGTTATAGATTATACTCTTGGATATGCTTTGTCATACTTTGTATTTGCTCTTTTTATTTATTTTTTCATATATTTTTAAAAAATATTTATTTATTATTCAATTATTTTATTATTTTCTCTTTTTTTTCCCTTCTTCTTTTATCGTACATTGGTGTTTGAGGATGTTGTGATTTGTACAATACTCATTGGACAGGTGATAATGATTTGGTAGTCAGGCCTCTGTTCCTCAGAGTTGATCTCATTTAATTAGTGGCACCAGCTGACAGCGGCAGTGGTGCCACTAATTAAATGATGATCGTCAAGGACTGAAACATTTGCTGCCGTTTTATAACTTTTTAATTCTATTTTTTGTACTTTTTTAGCACCCTTCTTTTGGTGCATGGATGTTCCGAATAAATTGCCATTTTCTGGTAATGATCTCAGCCTGTGAACTTTTTTTGTGGCTGTCCAGCTCAGTTGAATTGGTGTGTGGGTATTTCTTCTGCGATCCTATGTCGATTGTCTATTTTACAGAAGCACCCAAGATAAACTTTTTTGTTATCCTAAGTAGGCGCAGTTTCACAGCAGCCCTAAGACTTTGTTTTGGATTAAACCACCAAACAGTATATAAAGTAGTTTAAATAAGCTCCACCACATTTGGTACATGTGAATTTGTTAATATAATATATAATAATGTAACACTGTGACAGGAGCCATTCTGTATAATATGTAGGCTACTTTAACTTTTCAGTTTCAGTAAATAAGGACCTCTTCCATCACTACCTGAGACGACAGATGGAAAATAATTTTCATTGCCACTGACATCCAACTTTATCCAAGTGTTATCAGTAATGAAGAGCTGATGTAGGATCATCTCTGCCTAAATTTGTTTGTTATATATTTCCCTATTAATTAAAATGTACTTTATGCATCGAAGAGAAAACGAGAACCACTGGAGTAATAAATTAAACAGAGAATAACTCACATAACTTGAGTCATCTTCTTTTGTTTTTACTGTCATAACTGTGCTGAGACAGCTTCGCCGCTTCACTGCGTTTGAACGGGGGCGAGGACGGAGGGTGTGAGGCGCCTAACAGCTGTACAGTGTGTCAACACAGCTTGTACAGCTGCGTGTACACGCAGGCCTGGGTGTCTACTCCGCTGTCTGTTTACCTAAACTGACACACAAACTTTCAGCAGCACCACCTGTGGCTGCTTCTCCTCTGACTGTCTGACTGAGTGTCGATGGCCGAGAACTGTTACCAATAAGGTGTGTGTGTGTGTGTGTGTGTGTGTAAGTTTTTCTTATCAGGCCTATTTGGTTCATGTAGTGCAGATATTAATTCCAAGAATCCACACACTCTCATCTACAAAACATTAGGTGCACATTTTTGGGTTAGAAAAACAGTTCCTCCCTTGTTATCTCATGCAGTTGGAGTTTACTGAATTTAAAATGAGACAGCGTGTTTGAATGGTTGTGTGAGACAGTGGCAGTGGTGGTGGTGTTGGGGTTCCTGTGCCTATTCTAACGTCTGACCCCTGTCACCTCTCCCAGGAAGAGGCAGCATGGACGCAGGTGAGCCTCGGCGGCGCTGCCCTGAGAGAGGCCCGGGCCGAGCTCGCTGAGGCCAGGAGGCAGTGGCACTCCCTGCAGGTGGAGATCGAGACCCTGCATGCCATGGTAAGAAAGCGCACGTCAGCTTGTATCACCACGGCCAACTCCCCAACTATCACACTGATAACAAGTCTTCCACTGCAAGTGGCAGACTGCATGTGTTTATTTTGTAGAATAATTTTAAGATTCTAGTAATGACAATTTAAAGACACAGAATATTAGTAACATAAAATATAGCATAACATGCTGTAAAGCTATACGTGTTAGCCCATTATCTACAGTGTTTTCAAACCTTTCAATAGGACTTTGAACCAACCCTTGACACATCTTAATGAGTTTACATAGCCTTTCTACATGCAAGTGGGATGCTGAATCAGTAAGTTCATATGAATATTTTATCTTTATTAATGTAAACTTATACATGACGACTGGTAATATATTTCTGTGAGGTTTTGAAGGCGGGCAACTCTAACTGTCAAACGCGTCACGGAGAAACTGACACCATATTTTCAAAGAGTATCAAACTCAAAAAGTTTGATACATTTACACGTATTAACTCGAAGGACTCAGCTGTGCTTTGAGCTTAATACTAACAGTAGCTAGCATACAGCAGGTATGCTTAAAATATGACAATGTACTGTACACCATAAACCATGAGTATCCTTTTGGCTCAACACTACAGACACCTTGGTTGAGCTCTCAGCAGCTGGGCAAAGGAGGGCATGGCCAGACCAAACTAACCAAAAAAATTGGCAATGTTGGTCATGGGAAACCAGTGAAGGACGATGCCTCTTGTTTTTTAACAATTACACTATGTACAGTTAAAACATTAATAGGTTCTATGCACTTCTTTAAATTCAGTGTGGAGTTATTAAAAACATAATAACCTGTCATTATCCTAATAGCTTTTGTACTTCTTGCTTTTCAGGAGAAAGGCCTGGAGAGCTCCCTACAGAACACCCAGCGGCTGTACTCCACCCAGCTGCAGGACCTTTCCCAGGTGATAGCTGGGCTGGAGAGTGAGCTGGAGCAGGTGAGGAGTGGGCTGGCCACCCAGCGTCAGCGCCACAGCCAGCTCCTCAACACCAAGATGAGGCTGGAGCGAGAGATCGGCACTTACCGACGTCTGCTGGAGCGTGAAGAGGGCAGGTGAGGGCAAGGGTCAGAGAAAGGAATGAAATCGTCACAGGGAGCAGGAAACAATTCTTCAGTTGGGATTTAGTGGTTTCTGCGTCAGCCAAGAAACTAATTAATACTGTGGAGCTGAAAAGGTTTTCCCAGAGCACTCAGGCGGCTTTACAGACTGTGAAAAGGAACAGTGGAGCAAAATAAAAAAGACAGCACATAAATACTCATATTGATATAGCAAATTGCATATAAAAGGCAGACTACACACACAATGTATCCTCATTTAACGGTTCGTAGGATATCTTATGAACAATTTGTATGGTATCTAATGAATTAGCTAGCGTTCCTCAAACATTACATAAGTAACATTAAGTTATGTATTTAAGGTAAATTTACATAGGTTAGGTTTAGGCAAGTAAAGTTACACTGGTTAGGTTTACAAAAACAGATTTGGTTGGACGTTGTCACGGTTCATACTTACTCTGTCGTCTTGTTACGTACTTAACGTAAATCTACAAACTTAGCGTAAAGCTACATAGGTTAGGTTAAGGAAAAGAAACATGATTGGGTGTCGTCATGTTACGTACCTAACGAAAAGTTAGGTAAGTTAGGTTTGGCAAGTGTCATCATGTTATGTACTTAACTTAAATCTACAAACTTAGCGCAAAGCTACATAGGTTAGGTTAAGGAAAAGAAACATGGTTGGGTGTCATCATGTTACATACATAACAGAAAGTTACATAGGTTAGGTTTAAGCAAGTGTCGTCAAATTATGTACTTTACGTAAAGCTAAAAATTTAACTTTAAGTTATGTAGATTAGGTTTTGGAAAAGAAACGTGGTTGGGTGTCGTCACGTTATGTACTTAACGTAAAGTAATGCGGTTTAGATCAAGTGTCTTAATGTTAAGTTACAAACTTAACGTAAAATTACATAGGTTAGGTTTCGGAAAAGACACATGGTTGGGCGTACTTAACGTGAATTTATGTAGGTTAAGTTAAGGTAAGTGTCATGTTACATACTCAACATAAAGCTACAAATTTAACATAGAGTTATGTAGGTTAGGCTTAGGAAAAGAAACATGATGACAACCTACTTAGGACAACTTAAAATACTCAACGTTCACTTGGTTTCACACAGGACACAGCACCATTTTCTTAAACATTCCTTTATATAGCTGTCAAAGAGATGTCATGTGTTGTGACATGTAACAACAGTGGTGGGAAAATGACAAGAAATTCTAGTAATTTTTTACATACAAAAAAGCACTAATGATAAACTAAGTGAAGATGACAAACTTTCAACTAGTGATTCACTGCCTAAATATCTAGCTCTGTCTTGAAGCAGAGAGGTTGATAGAATCCAGACAGTCGACTCGTCTTTGTCTGCTCTCACAACTCTTTCCCTGCCAGCGTCAAGCTGTTTTATGAGGGAATATTCCAATCTTTTGGCATGGCCTTTAATTATCATAGACATCTCACATGCAGCTCCTTTGCAAATTAACGCATTGGCTGCATCAGCCATGTGTTTGTCATTTTATAGTTCGAGGAAGTTAATTTGTTTGCCAGGTTACAGACAGGTTGGAGTGCTGCCTTTGGTTTTCCTCTTGTCTTTAGATTGAAGATGCTTTCAGTTCAGGATGTGACTTTGACTGATGTCATTGATGCAAGGAGAGACAGGATGTGGGATCTGAGATTTGCATTGTTTGTTCATGTTTGAATTGGGTGGGACAAAACAAAGAGATGAGAGCATCCTCATACATCAATAAAAATGACTCTTAGTAAAAAATAAAAGGCACAAAAGATAATACTGAAAGGTCAGACCACGATACTTGTCTATCATCTTTTATCCACCCAGGGTCTTGTTCAGGCTGTGCAAATTAAGTTCATATATGAGAACGAGAGAAGGAGTAGAAAAGCAGGAAGAAAGGAGGATTAAGTAAGAGTAAAGGGATCAGGCCCCGAGAAGTGTGCCAGGATTTGAAGCCAATTTTACATAGTGGCCAAACTGTTTAACTACAACTTCCAAGTCTGTCATATGATGCCTTTGGACCCAGAGAGCCTTTTCCCCACAGACTTACATTGTGAAAGAGACATCTGTAACTCAGTAGATACATTTTTTTGAGCATCAGAGCTCCTTGTAAAATGACTCATTTCACTACTTGAATTTTATCCTTTCTGTCTGATAACATTTTGATTAAATTAGATAAATAAGAATAATTAAATAAATAAATTCAAGTTAGTGGGGCTCTAAACTGGAAGTCTCTATTGTGCTTGTTCCATGGGCCCAATGATGCACAAGATCTGGGTAATTTTATACCTGCAAAGTCAACCTGTTTTGCATAACTGAACAGCATGCACAGGAATGAACGGGGCCCTGCCTCCAACACTGTATCCAGTTCTCCACACATCTATGAAAGGGACAACATATCGATATGTGCTGTAAAATGAAATTCTCAAGAATTGAATGCACACACACACGTACAAAAACAAACATCTGAGCCAAATTTCTTGGAAATCCATCCTATAGTTTTCGAGCCATTTCACTAAAAATGGAAAATGTCAACCCCATGGTGGCGTTCAAGGTAAAGCCAGCAGATTATCAACGTCAGTAGGCGTCATCCTGTGAGGACCATAAGTGTCTTTGCTTTGGTTAAATTAAGTGTAGACTTTTTTTTTCTACTTAAACACCTTGTTAGTACACCACCTCAATCATTTTATGTTTCTGCAAACCATATATAAGTGACATTTGTATGTTATGTTTAGGCACAAAAATCACTTGGTCATGGTTAGGAAAAGATCATGTTTTAGCTTATAAAACCACCACTTTATATCCAGTTCAGTCAGGACCACTTTAGTCAAAGAAAACTTTATTTCCATTTGCATTATTAGATTTGGTGTTATGGCTCTGTTCTGGGGCCTCTCTGCCTTTCCAAAGCCTATGCAGAAAGCCTAAGGTAGAAAGAGCACACCTCTCCGCCCCTCCATGCACCTTCGTGGAAAGCCTTAAGGTAGAAAGAGCACACCTCTCCGCCCCTCCATGCACCTTCGTGGAAAGCCTTAAGGTAGAAAGAGCACACCTCTCCGCCCTTTCATGCACCTTCGTGGAAAGCCTTAAGGTAGAGAGAGCAAACCTCCCTGCAGCAACAGCAGGAAAGCAGCAACAATAACCCCCCCGGGAACAGAACAGAGCAAGCAAACAGACAAACATTGACAAACTGAAATTATATCAATAAGTCAGACACAGCGTGAAAAGGAGGATCTGGGGTGGAGGCAGGTTGCAAAGCAGCTTGCAGAGGAAGCAGCAACAGTAGGCAGGTGGCACCATCCCCGCTGGAAACACAGCGATGTCTCAGTTAAAAACAACTGCATTTCATGGCACCATCCCCGCTGGAAAAACAGCAAAGCACTGCTAGAAAACAACCACTTTTGTTATTTGTTGGTCTTGAACAGTAGTCTACAGCAGTCTGCACCTTGGCCGGTGTCTTTCCTAAGTGTTATGCCATCCACTATCCCCTCTACCTTCCGATAACAAAGTGAGCTCATATACTGTGTCACTTTAGAAACATTTATATGATACGTATGAAACACCACAAATCTTGTTTTTCCACTTACACTGTTGCCATCATGGAGGTTACCAAAATGAAACAATACAAATCAGAACCCAGCAACCTGCAATTAACAATATCGAACTGGTGTGTTAGTGTGATGAAGTTTAATATGAGACACCCTCTTCTGTCAGGTAATTCCAATGAATCACTGCTATATGGACCATGTGATGTGTCACCTCTTTGTGGAGGTATCTAGCACACTGATCAGATACGGTGGGACAAAAAAACGCTGCTAAACTTGTCTGTTGACTGTCTGTCAAGAGAGAACTGTCAATGTTGCTCAAAAAAGGACTCAGTGCTTAGGCTCTAAACAGTTAAGCCTGTTCTTGCTCTAAAAATGTTGGCGTGCAACCCCATGGATGACCAATAAGGTGTAGACATTCCTTTGCATCCCCATAAATAGGAAATACAGTGAGAGCTGGATTGACTAGTGCTTTTACTATCTGGTAACAACCCCCTCCCCCCTACATTTAAGAGTACTGTCTGCAGTGGAAACACTAAACATGTCTAGAGTTTAGGTACATGTCTGTATAGGTTACATCCTGGCTCTAAGGGCATTATTTCAAAGTGTTCAGTGGAAACATGGCTTTAGGCTGGTGTGGGCAGACAGTCCCATTGTGCTACAGACTATGTAAAGGTGGAGTGAAAGGCTTGGGGGGGTTCAGTGAGGTGTTTCTCCATTTCCTGTCTGCATGCTAAGCTAAGCTAACTGTCTGGTTTGTAGCTTGATGACTGATATTTATAAGAGTGACATCAATCTTTTCATCCAACTCTTTCCAAGGAAGTGAACAAAAGTATTTTTCCTGAATGTACATCACGTTAATCAAGACATACACAGACATGCATAAACATGCGATCCACATGCATTCTGGTTGTCATCACTCTTCACTCTGCCCTTTTGCCCACAGGTACATGGGCCGAAATGGGCAGCCGATGACTCTGCGGCCTTGGAGGTCTTCCATGGAGGAGCCCAAGGAGAACGGACTGGAGAACGGCTTCAGTGACCCTGCTATTACTCCAGATGAACCCAAGTCTGAGCCCCTGCCTGAAATACCTTCACTGCTCCCAGCAGACAGTGGGCTAAAGAAAAGCGTACTGCATCGACAGCAAAGCCTTGTGATACTCACAGGTAACACACACACACACACACACACACACACACACACACACACACACACACACACACGTATACTGTTTCCCTACAGTCATATCTTTTTATAATGTCATTAATGTCTCCTCACAGAGCCAGAGCAAGATAAGGACTTGCCAATCTCCACTGTGAAGACTCAGGAGATTCTTCAGGGCAATGTGGTGCGGGAGAGTGCAGAGGGTCACGGCACCATTGAGTAAGTATCGATCTTTTCACCCCCTGTTGACTTGTCATCAGCACCTTTGGTTCAGTCTGACATGTAGGCATTTTCGCGCAGAAAGCACCAACAGCATCACTTCAGAGCCCAGTGTTCTACATTACCCAGATAAATGCCTCTTTGACTACAAAACAACATAGTTTCTTGCTCGCTTAATCTCCTGAAGCCTTCACACCTCTCCGGCTTTGAATCAGTGAGTTATTTATTGACTCATTAGTTCGTGATTACACAACCATCCACGTCCTCCCCGCCCCGGCGACGTCTGGTCCAGCAGACAAGATGAACAAACTCTCAAAGGAATTACCATTACACGTCGAGCAAGTTAAGAGGCATAAAACGTTTAGTTGGCTGCACAGGTTCCCATGAGTAATTCAGCACAGTGCTGCATGGGAATTTTCCTCCTCTATTGGCTTGTTTGATGTGGAGTACTGTCCTGGTGTGGAGTCTTCAGGGTGTGGCACCTGTTATTGTTGGATGAGACATGGGTGGAATTCTTCAGTCAGGTGTTACCAGCCACATGCACACAGCCAAAAAGCGACACGCAGGGATGCATAATGTCCTTTGAGAGCCACGCACAACACACACGCTGAATATTCCTTGCCTGAGCCTCTGAACAGACTCTACCAGCGAACTCTGTCTCTGTGTCAAAGGTCTGGATGCTGAGGCATTTCTCTCCTCCGCTCTTTTTTTATTCGGTTGCAGCTCCAAGTTCTCTTTCTTGTGTTTATTGCCTCTTTTATTAAGCCATCACTGCGTTTATGTGTCGTATTAAAGAAGTCAGGCTTGGACATACTTTCCCTCAAGTGAAGGTCCATGTCAGCCTCCAGCAGGAAACGGGAGGGCTGGGAGCTGAGCTTACCATCCTCCTACTAACAACATCAGGTGAAACTAAAGCTACATAGATGCTGCTGGGTCTGGAGTAAGTTGTTTGAGTGCAGACGACACAGCAGCAGTGGAGAAGGAAAGAGTACATGCGCTAGATGTGTTCACCACTACGGAACGCTGTTGGCACCGACAGTTTTACTCTTGAAATACAAGTGGGTACAACGTAGAAGAGAGAAACTGATCCCTTTTTTAGTGTTGATCCTACTGAGGCTAGGATCAATCTTCAAGACATGTTTAACCCTGTGGTCTCTCAGTGCCTCTCAGCTGTCCTCTTAGCTACTGCTACTCGTTCCTCTGAGGCAGCTAGAGTTGGCCTGTATCATGCTTGAGCCAACATGAAATTAATGGCAACAAAAGAAACAGGGAAAAAGCAGTTACAGTTTATTGAAATGTAACGTCACTACTCTACTGCTCTGTTGATCGGTACTGAAAAGCCTCACCGTAGCGATTTGCGACTTGCCCCAAGTTGCTTTGTTGATACGGAGGTTAGCCTACTACAGTTGCAGTCACAATGGTACACATAAAAATGGCCAACACTCTGACCATTTTGCTACGTTGATTTGAATGGGAATGTCCATTCTGCTGTCATTTCATAACTATGGGATGTACATAAGCTGTTTACATCCCGGCACTAGTTAAATCCTGTGGTGATAATGGAACTGTGATTCATTATACAGTGGAAGCCAGTCCATTTAGCATTTGGCATGCGCTTGTGTGACCCAATGATTTAAAATATATACATAACTGGACCTAGATCTAACCCAACCGACGCAACCTGGTGTATGAAAGAGATGAAAGACACCGGGAACTTGGGCGGGTCTCAGGTCTTTTTTATGGACCGGACAAACCTGGTAATTAAAATAGCTAGTAAAGACACTGTTCCCTTTGTTGTAGTTGTTATTGTTGTGAGCTGCACCTGATCACCTGGTTCTGCTGCTCAATGTTTTTTTCACTTTACTTTCACTTACTTTACTCTTGTAATTTCATCCTAAGTCTCATCACGCAACTTACACACACAGTACTTACGCATTTCTGTTTTGATCAGCGCCGAACATGGGTCTTCTCGGATTCACTCAGTAATTACACATAGTGATAAACAGACCCGGGACCCGCTGTAATAGAGTAGAACAAGACCTGGACAAGACTGGCCATAATAAAATGTGGACCTGAAGCCGAATGGTTCACAGTTCAGGTCTAGGGTTCTAGGGTCCTTGGGTCTAGGTAGACCTATGAAGAACTCTAGTGTGTATCTTTCAGAGAAATATTTTGTATTTAGTTCGGTAGAAATGGATCCCAGATCCTGATCCACAGTATTCAATGCCAGACTGGTTGCATGTTGTTACAAAGGAGGCGCATATTCTGACATGTAGCTCTTGTAGCAGGTCACATCTAAGGCAGCTGAAGTGCTCTCCCTTGCTGCCCTCTGGTGTTACTTTGCATATCATGCAGATATTAAAGAATGAAAGACATTTTTAATGACACACAGTACCATTGAAATGGCCCATCCCACTTGAGATTACATGACACACAATGATACTGTGAATAAAAAATAGACTCTTGGCAGCTGACATCCACATTCATCATTGCTGCATACCACATACAACAAATGTACACCTTATGACACAAGAGATTATCGACCTAAAACATAAATACACCAATACAAAACTTTTTTACTCTTAGTGCCCATGTGTTGTCCAAATAATCTGATAATGCATTATGTTCTGTGACATTTATCATCATCAACTTTTATTGCCACGACTTCTAACCTCCTCCCCTGCAGGACAGAGAAGATTGACAAAGTGATAAAGCAGTGGGAGGGCTCCTTCTTCAGGGGGAATCCCAAGCTGCGGAAGAAGTCTGTGTCGCTGCGCTTCGACCTGCACATGGCTGCGGCAGATGAGGGGTGTGCCCAGACTAAACAGGACAGCCTCCCTGACGTGGAGGTGCGTCTCATCATGAAGAGATCTCGCAGCATCCCAACTATCACACAGTAGCTCTCACCGGTCGGCCAGAGTCAGCGCTGCTTCACAGATGTTTGTGGTAACACTGGTGATGTTGAAGTTACAGAAATAACAGCTGTGTCATTGAGAACTGGGATATGACCATCCATTGCTGTCATGCTTAATATGAATTTTCAAATCACAACCTTCATTGAACTTTGCATCACAGCTGATGACTGAAACAGTTTTCTCTCATCTAATCTTGACTCTGGCAGGATAAGCTTTACCCGACAGGCTTTTGTGCTGATTTAATGGGGCCATTTTTATAGTGTCAAAAACCCACATGGCATATATCAGACCTTCATTCATTGCCTTACAGAGGATATCAATTTAATATGTAAACATATTTCTAGATCAAAAAAGTGTCTCTCAATACCATCACTGTATCAGTATGAGGTCACTGGACAGAAGAGATTATATTGACCGTATGACTCTGCTTAACTACAGCATTTAATTCCAATTAACACTTGGTACAGGAGGCTGAGTGCACAGATAGATGGAGATAAATGGAGGCGTGGAGTCACAGATAACCATGAGCTGCTGTGAACTATCTAAAGGTGGATATTTTTTGTTTAATTTCTTTAAGAGACTGTATGAAAATTATTAGGGGGAGGAGGGTGCAGAAGAGGATGAGGATTATTTAAGGACTGCAATGCTATCTCTTCATTTAGCACTTGATTTATCACAATAGATTCTCCCAAAATTCACTTTGTTCTGCATCTCATGAGAAAGCAGAACAACAAAACAACAGGGCTAGAATATTTAGCGAAAAGAACACATTATTTTGTTTGTCAAAAGCACAATTCTTTGTGCACTTATTGAAGGAGAAATGCAGCTTATTCTCATTCCCAGGGCATCACATATCACCGCTTTGTCACACCCCTCAGCGTGTGATATCGACGCCAAAGGCACCTGTGGCGTTGATATTAGGCCACAGCTACCAGGCTTTCAGCAGATTCAAATGTAAACCCATCCACAACAATTCCTTTAGAGAGCGACTGACATTGTATGAAGAGCAAAAAATTGTACTGTGGGAGAGAGGTGAGGTGGTCAGGTCAAACACAACTGGACTTTCATCCAGGAGACCAGTCCGTGTCCTGTGTGAAACCAGAAGTCCGTGTTGTTTAACCTAACGTTTGGAATTTAAGCCTGCTCATTGTGCACTGACGTAACTCACATGATGTTGTTGCCTAAACCTAACCGCAACCATTTCACAACATTAACCACATGTTATAATGTGTTTAAGTTGTGCAACCTGTGCGGCTTAGACGCCAAAGGGGCGTGACAGTTTATTGGTATTTAACGACCTGGGATGAGAAAGGGTTGTAAAATGAGATGTAAGAGTTAAATTGGTCTTTGACAGATGACATAGAACTCGCTGAAACCAAAGTGCATTGTGGGTCTGATTGCCCTTTTTTGAGGTATTCTGGGTTTTTTTTTTTGTTTTTTTTTTTATTTACATTTGCTTTTATGTTAAAATATATAGCACTAAATAATTTGACATTGCTTAAATAATTATATTGTAACTTTATCACAGTCTAAAAGCACTGGTTGTAGACCTGCAGCAATTAATTGATCAGTTGTCAAGTATTAAATTAGTTGCCAACTAATTTGATATTCTATTAAACGGTTTGAGTAATTTTACAAGAAAATAAATATTAATATTTTATAGTTTCGTAACTCCTCTATGACAGTTAACTGAATGTATCTGGATTGTTGGCAAGACATTGTAGGACATCGTCTGAGACATTTTTCACCATTTTCTGACATTTTATAAACCAAACACTTAATCAAGAAAATACTCAACAAATTAATCAACAATGAAAATAATAGTTAGTTACAGCCTTATTTTTTTCCTTTCTAACCAGTGGTGTTAGTGATAAGCTTATTCTGTTAATATATTGTTTTATCCAGTGTAACTGATTGCTTATCGTAAACATCTTCTAACAGACAATTTATTACTTCTTACATCCTATAAACAGACACTGACTCATTCAGTGAGCACTTAATATAATTTGGTATTAATTTTACCTCCATGCTGAATAGACATGATGTTTCCCAGGTAATGCTCGCCAGCCATAACAACACAGTTTAATTTTTTTTAGGATGTAGGGGCATCTACTGGCAGAAATAGAATATAATATCCTGTTGTATGTTTTCATCAGTTTATCATCACCTGAAAAAAATAATCATGTTTTCATTAACTTAGAATGAGCCATTTATCTACATATAGAGCAGGTTGTCTTCTAAAGAGTTCACTATGTTGTTCTAGAACAGACAAACCAAATGCTAGCTCAAGATAGGGCCATTTGCATGGATACATCGGACACAGTAGTTTTCCTACATAACTAGCACACAGGGGAAGTTTCAGTTTTGCAACCTCACCACTAGATGTCACTAAATCCTACACACTGGACCTTAAAATCAAAGTTCTACTGAGTGAAATGTGATGCCTAATTTAGCAAAAGACCTCAGTGACATTAGTTATACAAAATAGTGGTAGTATAAATAACTTTCGGCAATCATTTTTATATGATATGAAATAAGTACAGTTGTAAAGAGGCCATTGGTGGTGGTCAATGAGCTTCAACATACTTATAGTGTCTGAACTGCTCACAGTTATGCACAATGATACTGTAAACAAGATTGTTTGTATCATCCAAGTATGAGGTTAAAGGCAGCAACGTGGGGTTAGCAACTTTTTGCTGTCGGGGTATGTGGATTGGTGTTGCTAATAGGTAACAGTTTTGCCAAATAACAGCTCCTGACATCCACACTGAGTTTGTCTTGGTCTGGTATTCTCTAAGTTTGCTTTCACGTCATCTGTCTGATAATTTAATGGGTTGGATAACTTATTTGTTGTTTACTGTACCGCTCGCTGTAGCTATACCTTCAAAGTGGCGCATCAGGGACATCACACACGATACACACACGTGGCTGACAAAGACCGATAGAGCTGTAGTACTTTAAGATTTTGTGGAGAGGGGCGTTGCACTTCTTTTCTTAGTCGAGGGGCCCTTATAATTTCCCTACAGTCCCTAAACGCTTGCACTGCAGACACCTACAGCACTTAGAAGAACATCAGCACTGAGAGAGAAATCCAGATTGTGTGTACTTTGCAAGTCTTTTGTCTTTGCAGTTCATTCTCTATGTTGAGAAAAAAAAAATCTTGCAACACAAAGTGATAATGTAGCTACATTTTATGATGCATTATCACAAAAAATAAGGTAAAAAAAAAATGCTTACTGTAATCTCAACGGCAGTGAGGCTCTTAACACTCACCATGTGTCTCAGAGAATTTAGATTCCCTGTCTTAACCAGAGGAGGGCAGTATTTGTAAATAGTTAACACTGCAGTGTATCTTCAATGCTCAACTCCGGGTTGTGTAGCACATGCTATCTGTTACACCTTAGATTAAGAGTTTTTATGCTAAACTTTGAGTTGGCACCAAAGATATTTAAAAATATATATATATAAGAAGAAAAAGGACCATTGTGCATTGCATTTGGGTGCCTCAGAATATATTGAGAATATTTAAAGATATTATCTATGCAGTTCTGTGCTTGATTTTGCTTTGCTTCATGAAGCACACTTCATTTTGGGAGCTCTGTAACTTCAGAATGAAGCATTATGCTTTTATCTAACAATTTATCATTTCAAATAAAAAAATAAATATGTGCAGACTGTTGTGTGTTTTCTGTCAGACATACATCTTCATAAATCTTCACTGATTTACTAGAGGACATAAAGCGATTAACCACAGTGTCCTCCTTTATGTTTACAGGCTTTGATGATGTGGTAAATCACAAGATAAAGCTGTGTTTTTCACACTTTGACGCACGCCATCTCTTTTCGTCAGACATAAACATCTGTGAGCATGCACAGACACAAGTTCAACAGTTCAGCATGTTTATTTCTCGTCATAACAACACGAATATACAGAGAAGAAATGTTTACAGCGCAGCATAATAAATACATTCAGAAATATACAACTGGGGTATATGCAGAGTTTTGGCTTTGAAATGAAAGGACAATATGAGAGTTGTTTTTCTTATAGTCTGTTAACAGAACCTTCAAAACCCCCCATCACTATATGTAAAAGCATAGTGCAAATTTACACATCAGTTTACATTGGAATAAGTCAGTATCCAGCTCCATGCCCTATGTAAGGTGCTGGTTTCTAACATTTTCTACAAGAACATTTTACATTGAATTTATTAGGTATTACAAAAATATTGTTGCCTTTGTGTTAACATTTTTACAAGCTGCATAGAAAATATTTTAACAGTAGTAGAGTGCCATTTAATTACTGGTTCTTTGTTCAATATGTTCTTGCTTGACAGCGATTCAGTCTTGTGTATCTTCATATGTGCAACAGTAACCTATCTTTTCAATATCACTTTAATCACATGACCACGGTACGAGTCTGGGTCATCCCAAGCATTTATGAATCAGATTTTTCTGATTTGTAACCCGGCAGGTACAGTTACCAGTTCAACCACAGCAGTAATGACTTACAGTGTCCAGCATATTGGTCAGGTTACATGAGGAAAATACAGTGTAAGACAGACAGTGTATGTAGGGTCTTAAGGTGGCTTGTAGTGTTATGTTGCCTCAGTGCTTGTGTGTCTACGGCTTGGATATGGCAGCCTGAATGACCTGGATGACTTTGTTGCACGGCTGCAGGGGGTCATATTCTGCAAAGACGTGGCATACGTTCTCCATGCCGGCCTCCACACCCTTTGCCACGAAGCCAAACATCCTGTTGGGACAAAGAAATTTTACATTAGATTGATTTTTTTCATACAAAGTTGAAGTGGTTTTTACAGGTAAATACAAAACCCTTCTCTGATTTTGTAAGCAATTCAACTTCAAACTTACCTTGCACCGAAACTGGAACCTCTCACCCACCTGTAAGAGTAAAAAAAAAAAGAATATTAATAGATGTGGTCTACTTTGGTATTCTGTGTAAACGAAAGCACTTTTTCACTAGTATTTGACGCATAGCAGGAAAGTCACACGTGTAAGTATTAACATCTTCAAAAAAAGGTTACGCAATATTTTTTCCACAAGCATATAGTATTCTGAAAATGATTCCTTTTGATTTCAGAGCTTGTTGCTGCACACTCACAGTCGATTGTCTGGATCTTCACCACCGTAGCTGAGCAGGTGAGCAGGATAATGGCGTCTGAAGAAGAGCCTGTGAAGAAATGATTACGGCTGTTAGAAATTATCAATCTTAACAAAATACCACACACACAAAACACCATGATTTTGTGGTGTACTGTGAGTAAAAATCTCAGTGGCAGGATGTGGGATGTGTCTCTTCTTACTTCCTGTTGATGTCTGTCAGCGTGACACCCTTCGAAGACACCTTCAGGTTGACTATGGCTGGTGTGAATGAACCCGAGGCCTTCTCAAATGTGGAGGACACCGCCTTCTGCACTGCACAGGGGCCCGTCAGCATCTCAGTGGGGACAGCGTTCAGATAGACAAAATTGGAAGCTATGGAGAAGGCAGATATTGTGATAGTTTGATTAGGAATAGAGGTTGAATGCACAGACACATGAAAATGAATGAAACTCCATCCTGGATTGTTATTCACATCCCTGCTTTTCATTCTCATAGGAAAAATAGACATAAATAGATCATTTCAAATATGATTTAACAGCATCAATATTACACAAGTGTACCTTGAGGTGGTCACAATTAAATGTCACTCTAAAATGTGCGGTTTGATCACACAACACAGTGCCAAAGATGTCAAGTTTTGAGAGGATGTACCATTGG
Organism: Epinephelus lanceolatus; assembly: GCF_041903045.1. Lineage (NCBI taxonomy): Eukaryota > Metazoa > Chordata > Actinopteri > Perciformes > Serranidae > Epinephelus > Epinephelus lanceolatus. The sequence continues at coordinate 35,788,389 of NC_135736.1, forward strand.
CTGACTGCAAGAATGTCCACCAGAGTTGTTGCCTGTGAACTTAATGTTCATTTCACTACCATACGCTGTTTCTGAAGTAATTCACGTGAAGTTGTCAGTACATCCAACCGGCCTCACAACTGCAGGACACATGTATCCACACCAGCCCAGGACTGCCACATCCAAGGTCTTCACTCGCGAGGTCGCCTGAGGCCAGCCACCCCAACAGCTTATGCAACAACTGGTTTGCACAACCGAAGAATTTCCGCACAAACCATCAGACAGTGAAGCTCATCTGCTTGTTTGTCGTCCTCACCAGGGTCATGACCTGACAGCAGTTTGTCATCGTAACCGACTTGTGCAGCTCAGAGGCCGATTGGATGTACTGCCAAGTTCACAGAAAAGACATTATAGATGGTGTATGGTGGTGAAATTAACATTCAGTTCATGGGTAACAGCTTTGATGGACGTTCCTGCAGCAAGCATGCCAAAGGCACGCTCCCTTAAAACTTAATAATTAATTGAGACCATCCCAAGGCACACTTGTGTAGTAATGATGCTGTTTAATCAGCATCTTGATATGCCACACCTGTCAGGTGGATGGATTATCTTTGACAATAAGTGCTTACTAACATGGATTTGAACAAATTTGTGACCAGAATTTGAGAGAATATATATCTCTATTGAGTGCATGAAGAAAGTCGTAGATCTTTAACTTAAACCTGTAACAAACAGGAGCAAAAACAAAAGTTTTGCTTTTAAATTTCTGTTCAGTGTATATTTATTTCTTACAGGAAACACAGTAAACCTTAACCAAAACTTTCTTCTCTCAGTGCGTATTTTTTTTTTTTTTTTTTTAGTATTTTTATTATGTTATTATGGTATTATTACTATTACATTTTATATATCTTTTTAGATTTTATTTTTTCTATTTTTTCTATTTCATTATTATCATATTTTATTTATGTATTATCATATTTTTAATTTCTTTGTATTTTCTTAAAAAAATGTTAGATATAATTGAAAATATATAAAAATTAGATCAACACGTTGAAGTACTTGGATGGCTGTTCAGTTGGCAGTGGTGGAAAGTAACTAAGTACTCAAGTACTGTTCTTAAATACAGTTACGCAGTACTTGTACTATACTACTACTCAATTACTAGTTACTTTGCAGGTGTTACATACAAAATACAGGCTACTTTCACATCAATAAATACAATTTATCAGTTTTCAAAATAAACTACTTAACTGCATGTAAAGTATTAGCCTCACCTCAACATAAAATACTACATACAATGCTAATAAAATACAGCAGACAGGTGAAATTCTTTTGCTTAATGAGTACTTTAAGTACACGTTACTGATAATACTTATTTACCTCTACTTAACTGTAGGACTTAGTTGTGGTAGAGTATTTTTTATACCTTAAATACTGAATACCTCTTTCACTTGATAGATTAACCACAATTACATCTAATTACTTTCATCCATCTTCCAGGCCCTTTAGTTTAAAGCTATTGTTATTACACAGCGGTTAGTTCCGACAAAGTAATTTGATTGGACAGATATAAAACAACGTCACTGGCACCTTTAACTATGTATGTATCACTCCGCTTCACAGGCGTCCTACTTTCCACTCGCTAATTACATTAACCGTTAATTAACCGACATAAACAGTCGTCGTAACAAACAAAGCACCATGAAAATTGATATATTTCCACAGATAATATTTCTGAGTTAAGTTAGTTAACTAGTTAAGTTAGTTGTCAGAGGAGGGCGACTTGAAGAGAAAACCCTGGATAAACCGCTGAAGAACTCTAACTTAGGTGTGCTCATGTGACATCAGCCGATGTCGCAATCCAGGTAGGCTACTGTGCTGACCAAGCTGGCGAACGTTACTCATCACAGCTCACACATGCCAACAAAGTGACTGTGAGCAGACTCTTATTGCACAATAAATGAAAACACACAGATTAATGTACATGATATAAAGTAGCTGGCCTGCGGTAACATGTCCAGCCCAAGCCCTGAAAATGATTAAATAAACAAGTCTAAACCTGTTGTCACTTATTATTGTTAAAAAATTAATTGCGCTAGAGTAACTTGTTGAGTATCCTCAGCAGCACTGAACCTGCTGCCTACAACAAATCACAGTCCTCCAGATAATCAGTACAAAGCACTGACTCTCATTTGGCATTGCTTAGCTGTGGGTATGATTATTTTTTAGATATAAAACGGAGTAGTAGAAGGAAGAAAACATATTCACATATAAGAATCAAATAGATATTATTCACAAGTAAGATGGGGGAAGATATCCCTCGAGAGAAGTCAATTTACCGTAAAATTTAAATAAAAAATGGATATGATTTTAGCATGTGCAGGATGATGATGCATAAACCAGCACACTGTTGGGAAAAATGAATTGGTACAGTAGCCAATCTTGTTGTTACAGCACAAAAGTGGAAGTCTTGTAAAGGGTCAACTTGCTCCACTATTGGGAGCAAGCTGCAAAACAAGCTATATAATTAAATACAACAAATGGATTGTCTGTCTAGAAGCCTTGTAGTCTTTCCTTCTGGCTAATTGTTTTAATCTCAGGATGTCTTCCTCCAGAAAGCTTGCTAAAATTATTGGCTAATTCTAGATAGATACTAATGATTACTATGCAGCAAGAATGCAGCGATTCAGATTTAATGTCTCCATGCATTATCGCACAGCCACTCGATACATGTGTTGAGAGTAGTCAGTGCCATATATTGGTTAGGAGAGGAATTAAGGAGGTGGTGCCCCATCTTACCCCTCAGGTGTAATCAATACCACTAATCAGCCATTTCTCCATTCCATTCAAGAGTCTGGGTAAGCCGCACTATACATAACAACAAGACCCCGCTCCTGACACTGCTAAATGGAAGGCAGCCTTCATTAATTAAGGTTATCAGTTACACCTGTGTGTGCGCTCTTCCTGCTATGATAAGTGAAAATGTGAAGTGATAAGGATTTACTCTTCTTCTACTTCTGTGTCTTATTGTTTGGGAAAGTGAAATGTGCATGTGGCTCCTATTCCCGTCACTGATAAATTCAAAAACCCTGGACTTTAACATTACTTGCTAATCAAGCATGTCAAGTTAAGGTTAATTGAGTTTATATTCTTTACTGTTGTTGTGTCCCACCTGTTTTGTTGTTGTCCTCTGATGCTGGTTTGTCATTAGCCCGCTCTTGTTCTGTTGCGCCCAAAACTGTGTAGGCAAATAAGAGATTAGGTTTCCATCTTATACCTTCTTACACACACACACACACACACACACACACACACACACACACACACACACACACACACACACAATGTCCTGCAGTAGTGGCTTACCTTGGGATTGGAGCAGTAATTTGCAGGGTAGTGCGTAAGCAGAGATAGTGTGCTGGTAGACCAGGGCAGAAAGACTACCTGTAAAGATAACACAATAAAACAATGGTGAAGTACAAGTACCGTCTCATTCTGGACCATAAAAAGTAATAAAAATGTAAATGTCTCACTGATATTATTTTAAAGTGTAAAAGGGGGGTGATTGCAGTGTTGTTTTCTTAAATTTAATTTTTTGGCTCATTCCAGGATCAAATCTAGTTTTGATGTAAAGAGTGTAAGGTGAAACTGAAATGGGCTTTTTTTTCTGCTGTGGGGATTTTACAGAGATAGATTCATAAGATAGAATTCTATGTAAGCTGATAAGACAGAAAGAAAGAAAGAGCCCCAGAATAGACATTAATAATGGGTCCGTGGACGTGAGAACACACCCTGTGAACTCATACCTTTGGAAAAAAAAGATTCAGATCCACCCACTGCTACCCACCCACATCTTAAAAGGCCAGACATGGCTGAGTCAATTTTGGTGTGGCATCATGAGCCAGACCAGGATGTGCTCATACTGAGTAGACAATTGCATTTTGAGTGAGTTTTAAGGAAATTAATCACTTCTTGATAAGGAACTAAGTATCTCTGCGGGCTGTTAACTTACCAAAGTATGGTTCCTGAGAAGAGCCTTTGATGCGTACGCCCTTTGCTGATGATTCAATAAGGAAGTGTCTGACAAGATCTGAATTGCTGTCTCCTGTTTTGATGAAAGGACAAATGTCAGGGAGAAAATAAAAGTTAGGTGCAGTCAGTGAAGTAAATGTACAATATATGATATTGATAAAAGTGATGGCACTGGCAGTTATTTATGTGCCGCATGACTGATCCTTTATTATCTTACTTATTTTTATTTATTTATCTTTAGTTTCCTGCTCCACGTGATGCCAAGCCAACATATAATCTTTCATTTGAATGTAATTTAAGCAGCAAACTTTGACTTATTTCAGATCGCCTTCTTTCAAGGTCCCTTATAAATCTTGTCTTATATAACCTTATAAAATAATTTTGTTTGACTATATTTGTGTAAGTTGTTTCTCAAAATAACATTGATGTCAGAAAGCAAAAACCTTGTACTGACATCCCAAAACCAAGGATGATTACAGTCTCTAATTGATCGAGAGATAATTCAGCAGAGGAATATCGATGTGCTCTGAGTCTGCTCACTGAAATAGTCTCAGCGCCCGACACAGTGCTCACATGTCTTTCATATCCTGCATTCCCAAAAAGAAAAAGTAAAAAAATACAAATCTGCAAATGAAATAAGCCTCAAAATTGTTTCGTGAGTGAGGTCCGTTTTTTCCTCTCGGATTGCTTACACTGCCATAAACAGCTGGTTTTCTTTTGTGTTTACGCAGCGTATAGTGTGGGTGGAAAAAATAACAGCACTGTCTCCTGCCTGGCCGCAAATAGAGCTGGATATCATCAGACATGCCCATTCACATCAGCGGAGTTGGGTAAGTGACTCTGTGTGCCTTTCAGTTCTCTAGTTATAGACAAATGACGACAGCCGCCCTGTGCAAAACTGTGCTCACATTGTTTGTTTGTAATTGTGGTGGCTGTGGCATTCATGAGCTTTTCTTTTCTGCATCTGACCAAACACAATGCTGTGACTTTTGTGACAGCACATGACTTAAAAGCAGACAAGCCGCTGCCCTGACTAGTAAAAGTTTACCTGGGTAGGCGGTGGAAGTGAAGTTGGCGACCGATTGGTCCACCTTCATAGCCAGGCCAAAGCTGCCTCTGTAGGAGGTGCTGTCTCTCACCACAAATGTTCCTGCTTCTCTGTCCTTCACCAGGGCTTCAGCTAGAATGAATGAAACAGCAAATGCTTAGAGGAAGTTGCAAATGTGTTTGTATTTCTGTATCTGCACTGCAGCAGAGACCTACATCCAGGATGAAAAGAAAACACTAGATGGTGCAAGATGAAATAACTTGAGTAAAGTAGTTATGTTTCGTTGAGTGTGTTGTTTGAGATTCTCACCTTCTGCTCTGTTGATATGCGGACGGAACCAAAACTGTGAAGTGTCCATGACAAACTTCATCGAGGGCTGGCTGCCATAAAAACGGGCTTGGAAACCTGAACACCCATAAAAACACGACAGTGGGGTCAAATACTGTTTGAAATATGGAAGCTGCCAGCAAAACAGACTACTATGAGATGTGCCACTCACTGTGAGGAGACAATGGCTTTGAGTTGGGCAAAAGGAGGTTCTGCATCAGGTCAGTTTCTGATCCAGGAGCCTGGATGTACAGATCTGGCTGTGGTGCGCCATTGACAAGCAGTACAGGAATATCGCTCCAAGAACTAGAGAGTGAAGCCGGACTGCTCTGCGCTCCTTTGCTGTGAAGCTCCCGTCCTCGCCTTAACAGAGGGGGCTTGTCTGGGCTGTGCCTGTTATCAACCGGCGCTGTTCTGGAGCCGTCACTGAAGGAGATGGACGTGCTAGTTAGGATGGACTCTGGGGAGTCGGCATCTTCACTGGCCAGGGACAGGTTGCTATACAGGGAGAGAGAGGATATATACAATGAACAGATCAATATGCTGTATCAGTAAATATGAACTTTAAAGAGGACCTGTTATGCTTAATTTTAGGTTCATACTTGTATTTAAGGTTTATATTGGAAAATGTGTAAAGGCTTTAATGGTCAGAAAATACTTTATTTTCCTCATACTGTCTTTGCTGGAACACCTGTATTCACCATTATTCTTATTACCAATAAGAGCCTCTAAACACAACTGGACATGTTCCAGGAGGAATATGATCTTTAAAGCATAAAAGGCCCTCACAGTCCTTTCATTTGTATCATGAGAATTAAATTAGACAGGGTTAAAATTTAGTACTATTATTACTGATATAAAACTTTAGTTAAACTGCACAAACACGAACAAGAACAAGTTCACTTCAGCACAGTTAAAATTTTACAGCATATTTAAAAGATGCATGTTCTAGACTTGTCTAGTTGCAGGCCTTGCTTTGATTGTGAGCTTTACCTGCCAAGGATGTAGCTTGTGTCTGAGCATGTTGATGTGGAGATAAGCGAGATAGCGCTATTTCTGTTTGAGCGTGACAAGCGCGTGGGTCCTTGGGAAAAGGTGGCATCGAGCTTCGGTGACGCATGTCGTCGGGGTGCACTGCCAAATGGCAGCGGAGGCAGGGAAGATGTAGGGGAGCTGGAGAACACCAGTGTGCCGTGAGGACTGCAGCTGCTGTATGTAGGGATGGGTATACTGGGTGACACAGCTGGGACCACGGTGGGCAGGGAGCAAGGAGAACATCCTCTGGGGACCATTTCGCACTGGGAGACATCTTCATCTGAGTCGTCTGAGAACAGAGAGGAAAGTGTGAGCAAAGGCACCGAAAACAGTCGATAAAATGTCATGAAACCGTCAGTGGAAAAACCCTCTGTGCTCCATGATTTCTCTGACTTCGGGCTGTGGTTTTCTGTTAGTTAAAAGGGCTTGGCCTGCGTATGTAAACACCATTTCTAAAGCTCACCTGATAGACATTGATATTTCTCATGCAGGTACTTGCTTGCACAGCTCAGGTCATTCCTTCCAAACTAGATGCTTTGAATTGTCTATTTCTGCTGTTGCGATGATACCAAATCAGCGAGCGGAGTCCCAACTTGTTCTTTGTGTGCTTAAGAATCTGTCTGCCTCACTGTGTTGATGGTAACTGAGTGAATTCATTTCCCCAGGGTACTGTTGTAGCCTGTGGTCAACGTGTGCCAGGTGCCGTCTGCAACCCAAGTTACATAATAATGACTAATGTTGAAACAGAAATAGCAAAATGTGTCCATGACTGTGGACAGGTGCTGTGGTGAGTGTTGTTTCAAGGGGAAATAATGTGTTTTGTAACAATAGGTGAGGAGTCATCAAGAGAGCGCATGAATTTTACCTTTTGCTGTTTTGCCTGATGAAATGAACTTTACCTTGATTTCTCATCACTGATGCTTGATTTCCTTCAACGCACTCGGCTCTCTGTTTCATATATATACCACTAAACATCTCTCAAGTGAAGATGAGCAACAGGAAATCCATTTATATGCTTTGCTGACTCTTGTGCACACATTCTGATCAGAGCAATGTGAGTGAAGACACCCATGTACCACCCTCATGTGTGTCTACTTCAGTGAGCTTCTCTGCGTCTGTAGCCTTACATGTGCAGGGTGTGGTACTGGTGTTGGCAGTCATCCCAGAACAACTGAAATGGTGCAATTATCCCATGATGAAAAAACAGATTTAACTATCTCAAAAAGGGCGGGTAAATTTCCAAAGTCCCAGGCTGTGTGTACTATTTGTTTTATGGGGTGACTAGTTTTACTGTGCTCTGTGTCACACCCTTGCAGTGTGTTGCACTGCAGCCCAGTCGCCAGAAGAAAATGTGGGCATGGTACGATTCTGCAATAACAAACATTACATTTGCATGTTTCTTATGTATCATCAGTATTTCTAACTCTCATGGTATATGAGTGGAGGTGATGGCGAATGGCGTAACACCTAGGTGAGATGCCTGCCAATCTGCAGACCACTACAGACCACTGTTCAAGACAAATTTTTTACCGAGACATTGCTGTGTTTTTTGTATTTGCAGTTTTAATGTATCCGCTGCATAATGATGTACAAATAAGAAGTAAGAAAGAGAAAGAGTTTGAATAATGTAGAAAAGAAAGTGGCTTTACAGTCGTACCTGTCGGAGGGCTGATGCACATGGGACTTTTGTTGACCTCAATGGGTGTGAATGTCGGATCCATTTCCAGGATGAGCTGGTTGAGACTATCCAAGGAAATATCAAGCTCAGGGTCGCCATGGTTACTGCTGGGCTCCGTGACAGTGGGATGTTGTTTGACTGTCTGCTGCGCTGAGTCCAGGCGGATAGTCTGACCCACTCTCAGGACATGTTTGGGTATCATTTGGGACATGCCTTTAGCTGCAGGCATCATGTTAGGAGAGCTCGCAGTCTTCTGGGATTACTGCCGACAGAGATACAATGGAGAGAGATCGGTTACACTGTCTTTACTGTAATTATAGCCTTGCTTTTGTCCTTTCTTTGCAAAACAGATCCATCATAAGTTTTTCCCAGATCCTCATATTCACAAGAAATGAAGTGCATTTTGAACACGGTTATGCAGCATACATAAATACGTATATCTAAAGTTTTTTATTGGTACCTTTGGTGATTCAGTGGTCGAATATAACCAAGCACATTTGCTCAAGTGTTGTACTTGTGCTCTACATAAGTACTTCCATTTTATGCTGCTTTATACCTCTACTCTGCTTCATCTCAGATGGAAATATTGTACTTTTTACTGCACTACATGTCTGTGGCCTGACAGCTTTTGTTACTTTCAGTTTACAGTTTTTTATCCCCTTCCTGTCCAGTGAGAGCCATGTTTGTCCAGATGTGTTGATGGTAAATGTTTGAGATAAACTGATCCTTTATGTGTTGAAAGAATCTCCTACTTCTTAAGAGAAATTAACTCTTTAAAAACCCTCTTGGATCAGCTGGAAAATGCATCATCACAAAGCTCATAAAAAATTGACTTTTTTTGTGATGAATGGTTCTCACAGGACAGCGACGCTACAAACATATGATGTTTGTATAGAATATAATGCATTGCTGTAGATTAAACTACTCAATAGTATGTAAAGGGGGTTAAAGGTATCACAACCTTGAACATCAACAGCAGTAAAATGCAATGTACACACTACAGAGCAGTAATAGAGGGAACATTTTACTGTACATCCAGTACTTTTATTTTAACAATTTGAAGCGCATTTTGTTGATAATACTTACTTCTACTTTTAATTTAATTTAATTTTATATACTTTATTAAAGTTAAGTTACTTAAGTAAGGTTCTGAATGCAGGACTTTTACTTCAGTAGATTTTAATAGTAAAGGTTTGGTTAGTTCATTCAGTTGACTTAAGCAATATAACACTTGAACGTTGGTAATCAGTAAGTGTCCGATAGTGCATAAGTCAGTACATTAAGGCTTCCCCCATGTTCCTGATGAATATTGACGCAAGCTGAGTAAATGGCTTACTCCAGTGCTGATATCAGCATGAATAGCTGCTCAGGAAGGGTGTGTCATTTGGGGGGTGCTCACACTGTGTCTCCCTGTCCGTGTTTCAGACGAGGAGTGGTGCCCAGTGAGTCACCTGGTGGACTGGTGGTTACCATGACTACATTAGTGTTTTTCTACAACAGCCAAAACATTTTCTAAAGTAGCCTACACACAAAATCTGCTCTTTCTGTTTGGAAAAATTTAGATAATTAAGAATGTTTTTTTTGCTTTTGAGAAACACCTGCTCAGGTTCACAAAACTGAAAATAATGTGCCATGAAGTAACACCGGCGTACGAGGTGCCATGCATTTTTTGACTATTCAGCATTTGTCGATTTAGTAAATGCAAGCATACATATGGACATATGGACATCATAATCTACTTCAGAGTAGATTATGATGTCCATATGTCCATACATATGGACATCATAATCTACTCTGAAGTAGCTTTTTATGTCCCTGCTAAGACCTGCTGCAGCACTAATAATAATAATAATAATCATAATAATAACACCACATAAATCATGAACAGGGAGCAATCTAATAAAAATAAAATAATGCAGATATATGTATTCAAAGCTGCTGATACACTGACTGACCATACATATTTTTACTGCGACTGATTATATATCTTAAGTTAAGGCAAAGAGAGGTCACCTACCTTATTTTCCTCTGGTCAAGATTCAGTGGCTGTAACGTTGTTTAACTCTCAGCCTCTTCACTCTTTTACTGTGACATTACTCATGCTGCCTGCTTTTATTAATGAAATCCCTGCCCTTTTCCTGTCAGCCTATCAGCAGTGAGGATCACTTTTCCATGCGGTTCCCACTGATGACGTCATCTCAGCAGTGTAAGGTTTATAGCCTGAGGGCTAACACAGGGCTGTACTCTTCTAAAAAAAAGTTAATTGGAAGTCAGGTTTGTTTCATTTCTTGGAAGCAAAATTACGCATGTGTTTCTTCTTAATGATGTTAATCACTGCTTTTAAGATTAACACCCCCGTCATTTTCCCACTCTTTTTTTTTTTAATTATCTTTTTTTAGAATATTAACGCAGTCAGGACTTCGGTCGCACCATTTTAGCTTGATTAACTTGACAGATGAATGCCCATTTGTCTGTAACTGACCAAACTGACACGTTGATCCTAGTGTCCACTTGACATATTACATTTCTGATCCTGTAAAGGAAACCATTAACATCTCTGGCCCAGCTTATTAATGTGATGATATTCCCCTTTTTTCTGTTGAGCAATCCTTAACTTACCTTCAATATATTTCAATAGATTTTACTTGTTGATTCTAACAGTGCAGTGTAATATAGGGAGATTTTGGACATTTTTAGCCTTGTGTCTTGAAGCAGCGTAGCTCAGAGACAGCTCTCTGATTCTGATTTGTATGTTGTAAGGCAATGCCTCCAATTTAAATGCAGCTTTTGACTTGGATTTGTATGTATACCTTTACAAATTGCCATTTTTATTACTACTGATTCTAGTATAACTGTGCACTGCAGTTCTGTGTGCGGTTTGTTCAAGTGGTGTTGCCGTACCCCAGCTGAAGTTGCTGCACGACTGCTGTGGGTAGGAACAATCAATGTCAAACGGTGTACCATCTCTATGTAATTACTTTAAAATGTATTAAAATGTGGAAAACTAGAATGTAATGTGAGTTGTGTGGGCCGTATCACTGTCAATTGTTTTAGTTTTTGTTAAGTGTTAGTATATTATAAAAAAAGAGGCATAGTTTGATATTTCATTTTAAGAAGTCATAAATAAAATCACAGTGGCCGGCTCCCTAAAATGGCTCTCAGCCATCAGAACCCCTGATCTAAGATATTTGTGTCAAAATGCTCTAAAATAGTCAGTTTAGCCGTTAAGTTTCTAAAAGTTTCTCCAGGGGAGATCCCACCCAGACCCCACTGGAGGGCTGGATCGCAGGAAGTGTCGATTGAAAATGGTCTCTGCCAGAGCTAAATAGGTATTTACAACCCTGATCTGTAACTTCTGCTGAAAGGGTGTGTCACTCTGCTTCCTCCAGAATCAATTCATGTACCATCATGATTTTCCCTATAAATAATTTCTGTTGGGAACACCATCTGTGGCTGTGTCATTCTAATAAGGCTCAACTATAAATGTTTACATTAGTATATAGAAGCTTTCTGCAATTAAATCTCAACAAAACTGAAATTATTTGCCACCACTCTGGTTTCTTGTCTATTAAGCCTCTACAAACCAAGGTTATTATCCTTGATTATAATGCCCAGCTAAACTTTAACAAACATATTTAGTCAGTAATTATTACTTTATATAAAGCATATCCTTCCCACTCAAAATCCATAATTTTGTCTCCTCTTGTCTTTAATATGTAATGAAATGTAATCTAGCATCTTGCTAGTACCTGTATTTTAATCCAGTTATTTTTAATTACAGTAATTAATCATAGTCATAGCAGGCTTTAACATAACTTACCACGACTCTGTTAGCACTTCACCTCACTGCTGTAAAGGTAATGTACTGTCTAAAGTTAAAGACTTTCAAATCAAGAATTTAACTCAAATAGAATTTCTGCAAAATTCTGTGGCTAGATTACTGACTAAAACTCAACTCAACAATTCCTCCAGTCCACACATCACATCACTGGCTTTCAGTCACAGTTAGGATTTAATCTATAGCTTTCAGATTTTAAATAATTTCCTCACAGGGTTTATGTCTGAAATGAATTATCTCTCTGTGTTTTTCTTATGATATATACACACACACACACACACACACACATATATATATATATATATAGCGTATGGCTGGTAGCACTTCCTCATGTCCCACTTAGGTAAGTATGTTTTTAATCCACATTAATTCTATTAATGCAGCTTTTAATGTTGTTGTACATCTGAAGTCATGTTTCGGTCAATTTAACCTTCTTTAATATTGTAAATAGCTTAAAATATAAATAAGAGACTGGGTTTGTTTAATTAGTCTAATGTATGTGATTTAATGCTCTTCAAATGGTTGAGTAAAGAGCTGTAGTTTTTTTTTTCTATTACGCTGTAGAAAAAAAAAAAACAAAAAAGACCTGTTTGGCCTCCTTTTTTTTTTTTCTTTATAAAATATTTATTAGTTTTTTAAACTTTTATAGCAAGTATAGAAGATGGATACATATGAAGTCCACAGAAAGAGGTAAAAAAAACAAAAGACTTAACAATAGAAACAAACCAAAAACACCAGCTCAGATTCAAACACGCAGCACCAGATTACAATGATAATGTGCAACAAGTACAATCAAGAAAATCCCTGCAGCATTATGGCAGAGACCCCAGGCTCTGCTTAGTTCAGGTAGGGTTCCCAAATCATATATAATTGGTCTGTTTTTGAATGTAGTATTCATTTAATGTATTTTCATGGCACAAAATCGAACGGCACTCTATTTAACAGCTAGTACTTTCTCATTAATCCATTAATCCATTCTTCATCACAGTCTGAGTAAGAAAACAGTCCAGTCTTGTTTTTTGTCGTTACATGTCTGCCTGGGAGACCCAGGATGAGGGACAATGGGTCCATCTCCAATTCCAAACCTTATAGTTTTTGTATTGTAGACAGCATATTAGACCACCAGTACCTTTGCAGCTTACAGCACAACCAGAGACAATGAGTGGAAGTACCAGTTTCTGTCTTGCGTTTAAGGGGTGAAAGAGAAGGGCTGAAATGATGGCTGTGGTTGAGGGATATATGCATTCAATCAAGGGCGTAGGTTTTGTTTCAACATTAGGGGAGGGGCACATGTGAAATGGATTTTGAGCATCAAACATTTGGTTTCCTGTACTCTGGTGACTTTTATGCGCCAATTTGTGCCCTTTCTGTGTCAATTTGTGATTTAAAAGTCCTTTGCTACCTTCATGTTTTATTGGGGGGGATTCAACTGTTCAACTGTTTTGCATGTTCTTTTAGGTCATAACTGACAATAGGATGCCCCAGCAGCTCACCTGGTAGAGCGTGCACCCCATGTATGCTGAGTCCTACATGGGTCCTGAAGTTTGAGTCTGCAGCCCTTTGCTGCATGTTGTTCCATCTCTCTCCTCACTTTCAATCCAATCCAATAAAGGCAAAAAAGGTTAAAAAAATCATCTTTAAACAAAAGAGAGACCAAAAAAACAGCAAAAAATGATAACCTCTGCTATGTACATGTTTGTTTGTTTTTTTAAAGACTTTTGTCATAATGTTCAACAGTCCACTGTGTGGCCTGCAGGTGCGAATAGCAGATTGTCCACTCTGAAACAACTTTAAGGAGAGAATGTGGTGGTGGTCTCTGTGTCGGTGGCGCCTGAGCTCCTCCTCCTGCCGCAGGTATACTTGAAGAACCTCTCCTGGCTCATGCAACCCAAGTCCTTCAGTAGCTTCAGGAGGTCATGACGAAACTTCACACCGATGAAGGCATAGACGAAGGGGTTCAGGCAGCACCTCAGGAAGGCCACGCATTGGGTGACATCGGTGGCATAGAGGAGTCTGTTCTCGAAGTTGCAGTCTAGAGTTCCTCCTTGTGCTGTGACAACTGTGCTCACAAATAAGACCAGGTTATAAGGCACTTGGCAGACCAGGAAGACAGCTACCACAGCGAGAATCACCTTGATGGCCTTATTTCGTTCAAAGCCACGAGCCTGGCAGAGGGTCTGGACAATGCTGCTGTAGCAGATGCTCATGACCAAGAGCGGGAGGGCAAAAGCCAAAACAATCTGGCTTGCCTGCATGCTGACACGGAGCTTGTCAGCATTGCTGGAGTACGGGGTGCAGGTGTGGTTGTTGATTGTGGTGTACTTCATTTCTGGTATGGAGAAGATCAGTGCCATCACCCAGATGGCAGCTGATGACACTTTGCCCAGAAACACTGCTTGGGAGCGGTAGCGGTGAGCGGAGACAGCCTTGGCGATGACGAAGTAGCGTTCCACGCTGATGAAGGAGAGAATGAACATGCTGCTGTAGAAGCTGACCTTGTAAATGGTGTGCATGGCTTTACACACCAGCAGGCCCAGTATCCATTCTGTCATGGAGTTGGCTGCCCAAAAGGGAAGTGACAGAGCAAAGAGCAGGTCTGCAAAGGACAGGTTGAGCAGGTACACGTCCGTCATGGTTTTAAGACGCTTGAAGTAGAAGAAGGTGAGGATGACCAGGAGGTTCCCTGTCAGCCCCAGGAAGCAGATGATGGTGTAGAAGGTAGGCATGAACCAGCGGCGGAACTGGCGGTTGGATTCTTTCACACAGACCTCAGGAAAGTCATCATAATTCCAATCAGACATGTTACCCTCATAAGGGTAGTTCATGTAGGACAGGTTATAATCCAGGTGGGGGTTGCTGGTTGTATTGTTGTCATTTTGAGTCAAGCAAGACTGTAATCAAAGATAAAATTAAATGATCAAATACAGGCAAGTAAAGCAACTTTGCATAGGTAAATCAGAGAAAAAACAATCTACCTGCTTTAGACCTTTACTAACCACTTCCTTAGAGGAAACGGTGCTTGTGAGTGGAAGGTTGCGGTTAGTTACCTGCTGCTTTAAGCTCTAAGTGGGTACATATTGCTACAAACATCCTATCCTTCATGTTTTCGACTTTAATAAGAGAAGAGCTGCAGTTGTGTTTCATTCTTACCTTAAAATTCATCACCCATATCAGCAGTATAGCTGGCAGAAGTTTTTGGAGATCTGAAAAACAAATGGAGTACGTTTCTATCAGATCAAGCACTGTAATAGTATGATTGACTCTATCCTTAATAAGCATTGTGGACGATCGTTATGTGCAATGTTAGAGAGTAGTTGAATGAGCAGTTAAAGGTGTACCGCAATCCCATCGGTTGAGGGACACATGAGAGAAAGATTTACAGAAAAAGGGGTCAAACTGAAGCAGCAAAAGGTCAAAATATCCTGAATTTTACTCATTAGTATGGGTTAAACTTGAAAATGCAATCAGTCTTTCATTAGCTGCTATCTGCCTGGTGCATGCCTGTATCTGCTTTACGTCTGGAACCTCCCGTCTACAATGGGCTTGAGACGCACCCTTGTTGAGGACTTGGCTCAGACTCCAGAGTTACTCTCTTATCCTGAAGCCTGTTAAGGAATCTGATCCCGTTTGATTCGGTGGGGGGAACCTCTTCAATTGCATGCCTTTGCTGACATCAACCCCAGCAGGATTCGAACCCTGGACCTTGGAAGGTCTTCCGCATGGAAGACGAGTACTCTAACCACTACATCTGCCTAGTGCATGCCTACATCTTTTAAACTTCATAACCCCAAGTTAAAGATACAGTAACTTTTTATGGTAACTTTTATTAAAAAGAATGTTTGTTTAGGGTCATATTTGCAGAAATTGCCTCTACATCCACACAGACGTTTAAGAGACAGATAGTCTGGTTGCTCCTAATGACATTTGCTAAGATCCACTGTAGCAAATGCCATTGGAAGCAACAGGAGGAGGCAGAAGAACAACCAACCACAGCTTTACTAACCCAGACTTTCACTTATACATGTGTAAAGATGATCTATTGATATTGTTTTCGTAGACCTCACAAAGCCCCTCCAAAACCACAAAAAACTACTGTTATCATTAGTAACACACCTCTATGTAGAGTCTTGGTGGAGTTCCCCTTTAAATGCTATCTTGTGCTCGTTTTGATTGTGTTTAGAAATTACTGGCGGCAATGACACACTTATTGTTGGAAGTAAGAGGCTTCCTGTGCAACCAGTGGTGATGTGGTTTTAAACTAGCTCATTGGAAAAAAAAAAGGACTTAGTTCCATATTTTTATAAAGACTGTTAGTACTACTCATTATTCATAAAGTGTGCAGTTACTGTTACATAATTGACAATACAGACTGCAGCATAAGTCAGATAACCTGATGTTGGTAAAACTCCTAATTACGTGTTCTGACATGAGAGATGTTAGTCATTGCTGCTATCAAAGAGGATGAAACATATACAGCACTGACACTGCTTTAAATCATTTTTACAAGTTGCCATGTTGAATGTAGTTGTTAAAGCAGGTCAGAATCAGCTTGACTGTACTTCATTCACACTCATTTTTTTCTCATTGCTCTCAATGAACTTAGACTCAAATTGACTTAACAGCTGAGAACAAGGACATTAACTGGACCAAAAATAGCTAAAGAATAGAAGGACTATGACAGTATATACTCAAGTATTTGAAGAAAAAATAGATGTATATATAATTATATTCAAAAAACACTAATAACCAACAACAGGAATAAAATAAAAAGTCTGTATGCATGCATAAATATACATATGCGCCTTGGTAGACACAATAACTGATTAATTTGATACCAGAAATGTTTATACAGCTAAGAATTTAGGTTACCTCTTTCAGCGTTGATTTCAACATTACTATGATAAACTTTTAATCGTTACCTGAGCTTAAGTTTTTAATCAAAATTATTCTTTAACATGCATTCATTCACCACAGCATACACAATAACCTTTTAAGTATCTCAGTTAAACTGATAAGGTACTCACCGCTGACACAAGTCATGTTGACTGAGAGTAGTACGCTGTAGGTAAAGACACAGATGAGTGAGTGTGTTTGATGGTGGTTTCCCTTTGTTGAAATGAAAATAAAGACTGCTGCACTGAAACTTTTCTCCTCGGCTCTGAGGAATCATGTGAGAGAACTGTGAAAACCACAGACTCAATTTAACATGTGAAGCAAAAAATGGTTATTTTTCAACAGTTGGTGCTACAATGTGCTTTTCATTTTGTTCAAACTGCTATTGTAGTAATATGGTGACTGATGACTATGTCAGATAGTGATAAAATTATTACCACTTCCTGGACCTCATAGCTCCAAGTCCCTACCTGTATATCGTAATCGTGTACCACAAGAAAAACATGCACACCTCATGTGTCAACTTATACAGAGCATTTCTAATCAAACCAACCACATTTGGTGGGTTTGATCTGTTTCAGTTAGACAGACAACTCGTGTTTCCATGAAATGAACTACCTGAGAAGGAGCCAGGGCTGAGATGTAAAGCTTTAACTGAATCTTATGGAAATCAGTGGAATCAGCGAAAACCTGTGGCTTTTTGTCAGATAGTGACAGGTATGATAGCTCAGACCCACACACTGCAGTACTTATCTGATAACGCTCAGCAACTATTTTCCGTCAGGTTATTATTGCTGTTATTATTAGTATATTATATTCATATTTATACTCACCATTTACCGTACTTACTGCCGGACCTTTCTTACTTATTACACTATTTTAAAATAAGCATAGCTATGCACACACGTTATTAATACACTCCCACACACAAGCCTAACTCTGCATAACTTTAATTTTTGTCTTTTACGCTCTTGTACCCACACCCTTGCTCTTGATATATTTAGTAATATATATATATTTTTTTTTTTAATTTTTCCTTCCTCTTATTTATTTATTTTTTTTTTATTTATTATTATTATTTATTTATTGTTTTCCCCTCATTTATTCTTTCTCCTTAAAACTATACCTTCATGGATGGACACTTCTGCCATAGCTGCTGGCACCTGCAGGTGGCAGGGGCAGTGTGGACAGGATGGCAGAGGACTGGACCACTCTTATTTAAACCATGTTTGAATTTGCAGTACTTAGCAATTCTCACAAAGCAGGTCCCCTCCTGAGGGCCTGGGGGCTGCTCCAGAGGGATCCAGTCCAACAAAACAGGCTGGCCACCTCCTCAGGACTTGGTATGCGCCCAATATCAGTTAAAATATTTTGAATGCAACATTTGAAAAAGCAGGAGAAACCATCTATTATGTCATGGAGCTCAGACTTAGATGGCCCACTGAGGGCGCTATGTTCTCTCCAGACATGCCACTGTCAGTGTTGCTTTCAAGGACCCCCATCCTCCCCTGACATTTTTATTATGCCTCTGTGATAGCCGTAGCAGGTTATGTTTTAGGGTTGTCTATCCATAGTCCCACACGTTATGTTTGTCTCATTCTTGTGAACGTGATATTTCAAAAAACCCTCGAGGTGATTTCTTCAAATTTGGCACAAACACCCACTTGGACTCAACAATGAACTAATTACAATTCAGTGGTTGAAGGTCAAGGTCACTGTGACCTCACAAAGCGTTTTTGGCCATAACTTAAGAATTTATATGTTAATTATGACAAAAGTTCCATCAAATTTCTGATAGGTTAACATGAGGAAGTGACATTTTATATCCAAAAGGTCAAAGGTCAGCTGCAGTGCAACATCATAATGTTTTGCAGAAACACTTTTCTGGCCATTATGCAACATCATAACTCAGGAACAGAAGAGACGTTTGTTCAGATACCAAACTGGTGACACTAATCTTGGGTGTCCACTTTAAAACTGTGCTGATTGTACAGAGCTCCTATGCTGCTGGGTACAGCTTGACTGGTTTGCGGAGGCATACTACCGCAAAGTGGTGATTCTAGTTTATTCTACTTATTTATTTTCTCTCATACATTGTCAACTGTTTGGCGTGCTGCTACTACTAATTATTATGACCATTATTACTACTGTTATACGTTCATTCTTGTTTGTGTGGCTTTGTTTTTTGCATTGTTAAATGTTGTACATCCACCTTTTGTTCTTTGTTTATTTCTGTGTCTGTGATTTTTGTATCTGTAAGTCACTATGTAGTTTTGTATTCACACTAATAACCAAAATATGCATGAGTATGTTTTTAAAGACATGAACAGGGTTGATCAGTTTTTGTGTGTGTGTGGTTTTCAGTGTGTTAAATGGAAACACTTAATGTTCAATGTTACTTTGTACTCACAAGAGGAAATGCTCAGTCACTTAATGGTTTTTTGCAGTATTTAGCATATGAGTGTTGGGTTAGGGTTGTGTTTTTTTTTTAACCATTGTACTGTACATACAGTGTGCAGTGTTATGGCGACAGGGCCTTGTTGTGCTGGACGACAGATAAGGCCTTGCAACGCTACCCTTTAGCCCACTAAGTCAAAAGATGTGCACAGGCTTCTGCACACCTGTATCTCTGCGGTTGTGGTTTCTAGCTTTCACTCGAGCCGGTGCTAACCGCACGGTACAAAACGTGGCAAGCTGCAATGTAGGACACATGTTTCTTTTAAACAGTAGTACTATGAATTTTAATCAGTACACCATCTTGTGACAGGCTCAAATCACTGGCATCACCACACATAAAGCTTAAATCTCCTGGCAGGACAGTGTTTTAGGCAGAAACACTGAACTGTGTCAAAAACAAAACGGGTCTCTCAGGAGGATTGCTAGTTCTGCACTGAAAACAGGAAATCAGAACAATTCCCTCTCATCTTACCCACTTCCCTTACCTATACGGTGCAAAGGACAAGTAGCTATGCAAGCACACTGTATGCAACTATGAATGTTTGATTGAAGCTTCTGCATACCTGTCTGCAGCATGCTTGTTCCTGATCTTTTATGCACCACAACTGCTCACAGTAATGTTATGTTTAAAGCACTGTTGTACATTTTAAAGGTTCTACTGTATATATGAGGTTCTGAATAGTAACACAGCAGCAAACTATTGCTAGTAAAGATACAGTGGAGTAATGGCATCCTGAGTAGAGAATGAGGTCACACCATCTCTGCGTATTAATACGAGCTCCTCTGTTCTTTGTTTTGTAGCTAAGCCGGCTGTGCCAAGCCCCCAAGAACAGCGCTGGGCTTTGAAGCCAAGTTGACATAGTTGTAAGACTGTTTAATTACAACCGCAGGTTTCGTCACGATGCCACTGGGCCAAGACCTTTCCCCCATTGACTTAGTCTAGAGTCTAGAGGAGACACATGATTCAGTTTTTTTATCACCATTTACGTTAGTTGAGGGCTAAATTATAAGTTAGCCACTCTGCTGGTGAAAGTGTCCACACAGTGCAGAAGCAGAGTGGAAGATCAAGGTAAGTTGATACATGGAAGTCGAACTTTTTTGGCTTCATACGCCACTTAGAGACTTTCATAGGAATGAACATTGTATCCAGTTCGCACACATGCATGTCAGTGTACGCGAGTCCTCCCCTTCATGTCCCACCGGCTAGCTAATTGCCACCACTTTACACCTTGTCATATGGCGGTTACCACTGATAATAGTCACAGAAGCCACGTCAGGTTTCCCCCCAGGTTACCACTGTTAGCTCTGTCAGTGCGGTTAGCATCATTAGCACAGCTAGCACTGCTAAGCACCACCATTTCAGCTCATTCACCTCCATGTTTGCTCAGGATGTCAGAGGTGAGAGCCAGTGCAGGCAATCCCAGTCTAGACTCTGAATGTCTTGAAGCACCATTAAATTACGCCTGTTTGTACCATAAATGTAAATTTATATTTGTTTATACTCAGAGATAATCATCTTGCATAATGTTTTTTGAAAACAACTGAAGCACAAACTTGTTCAGGGTAGAAAAGTTTATTGGTATAAATATGAAAAAGGAAATTAATTTTAAGACTGCATGTTTATGACTGTTCTTCAAGCTGTTTCACGACATGAAAATCCATGTTTAAGCAAACCTCGTTACACTGTGTACACAATTACGGTACATTTAAAAGTTTTTAGGCAGAAAATTGCAATATTGAGCATAACACAGAAATGTTCTAAGCGTACTGCTTTTGATTTGATTGACAGCTAGCAAACTTGAGAACACTGGTAGTTGAGCATTGTACAGCATTGATGATCATGTGATATACTTATGGATGGGCTGAGACAACCAATACACAAGTATAATAAAAAATGCTGATAATAAATAACAAATAACTACTACTAATGACTACAAACTCCTGAGACAATACTGTCACTGTAATACTGATACAGAGAGTAAACAAATGTTCTCCCGCCAAGGAGATGGTCACCCAGCTCTTCACAAGTAGGCCAACTTATTCTTTAAAAAATTGCAACATGCAAACATAATAAAAGCAACAGGGACACTACAATACAAAGGACAAAGTTAAATATAACACTGAGCAATGTTTGATTCATGTGACAGCTTTTTTTAATATAGCCAGTCTTAATCTGCGACGATCTGGGATCTGCCAGACATAGTGCTAGAGATATGTATCAATATGTGCTGAAGAGGGCTTGTATGGGTTCTTCCAAACGGCAATGAGGCCTATGGAGGAAATATAGTGCTTTCAAGCAGGCTTTTGTGGCGCACTTAGCAGCCTTTAATTTCAAAAAGGACCATTGCTTCGTCGGCTTCAAGTGCTGTACATTTTTCATTTATTTGTATTCAGCGCATGTCTGTGAGGCTTGGTATTTTTAAACTCAACTAAAACATCATCTCTGCCTCAGGGTTGTTAAACACTGAGCCCGTCTAGACGTTCTTCATATGCTTTGACAAACTGAGATGATACTGTGCAATGTATGTTACTGAAGGGTCATGTCAGAGGCCAACAGATGCCTTACAGTTCACAGACAGTCAGGTGTTGGACTCAGTGGGCTGCTCTCGCCCGGCTGGGCCCCTCTGGCAGCTCACTAGTCGGGGCATCTTCTGTCTGAGCAGAGGTGGTCTCTGAGCCCGTGTTACTGTCGCTGGTTCCCTCCTCCATGGCTCCCTCTGGGACGCTCTCCTTGTCCTCTGTCCCCTCCTCACTGCCCAGAGGAGCCTCAAGCTCCTCGGAGGCTTTCGGCTTCCCTGAGTCAGAACAAAGGAATATTTTGCACAGGTGTGTAGGAGAGGGACGAGCAGAACACAACTTCTGGAAAAAAACTCCCGCACACTGTCTAACTTGCAAAAATTATGATTTTGATGCTGCAATGTTTTGCAGTTTTGTAACAACAAGAGGCCATCTTAAGTAGGAGTAGCTGTGAGTTGCAATCAGTCACGTTACGTTAGCGTAAATACCAAACACCAATTTGTTTAACAGTCAAAAATATTATACACAGAGATGAAGGAATAAAGAAGTAAAGATTAAAAACTGCCTAGTGACAATCATGAACATACCCCAGAAAGTTTAAATTAGATAAGTACGTTCTTAAGAATAAATGCTTCATGCTTAAGAACTTTTGGGAATCTTTTTATGTTACAAAACTTTGCCTGATGAAGGTCTAATCACTGAAATGTTGCCGCATTTAAATCATTATTGACTGATCGTTAGACAGCGTGTGGAAGTTTCTTCTACAAGTTGGCTTCCCTGAGTCAAAAGAGTAAGAAAATTACATGATGTTAAAGAAATATTTCACTGCTGGAGATGGTCTTCTCACAAGACTATCTATGCAGTAGAAATATGCAAATCGTTTTGCAATGTGTGCTATATGACCAGAGAAAACAGAGAAAAAGGGGCTGTGGCATTTGCTTTTGCTCAAGAGGTAGAAAACCTACAACTACCAGGATGCACTGCACCGCACTGGACTGATAAACACTCCTGCTGGTGGGTGATGTAATGCGAGTTACCACACTAGAAAACAATATGCCAGCTATTAACAGACGAACTTGAATTTGGTGCTGGTAAGATGGCTGGAAAGTTTAACATTGCTCATTTACACATGCTACCCATGCTGCTATGATACAAAGCTGGTTGAAGTCAGCAAAGTATCCCTTTAAATGTTTAAAAAACATGACGCCCTGCAACTGAGTCAGATAACACCACAGCCACAACTTAAGACCAGTGTGGCTCACCTGGTGTATCTGTGGTGTTAGATTCTGCCTCCTCGCCCTCCTTGTTGCTGCTTTCACTGAGAGAATTTTGCTGGGACTTGTTGCCATGTGTTGCACAAATGTGTTTTTCTTCCTCTGCTAAGACACAGGTGGGGGCCTCTCTTGCACCTCGGTCTCCTGCATCCTTCTCACGTTCTGCCATACGTTTGCGGGCTGCCTCTTCCGCTGCAGCAATCTCTGCAGAAATCTTCTCCATGTCCACTTCCACTTTCATACAGCAAAGCTTAAAAAAACAGTAATGATGGAATTCATGTCAAAATGAGAAAACAGTGGCTGCACTTTTGAGTAAGCTGTGCGTGCTCATTAAAATTATGTGCCTTTCACTTTACAAAGGTCAGTGTTGGCTGAACATGCACGTGCAGGTTGGACACAAAGCAACAATTTAATTTAACTACATTATGTAACTGAATGAGCAAATAGTTCTGTTCATAAGTACAACAATGTTTCAGTACAAGTTCAGTCTTGAAAATGCTGCTTCTTAATGCCTCAGTGACTTGATGCTACAATGAGCTCTGTGAAGGACAAATGGCACCACCTGTTGTGAACAGTGGAAACTGCACTTGACTGCACAGTCCTGCATCTCATTTCAAAACAAAGTTGTTATTATGGGGGCTGCAAATTGTAAATGATGACAGATACATGATCGCCAGAACATGTGGATGGAGTTAGCAGCAGCTGGTGGCTGTAAGGAATGCAAGGCAGCACGCAAAAAAAACATGCAAAATGAAGCTTGTGTGCGAGTGAATGATGACCAAGCTTGATGTAGAAGATGCCGTACCCTTTTGAGCTCATTTGTGAAAGACTCTGTGGCTTCGATGAATTTTCTTTTCTTGTCCTGGTGGCGGTCTTCAATCTGAAGCAACTCTGCCTCCAACTTTCTCTGTGATACAAGACAGGCACCACAGTTATTATATTATTAACCCATAAAAAACAAAACTGTCTGCTAAGCGCCACCATTACGTGAGGATTAGAATAATGACCATACCTGGTGTACCATCAAAGACTGGACCTGGCGTTTAAGGACCTGCATGCGAGCAGTGGTAACAACTGACCGCACATCTGGGACGACGCTCTCACTGAGGATCTCGCTGATAAGACGGTGGTTGCGTTGGAAACGAGCCGCCGCTGAGTGCTTTATTGAAAACCCATCGTCGTAATCTGAAAACATGAAAAAAATCTGAGTTATGATTGTCTTAGAAAATAGATTTGTGTACACCTGTCAACAGGCAAAGAGAAGACATGTGTTACGCAGTCACCATCCACAAGTACGAGGCTTCGGCAAATTACAGCACACGTGATACAAAATAAAATGATGCAAATACTGCTGTATCAAGACGCTATAAACATGCGGAGGATATTGCTCAATATTTATACAGAGTTGGAGTTAAGTATAGGCCATTATGTCAAAATACATCCTTAAGCAAAGCACAACCGTTATTGTTAGGCGAATGGGACAAGCGGTTAATTATAACCCACTGTATGTGGACGGCTTCAAGATGTAGTCTGCAATTTTCCTTCGTCAGCAAATGTACTTTTTTGTCTTACATGTATACTCCACTTCCATTTAAATACAGGATCATAGTGCAAGAAAGTAAAGACATTTAAGACAGTAATCATCCCTTGTTACTTTTTCCACACTGCAGTGATAAAGAATTCCAGATGGATCCAAATGGATGTTGTTTTTTTGCAAATGCAGAATATAAAACACAGAGCTGTGTTACTTTCAGAGGCGTCTTTGACAATGACTCTGTTACACACACCTTAATATTCCACTGTTATTCTAAAGATGACAGTAGTAAGCCTTTTTCCAAATGAAGATTTTTTCAGATTAAGACGTGGGATATGCCAATATCATTTTGATTTTAGCATTCTTTGAACAGTACACTCAGAATAAGCATCTCAGTTGGGGTTTTTTACTGCATTTTGCGACACATGACCTCTTGCCTGTGTGTTATCGTTGCTACATCGTACACAAACCAACTTGTCAACAGTTTGCAAGGCTGCAAGTAGAGATGCATGCCCAAAATATACGCCCACATTTCTTCTGGGAAGGAGAAACGCACCTAAACATTATGCAAGATTCAGATATCAACGTTTTTTTGGGTATGTGACAACCTGACACAAAGAAGCAAAAAGGCACAAGCAGCTCTGGCCATTCACTTTTCACATTTAGATGTGATAAATGACATATTAGGGCATGCTAATCTTAGTATGCATGGCTGAATGTAAACAGGAGTATTAGTGGAATATTTATTTTCATTAGCAATGTAAACAGCGTAGTGGGAATATTGTCTTTTACGGAGTAAAGGCAAAACCTGAACTGTATCTGCCTGAATTGTTACATATTTTGGTGAATTTATATTTTAAAAATCGCTTCCTATTGTTCTTTGTTCTGGCTTTTATAGGATATATGGTGATAAATGTATCTGTATACAGTCACCCTCGATATTTTCAGTAGAATTCAGGACTCAATCAAGAGAGCTCTGACTGCAAAACATGTCTTTGCAAGACAACAAAAATAATTTGTTACTTTTCAGCTAGTCTTGTGTCTCCACAGTGCTGTGTCAGCACTGGAGAAAGGTCTGAGATCATCTGTTATTATTCCACTATAGGGACAAAAATGCTCTAGGACTGTTTTTGGTGGAAAATTTGCTTGTGTGGCACGTTGGGAGGCAAGCACTGACATCACAATAAGCAGTACATTATTACGACGATATCAAAGAAGCTTGTGTGAAGTGGAGTGGGTCGGTAAATTGGTGAAGTCAGTGTCACTGGCGCATGCCGCTGCCAGGATAAAAAGATGTGGCAAATCAACTCTGACTGGCTGGATTAACATCGGGCATCAGAGTCCTGTGAGCTTTTCCAAAGTGTATTATCAAGTTGTTTTATTCTTTGTAGATCTTTACAACAATTAACCTAAAGAACAAAGCAGGCATGCCTCACTGCACGAATGAAACCTTCATCAAAACGTGCAGTTTTCAGCGTGTAGGTTGTCAGCTCTGAGGTTGTTGTTGTTGTTTCCCGTAGCGAAGGGGATTTTTGAAAAAGGTAACTTGCAGACAGCATAAGGGGAGGAGAATGCTGGCCTAAATAGCTGGAAATTGGCAGGTGTATAGCCACAGACTACATCCAGTGAGTCATACTATTTTTCAACACAAGTTCTGTAAATGAGAACACTGAAACATACTTAACTAAACACATGTGGGTGTGGAAAACATTGAGGCTTGTTTCGTAGACTGTGATAACTCTGACATGTTATGGAGAATCTACAAGATCATTAGAGTATTATTAAGTGATTATTAAGTTTGATTCCGAAGCAGTGACTTGATTGCATTTGAAGAAGGGTTTTACGTACCAAATGAGTAAATCTAATCTGTCTGTAGTGGATTTAAAAAAAAAAAAAAGTTTTGTTTTTAGAAGGTAAATATACAGTTGGATCACAGTTATATTAAACAATACATTGTTTTGAGAAATTATGTTATTGTTTTCTCAAGTGGCATATTTATTTACCTGTTGGCTCCCCTTTTATATTTCCATTTGTCAACATTGTTCAACGCTATCATATACAATCTCTGTGTGACGCTCTGATCACCTGAGCATGTCCCTGATGTGCAGCCATGTGTGCACCCTTGAATCTTTCCAGAGAGCAGAAATGAATCTTATCTGCCATGTTTAAAGTTTCAAAGGTGCTCATACAGAGAGTCTGACACCACAACAGGAAACAGTCAAGGGAGGTCATACATTCTGGAGGTGCTGTTTGAGAATTCATTTTCTTTTACGGTCCAAAAATTCAGACAAATTCAGTCTCACTAATTTGTATAACAACACTGTGCACACAACTAATGTTGTTTCAGGTTATTTTGCATTACAGCTTTTACAAACCATGGCACTTCCTGAATGCTTATCACAACAGGCATGTTATGTCAGAGCTGCTTTGATGCTGCTGAGAACAGAACAGGAGAAACCAGTACATAGCAGCTTAGAGTAGAATTTCTTTAAGACTGTGTTTATTAATAAAGCACAATCTCTGAGTGTGTAGCCACCTGGAGAGCTTAACCTCATTTAATCATTGATGTACGTGCAGTCAGTGGAGAACACAACCCACTGGGATACCAGCTCTGACATTTTTATGGTCTGAGGTGTTTCTAAATAGCAAATGGTTTTATCTGCAGTTTTCCTGTACATCATTATCTTCCACTGTGACCCAGCCAGACCCCAGATGAGCATCATTTCCTTTAGGTGGGTGTAACTCAAACTTCATCTTCTGTGTGTGTGTGTGTGTGTCTGATGTGTGTGTGTCAGTCTTTAAAACAACACAGATACAAATGTAAATGTTGCAATTACATCATCTAAACCAATGCAAAGAATACCTACACAATTTAAACAGTTGTTTAAAACAAGGAAAAATATTGTTTGATTTTGCAGCTTAAAAGCATTTATTGCATTTCAACGGTAGCATTACCAAAAGTGTGGACAGTTGTAGCAGTGTGTGTGTGTGTGTGTGTGTGCTATGGTAATTACAGCTCTGTCGCACTGCTCTAAACCCTGGGAGACATAGCATTTAGCAGACTGGCCTTACCATCTGGATCTTCCGCTGGCTGAATGCTCATATAAGGCTCGCCCTTGTCCAATCTGGACTGCCTCTGGCGGCTCTCCTCTTCCAGAGCTGCCTCGGCCCGGCTTTTTGCATTGACGTAGGCCAGGTAGGCTGGCGAGTTGTGATAGGCCTTCATGCTCTCATTATACTCAATCTACGGTGGAAAAGATGACAGGAATGTCGAGGAAACAGAGATGGCAAGTAGACATAACGTGGACCTTCGTTTCTATCAAGTACGACAAGATAAGGAAAAAGGTTTACTCAGGAGTGTAAGAAAGGAAGGAATGATGACTGGAGGGACCCACAACTGTTGGAGACACATCTACTGGGCACCCATTAGAAAAACCCCATAGACACCCCTTGTAAAACAACCAACCTTCTCTGCTTCGTAGTCATTCAAATAATCCTGTTTCTCCTCATCAGTGAGGTCCCTCCACATGCCACCGATTATCTTCCCAATTTCCCATAGCTTCAGATCAGGATTGGAGGCTTTTACTTGATCCCAAACCTGGTGATGAGAACCAGACATGGGTGTGGGGTTGGGTTGGGTTGGAGGGGCTATAAGTGGTTATCTCTTTGCAGAGAGGTCACAAACCAGAGGAGGCCGTGTGCTTTAAACTCCATCTCCAAGGTGACAAATCCCACTATGTGATGTAGACAGTCCTAGCTAAGACACCTACCTCCATAAACAACTGCTTGTGTCTGAAACAAAATGTACGTCTTACTTACTCTGAGCTGACACAATATCTTAAAAGCAATGCATCCCTGTCTTCCAGCAGAGCACATAACAAAGGCAGCAATTACAAACTGTGTACTTACCTTACGGCTATATCTCATATATGGCATCAGTGGCTTATCGGGTGGCTTGGGTGGCTTTGGGATATTTATTCCGGAGGAATTCTGAGAGACAGAAAAAGAGTCACCTTAAGACACAGTTGCTGTTGAGTGACCAGGCATCCGTTTAAACACTCTGGCTAACCTAGGTTGAGTATATCTTATCAAACTGTGTGCAGGTGCATTTTATTTGACATAAAACTGTTTAAAAATGTGATTTGGAATAAAATACAAGATGCATTTCTTATCACTTCAATTAACCCAGTTTAATTAATGACAGTTTGAGGCCAAACACAAGCCTGGAACCCCACAGAGTACAATGGAACAGTGCTGACTGTGGAAAAAAAAAAATACTAAAAAAAAAAAAAAAAAAAAAAATCTCACTTAAACTGAGATTTGCCCATAATGCCATTATCAGAGTCAGCCAACCACAGCTTGCATGCAGCGACTAAATTACTGCTCAGCAGCCAGAGCCATGCAGCGAGTCTGTAATACCATGGCAACACTGATGGCATGGGTTACTTTACATGGCTGTCAAAAACGCAGACTTTGAAAGGCAGGTGGTATTTGAATACACACAGATGGACTCTTAGCCAGCCTGCACTGTGATGGAGACGGCAGAGGGAGGTTGGAATGAATTTCAGATTCATTCTCAGTAATGAGTGAGGCTTCTCATTCTGGCTATTCTGCAGCATCTGCACTTACGACAGTGGCAATGCAAAAATATATGTAATGTAATTTGCTCGAAGCAAAGCAGAGGTCAATCTTGTGTAAAGCTCCGATGCCATTGTTGCTCAGAGAGGCTTCTGCAGGGTCTTCCTTTAAATAAGCAAGCGTACTGTTCAGTGATTGCAGATTTTATTTCCTCCACTTGGGTCTGCCTGACATTTTTTTGGTCACCTTATTTTCTCTACATTAATATCATACCGTTACCCGACTGTTGCTGCTTTGGCTCCCTCCCAGTCTGTAGTTGTTGTAGGCCAGATGGCTGTATGGGTTGTACCCCACAAACCCGGGAGTGTTGGGCATTTGCTGATGGAAATAAATGAGACAGAAATATGAATGAGAGAAATGACATAAAAGAAGGAAAGGGGAGGGGGGACCCAAGACCAAAAAGAAAGAAAGAAAGAAACCAATGAAAGAAGCTGGGAAAATGCAAAATAAAGAAACTTGCATTCATGCCGAGGCTACAAAGAAATCATCTTTTCAGAAGCAGTGGTGTATCAGCACGTAAAGTGGATACAACAGAAAAGCAGATCTCTGGAAAAAATATATTTTAAAGCATGTACTTAAATTAAGTCTCCGATACCCAAATAATATTTGGTGTTACACTAATTAGGAATACTTACTGTTGTAGGGGCAGGGGGAGGGGGAGGGGCGTAGGATGGTCTCTCTGTTGTGAAAGAAAAAGGTCTACATGAGACATCAGCATCAGTCCAATAATACAGCAGATTATCTCCAATTTAACCTGCTAATCTTCACTATGTCCTTGTGATTTCTTCTATAAAAACTTTATTTCTAAATGAAAATAAATAACACCATCTATGACCAAGCAGACATCAATTCTCTGTTAATGCTTGATACAACTGTGATACTGAAGGTTGTGTCACTTAACAAAGGTTTATGAAAACAGCAGATCTGATAATGCATTTTAATATCATCACCTACAAAGGGTTTCATAGCACAACTAGCTAAAACACTCCCAGATCCTTACTTGACATCTTTGCAGTGAGGAGACGGTTTCAGTCTATTCCAGTCATTGGCTCTGCAATAAACACATTTTAGAGTAGGAGAACATTTTATGTTATTGATGAGATGAACTGTTTTGACAGGGTGGTTCATACATGGCACAAAACAAAGAGATGCCGATGATGACGCTGGCTAGCAACGACTTTAGCTCCACGTTAGCGTAATGCCACTGTGAACACTGACAGGCAGGAGAGACCGTTGGATATAGCATTTCATGTTAGCAAGGAAATATCAGTTACAGCGTTCATTTGTTCTAGATGAAACGCCCAAAATGTTATGACTATTTGGATGCAGTAATTGGTGAATTAGCAGTGGTAGTTAGGACTGGCTGGTTTCCACCGTTCATCTGACAGCTAGCGCTACATCTCTGCAGTGTCAGTGCGTGTAGCAAGTTAGCTAGCAAGCTAACGTTAGCATGTATTCATGCTAGCTAGTAGCTAGTGATGTAGCTGCTGTGATATGTTACTCCTAGCTAGGTTAGCCGCAGACACCAGCAACAAACAGAGCCTTAGTTAACATGCGTGACTTCAATTGCAATTATAATGTTATAACAACAGATAGAAATTCGATGCTATATTGTTAGCTTGGCTCATACGCTAAATTAACGTTAGCAGGCTGGCGGCTAGCTGGTTACATAGCCTAGCTACCTACATGAAAAGGAAAATGACATCTGAGGTTTTCTTAGCATGCAACGTCAAGTCAAACCAACATGTCTACATAAATAAATTCCCTTAGACATTGACGGTGGCAAGCACGCATTGATACTACAGTAATGGCCATAAAACTCACCATTAAAACCTCTAGTCCCCACCACAGCTGTGGCTTTGACAGGGAAGGCTAACCCACCTAGCTCAGAGAAACAGTACCCACAATAAACGAATGAAACGGGGTCCACTCGTAAGATTCCTGCAGAATCTTCCAGAATTGCACCCCCACCCTCTCCTCATTACAGCTGTGCTTTGCCTCGATGCCGATGCTCGTCGCCCTCAGCTGTCACTGCTGCGGCTCTCACTTATTGATGTGACATCAGAAACATGTCTTTCCTCAATATCAGTCTTTCCATTCAGAAAAAAGAGGAGATATCATAACAGCGCAGCTTCATAGGACTCACCATTATACCTACATAGCTTTATCTTCATGGTGCAGATGTGCATCATCGTAAGATTTATCAGAAACACAATGCAGTGTGTTTACTCTTGAGTTGCATAGAAGCAAAAAGCTGATCCACATTATCATCTTCTCTGCAAAATACATTACCTCATATAAAAAGTGTGCCATGTCAGTGCAGGTGATATGATTATATATAATTATGTGACATAATTATTATTATGTCACCTTACGGTAAGTTGCATTAAGGAGGCTTCACAGGCCACTAAGCTTTTGAGAAAATCAAGGTTGCCCTATTCACTGCTCCCTCTTTGTTAGAACTGAAATACTTAGAATTCTTGTTCACATTGTTCGAGAGCCGCCCAGGTCAGCAGTTGTAATAGTGTGTTCCCTAAAGATAACAATCCAAAGCCTGCAGGATTTAGCCTATATCTCTGCCCATTCAACCTGAATAGTACTTGTTTTGGATTTGTTAATTGATTGTGTTCATTGTGACCCCATTTCTGTCTGTTTACACTGCACACTTGAGAGCTTATTTTATTTCTGCTTGACCTGCATCCTGTATAATATGCATGCAGACACTGCTGTCATCTCATCTGCAGGTGTGGTGCTTCATGTTCTTTTTTTTTTTTTTTTTTTTTACTCACCAGGCAATGGCCAGAAAGCTGTATGGATGGGACGGGGAGCAGATTCCACACCAGGCGTGGGCAGGACCTCGCTTAGCGTCGGGACACCTGTGCTTGAGTGCGTCTGGAGGTAGGACGAAGGTCACATGCCTCCTGTAAGCTACTGTGCAGCTTTAGTGGACACTCACGCAGGGCCTCCCAGGCACAGCTGTGGGATTGTGGATGCCCAGAGGCAGAACGGGGCCTGTGACATTTTGAATCAATCAGAGGAAAACCCATAAAGCTGTTCTTGTAATGCAGCAATTCCTAAGCCTGTAGAGCTCCTCAAAATAGACTCAGGCAGTGGAACTAAGCAGACTTGAAAGTTTACTCTGGTGGTGGATGGTAGAGGTATTTTTAGAAGCTGCCGCAGTCAGATTATTATGATGTATCATAACATTATGATGTAACCTGTCTGTCAAACCAGCATTCAACATATGCTCAGGGAAACATATGGTGCATCGTCCTGCTGACTTGTTTGGTTTCATAAATTCTGTTAAGTTCACTGTAAATCAGGGGCGCTCAACATTTTTATGACTGACTGCAAGTTTCGGGAGCCAACATATGACTGAAGGAAAAGTGCAGTTGCAGGTTGTCCACTGAAATCGCTAACTTTAGCTAACAGCACTAGCATTGATAACAGAATGTACCCCCTGCAACACTAGTGAGGTGTCGCTAGTTGCTCTCTACAAGTTGTCCCCCTTAACTTGACAGATACTTGGTAGGGGGGCACAGTTGGATGCAGTCACATTATAGTGTATTAAATGTGGATTATGAGAAGTAAAGCATTGAAATTGACTGCAAATGATTAAAAGCTAATGCACGCATTCCATATCATGTTCATAGCTGCACAAAATGTTTCTTAGGGCTGCCATTGGCCTGCTGGCCAGACGTTGATCAACAAAGCTGTAAATGTTTTGTTTTCTGTCTCTGACCTGGAGGCAACATATTGATCTTTTCACCATTCGATAACTGAAGCAGGTAGACTGACAAGCTGTGTAGAATTCTCACACAGCTCAATAAGCTGTCATGCACCAACAATCTTTTGTCCAAAGGTTTGTTTCCTGTTTGATTGTATCACAGTATCTATGGCTGCTTTGCTGATTTGGAGCTCAAAGGTGGACAATGCTGTAGCCTACTTACCCAGCAAATCACATCATTAGGAAAATGTCACATGTCATCACTTCCTCTGATAACACTATCACTGCTACTGGACATTTGAAGCAGATATCAACAATATAAATATAAAATCTGATAACAATATGTTCTCATATATTGTTTTTAACATAAACATATGACTCAAACATATTTTCACTTAACCAAGATATTTTGTGACCAAATTGAAAATTTTACAGTTGTGAAAAAAAAACAACACAAACAACAAATATAAAATAAGTTTTAAACATTAAGCTTTGATGGCAGTTACATTAGTGCCAGTTATAACTAAAAACAACGCAAACAAATCACAAATATGTTATATTTAAGTTCAAATAAATAAGATTCAAACACCCAAAAAGCCCTTAAACATCATATTATATTAATATAACATTATATTATATGTTATAATAAATACTTAAATTATGTGAGATGTGGTAAATACATTTTTATACCTCCGTGCTGGCAACAGCTGTGGCCAGTAAGCGTTAAATTTTCAGGTTGTCTGTCATTCTGTACAACTGCACATCCGTCCGTACTGTATGTCCCATTATCTTGAAAGCAATATCTCAGAAAAGCCTTGAGGGAATTTCTTTAACTTTGGCACAAACATCCACTTACTCAAGGGTGAATTGGTTTGAATTTGGTGGTGAAAGGTCATTTTGACCTCACAAAATGGCCATATCTCAAGAATTCACATTCTAATAAATTAGAACAAAATTTCAGGTGATGTATGATAGGATAAAATGATGGAGTGACAAAAGGTTAACTTTACTGTGACATCATAGTGTTCCACAAAAACATCTTTTTGTCCATAACTCAGGAACAGGAGGGGAGACATTTGGATGGATACTGAATTGGTGACAGAACTGGGTGTTCACCTTGAAACTGTGTTGATAGATAGATCGTGCTGCAGGGTTGAAGATGTGTGTGAAACATCCACGTTTGGCAAAAATATACACTTAATATCTTTTTTTTTTTTTAAGATATTTTTTGGGCGTTTTAGCCTTTAATTGATAGGACAGCTTAAGCGTAAAGGGGGGGGGAGAGAGAGAGGGAAGGACACGCAGTAAAGGACCACAGGCTGGAGTTGAACCCGGGCCACTGCGGCAACAGCCCTGCACATGCGGCGCCCGCTCCACCACCAAGCCACCGACGCCCCAACACTTAATATCTTTTATTAAATTCCCACAAAGTCTTCACTACATATATTAGAAAAGTCTGGACAGACATCGATGTAAACTGCAACTTGAGTGGTTAACGTAGGCATCCAAATCTGTGTTAGTGAGCACTCCACCTGACAGGTGTGACATCAAGATGCTGATTCGCCTCTCATCCAAGAAGCTTCTTCAACTCTAAATGACTGGTATGAAGTTGCAGGCTATAAAACCTGTGTGGGTGGGAACCCTTGCAGAGTCGTAGGGGTCACGTGAACTCTTAGTTTCAGAGTCGTGAAGGTCACAATGTGGGTCGTTGACCCACCTGACCACCATCTGGGAACTGAATGTACATTTCAATACTGTAAGCCATCTCCAATGTTGTGTCAGTCAGTTGGGCAATCCATGGCCTCACAACCACAGACCACATGTAGTTACACCAGCTGAGGTCCTGCACTTCCGGCATCTTCACCTGCAAGATCGTCTGAGACCAGACACTCGGAACAGCTGATGCAACAGTTGGTTTGCACAACTGAAGAATTTCTGCTGCACAAAGTGTCAGAAACTGTTTCAGGGAAGCTCATCTGTATGCTTGTCCACCTCAACAGGGTCTTGACCTGACACCAGTTTGTCATTGTAACGGACTTGTGTGGTTGTGAGGCCTTTTGGATGTACTGCCAAAGTCACAGAGAGTACGTTGTTGATGGCGTATGGTAGTAAAAAAATTAAAACTCAGTTAATGGGCAACAGCTCTGGTGGACATTCCTGCAGTCAGCATGCCAATGGCATGCCCCCTCAAAACTTGGGGAATCTGACACATTGTGTTGTGTGATCAAATTTTAGAGTGGACTTTAATTGTGATTATTCCAAGGCACATCTGAGTAGTAATGATGCTGTTTAATCTGCATCTTGATTTGCAACACCTGTCAGGTGGATGGATTATCTTGGTAAAGAAGAAGTGCTCACTGGATTTTTTTCTCACCAAAATTTGACATTAATATATCTGTTAAGTGCATAAAAATCTTTCAACATTAACTGAAACCTTTGAAAAAAGGCAGCAACAACAAAATTGTTGCATTTACCAGTGACTAGTTCATCTTAATGTACTAGTTCGTTCTTAATTTATCTGTATGTTTGATATTTTGTCTATGTGATACAAACATTGGAATAAGTTTTCCAATCATTATTTATGTCAGCACAACTTTATTTTAAAACATAGTTGCAGCATGACATTTCCATACTCCTATATGGCATAAAAAAATCTCACAATACCACCACTAATACTAATATTACATCTGCTACTAATGATAACAGAAACATTATTGTTTCTAAAGTGTTTTAATTGATGTATTACAATGTGTACATTGTCATCAGGTAA
Organism: Epinephelus lanceolatus; assembly: GCF_041903045.1. Taxonomy (NCBI): domain Eukaryota; kingdom Metazoa; phylum Chordata; class Actinopteri; order Perciformes; family Serranidae; genus Epinephelus; species Epinephelus lanceolatus. The sequence continues at coordinate 35,824,136 of NC_135736.1, forward strand.
ACATTTACAATGTGACTGATCATTTTAATTGGTTGAAACTCTATATTTCAGTTCTTTGATCACTTCAGTGTTTTAGTATAACGGTCCTCTTCTGGACAAGATACACAAACCTCCGCTCTTTCCAACCCCAGTCCAATTGTATGCATGCAAACGTTACTTTATATCTTCTACACATTAATAGATAATATCAAAGGCAAACAGGAACAGTCTATTCTCGAGAAATGCAATTACAGTTCAGTACAGCAAAGTTAGAGATCAAGCAACATACTATAGCTTAAATACACCGTTTATGTAGTTAGAAGGCCTTTTACAAAGTCAAAGCCATTACCCTTTGCCATCTCTCTCACAGATTACAATAAACAAAAACAAATGTGTCTGAATGTGTTTAGTTACACTTCATTAGTTGATGAATGATAAAATAGGATTTGCTGGAACTTTTTTTGTGTGCATGCAGTTCACTGTATGAGTATTGGTGTCTCCAGATACTTTGCCTGTAGTCTTTGGAATGAGTTTTAGGATATTTGGTTTCTGACATATTTAAACTGTAGCTATGACTCTCCACCCATACCACGTCTGTGTTCTGGTGATCTACCTTTGGAAACATTTCTTCTTTAGTGACCAGTAAAAGTGGAGTGGCAATACACTGTCTCCAGCAAATTTACAACTGGTTTCAGTGATTAAACTCCTCGTAGTATGTAGTCCTGTCAGTGACTGGGATTTCTGACTGATACGACAGAATATCTAGGCCAACACAGAGACAAAACTAGAAGTTACCTCAGATAATTTTTTGATTGAATAGGTTGTTATGATGAATCATATAGGGTGTGCATCTACAGAAAACTGATTATTCTTTCAAAGATTTTTATTCCAGTTTCTTAAGGGAGTTTTGTTGCAAAATGGCAGAAGACAAAGTGCACTTAAACACACCCTCCAAGTTTTTCTGTGCACAAATAATGAAGTATTTTACCCTCACACCCCTAAGTGCCGTCTGATGATACATTAGAGAAATAAGGGAAAACATTTGTCAGATTAATTCTGGGAATCGGCTGGCCCATATCAACTGTCCACAGTTAGCTGCATTGAGATTATTGTGGGAGAGCAACTACTTTTTACACCTAAAGGTCATGGTTTACTACCTTTACCTTGCACAATAATCAAATGAGAGAGGCAACAAAATTTGAGGTTTTTATTTTTCTCTGACCCACAATTTATATATGTGTACTACTGCTTTTTAGGGAACAAAATAGACCAAATTCAATGTGGAAAAATGTGCAAAAAATGCATAATAATAGTAATAATAATAATAATAATGATAATAATGATAATAATAATGATAATAATGGGTGTCATGGCACTTTTTATTTTTTGTGTGGAGCTGAATGAACCTCCCTTTAGTGTGTTGCAGAGGTGGGACCAAGTCATTGTTTTGTAAGTCACAATTAAGTCTCAAGTCTTAAGCTCAAGCCCTAAGTCAGGTGCCAAGTCCTAAACTTTGAGTATTTAGTCCTAAACAAGTCATGTTACATTTTGAAAGCTATTACATTTTACATTTATTTATTAAAACAAGTTTCTTGGAAGTTCTTCCTGGTTCTGTCCTGCAATTTGATTTGATGCTGTTTGATTGGTTTAAACAAAGCACATCTAGGGAATTAAGTGTCAGCTTGTTGGGAATGAATTGCGTAAATGTTAGTTGATTCAGGAAATTAAGGGAAATTAATTGATTCATTGCACACTTTTTGAATAACATATTTTTATCTTTAGGCTTGGGGGTAGTTATCAAGTATTTTCAAGTCAGATGGCTCAAGTCCAAGTGAAGTCAGGAGTCACTGGTGTAAAAGTCCAACTTTTGGTTTTGTCAAGTTGAGTCCAAAGTCATCAAATTTGTGACTTGAATCCAAGTCATGTGACTCAAGTCCACACCTCGGGTGTGTTGTGCTCAAATAGTCCTATTTAAAGCTTACCTGACATTGAGGTAAAATTGAATGTGGAGACAAAAACCAACAAAGAACTAAAAATTAATTGTGTGACAGTAGCTGTGAATATCTGTCTCATTCTAATCTACTTTATTTTTAACATATCTGATGTTACTGCACCGTAATCTACACACAGATGATTTGTTAGGCTAAAATTTATGTCGTTCTGTGTCACTAATAATCATTGTCCATCTGCACAACATGAATTTGTGCTTGAGTTAATAATAACCATAGTCTCCCATGGGACAGATTGAGCAGGCTGTCCTTATCTGCTGGTGACAAACACCAGCATTAGCTTAAACCTGCTGCTCTCACCTGAACTCATAATACACACCACCAGTACAATCAAATTGCTATAAGAATATTACCAGTCTCGCCTACAGTATCTAAAATATCAGATGAGTAGTTATGTCTTTTGCACTGGTAATACACTCCTTTAATTAGTAGTGTGATGCCCCACAGACGATATGAAAACTGAGAACTATCGCTGCCAGGTTGACAGAGGAAACTCTGGTTTCCACATAATCATTAAGCTATCTTTACTGCTACACCCCTCCATTCATAGCTTCATGTTAACTAGGTGTTGCTATGCTGCCAGGAGCTTATTACACTCTGCTTGTATATTTAAGACACATCACGCCTGCAGTGTTCAACGCTGGCCAATAAAACATTCAGCCAGTTAGCTGCAGTGATAGTGCAGCACCAATGTGGGATGTTCCTTTTATGTTTAACAATAACATTGAATACACACATGGAAAGCAGCCATTGCCAGTAGCTAGTGCAGATGGTCACACATTTAGGTGATCCTCACACTTGCTGATGCTAATTGCTCCACTTCCTGAAAATCCCAGTCTTCTGTTCCAATCCTAAACAATGCCCAAAAAGTGCAGAAGCCATTTTTTTTGTTGTGTATTTTGGCACAATCAGTATATAGCACCACCAAAGTTCTGCCAAGCAGTCTGTTTGGAGAGAAATCCTGTATGTTGAAGCATATTCATACAAACATGAAAGTCACACTGGCATCTTAGCACCAGCTGGAGAAATAAGATTATCCTATCAGCAGTGTACAGAGTTTCTAGCCCTGCTACGCTGCCAGTCCCTCTGGACCACGATGCTACAGAGAGCTCGTCGGCAAAGAGAGGAAGCAGAGTTAACCACGGGGTGATGAAGCAAATCTACTCTGGCCTTTCAGAGATACAGTTGTTCAAACTAATCTCACTTTTCACTTTGGTCTTGATGTTGTGAAAAGCTATGGCTTATCATTTGGTAACTCAAGGCAGGGGATTGTTGCACTCCTTTGTTTCCCATTTCTTTTTTTTATGTATTTGTTGTTCTCATCCCATCTTTTATTGCTACTCTTGTGTCGTCGCTGAACTAGACTCGTGTTTGTTTTAACCTACTTACCAGATGGGTGGGGTTTACGACATATGGGACAGTCAAATAAGAGCCACACTTTACAACCAATTACACAAATTGTGTGAAAAAACTAGTACGTGATCCTTTAATTGATCATCTGTCTGGATTGTCCTGATGCAGCGATTCCAACTGATCTAGTGCTCCAGAGAGAATATTATAAACAACTCCTGTTGTATCTCAGGTCTGATTATCTGGTGGGGTCAATGCATTTTCTTACTTTTCAAGAATACTCTACTTAAGTTAGACTTGAGAAAACGACACATTTCTCGCTCTAACAAAGATCACAACTATGACTGTTATTGGAAGGTTTTTTTCTGCCACCTGTAACTTTAAAGCGCATGTGTCTAAAGACTAACGGTCTTAAGTTCACATCGTAGAAACAATACACAACAAGTGCTCAAAAGACTCAGAGATCACATACTCTCACACACAGAAACAAAATAGCAAAAGAACTCAATTCAATGGTTTCCTTTTTTGTTGCGCAGGCTCAAGTACCATTGGCCTCAGGTGAAGTGAGGCTTTAGAGCAAAGTCCTTTTCCTCATGTAGTTCTACTAATAAGCACCAGTAGACTTCAGCTGGTCCTGCACCCCCTACTGCCACTCCACTCCTCAATCCCTCAGGGTAGCAGTCATTAACTGGTGGCAGTCCAGATCCCCTCGCAGCTCCAGCGGACCCGGCAGCCTCAGGCCAGTCTTCTGATCCACGCACCAGCACTTTCCTCGCTGGCCGTCACGTGCAGGATGACACTGTGGGCAGAAAAGATACATAAAATATTGTAGTAACATAAAACAGCATCTTTGACTACAGTTACAAAAATGAGAGCTGATATTTTTTATATTAACAGCGGATTAAATTACTATGTGTAATTTGAAAAGTTCCTCTTAAAGTCCAGGTGACATGGCATTTCGAGCTTTAATATAGTGATGTATTTCCAAGTTTACCAGGATAGGCAGATGGGATATAATTTTGGGAGGAATTTGATTTGATTGTTGAAAAGTGGCCGTGTCAAAACAGCCAGCCAAAGCCCATTGTATACTCCATGTAACGTTAATTGCTGAAGCAGTCCACTGTAAAATGCCTTGTGCATAATCTGGAGCTGTCACAGATACCACTTTACTCAAAGTGAAAAAATTCTAGCCAGTGGACTCGTAACCACGATATTTTGACATGTGCTGTTGCTAGCTAACAAACTTTTTCCAAGCTCTTTGTGGCTGAAAGTTACAGATTGATTGATGGGTGGATATCATGATATTATTGGTTGAAATTGGTTGGTATTAGCGTTTAAGCATGCATCATATTTTGTTTCGTATTATATAACTGGATCTTGACTTATGAATATGAAGGAATATATTGTTAAACCGGTGCACAAAATGTCCAGGATGTGATCCAGAGGGGTTAAAAAGGTAGTTTTCCCTCTTTCTCGACTTTAAACTTCACTGAGCTTTGTAGCATTTCCTTAAATTGATAATTTTGTTTCACTGCCCGCAACTTTACTGCTTCGGTCCACTTTCAACATTCTTTTCAGCTGCAGTTTTCAACAGATTCCAGTACCATTTGAGAACAGAGTGCAGCATGAAGCAGCTGAAAAGACAGATACTTCCCTCAGAAGTTGGTGGGGATCAAAACTGAGCTAAAAGACAGTGAATACTGGACTTAAACTTGCCAGGTGGATACAAACACAACTCTCAATAAATGCTGATCAGGGATAGATGCTAATATTGTGAAGCATTGGACCCCCAGTCCACCAAGCCCCTTAATTTGGTGGCTAAAGTACATCTTGGGTGGCCCGAATGTAAACTTACATGAAAACAATATGGGAAAGACAATTTAAAACACCTTAAAACCACCTACTATACATATTATCTCACAGTCTTTTAGTGTTTGGTTGTCTATTTTTCATAAGGATCACATTAGCAGTGTGAGTAGGCTTGGTAAATCCACACTTTAGCTTTTTGGGCTTTTTTTTTTTTTGCCTTTAATGGACAGGACAGATTGAAATGGGGTGAGAGAGAGAGAGAGTGGGGGTTGACATGCAGCAAAGGGTTGCAAGCCGGAGATGAACCTGCGACCACTGCAGCGAGGCATCGCCTCTGTACATGGGGCGCTGGCACTATCCACTACACTACCGACGCCCCAAATCCACACTTCAGCTGCCCTGACATATTGGTAGATAGCCGGTGACAAGTACTGTTTTCCTAGTATGTAACTGTGAAGTTGCGTTGGCAAAGGTTTGCAGGATGGGGATTTTTGTTTTCTTATTTAGCCTTTATTTAGTGTCTCAATTAACGTACTTCTGTACTTACACTTACTATTTTGAGTGCAAAAGTAAGTTCACACCGAGAAGTATGGAAAAATGCAGTGCACTATGAGTACCCGGATGGTGCACTCAAAATGGTCAAGAAGTTGAGTGTGGAACTATGGACACTCGCCATTTGGCTACATAGCGGAAGGGGAGGGGCCACTTTTCAAACTGGAAATAGCGGCCGAGGACTGTGCGACCGTGAATGTCGCTGCATTGTACAAATACGTGTGTTTGCACTAAGCACCACTATACTGTTGTTTATTGGGTTAATTTAGCAGTCTGTAATGATTTGTTACCGCGAACGATAAAGCGAATGCTAATGCTAGTTTGCTAACTAGCTAATTTGCGGTCGTCATTTCCGCTGAGTGCACAACAGCTGTGTTTGGTTTGAGACAACACTACCCTGTTGAAATTTGTGCACTACGCCAATGAGTACATAGTGTGCACAGTACTGTATATACTACACAGAAGTATACTAACGGAAGTATGTGATTTGAGACACACCTCTGGTCTCATTCTTAAGAGAGACCTTAATGGCCACAGGGGTGCCACCTACAGGTGATATTTGGTGGCCACACTGTGACTTCTTGTGGCCACGGGCCATCAGGCTATGGTCAGTGTCAAACCCTGGCTAATGTTGCTTCATCCTTGCTGGATAGGTAACTGCTTGTAACTCGCTTGGTTGAGGTGTTAATTTGCCGTTGTGTTTGTGTTGTGTTTACAGCTTGTTGCGTTGCCCTGAAGAATCAATGAACGCAGGTTTATATGAAACTAAGCACTAGATTACAGACTAGTTTTTTGTCTTGAAAGAGCTGTCAGTGCTCCGTCAGCAGGGCCATAACCCTCCAAGATGATGTCAGACCTGACTTTTAAGCTTTGAAAGATGTTTTCATTGTTTTGCAGCACTTGGCTTTGTTCTTCATAAATGGTCAAACAAAGCTGGTGAATTGTAAAAAATATATACTGTATAATATATACCCCAAAACAGAATCATGTATTAAGGCAAGCTACATCCAGCTGGCAGTTAAAGTCGCCTCTAACAAACCGTGAGAGGAATTTCCAGTAAATAAATGGATTTGAGTTACAGCCCATTAGATTCTGTGAACTATTAACAATTCCTGTAATACAAAACTTATTGGGTGATTTTGTATGTTTCTGTATTGATTTAGAGTCTCACAAAGCCTCCAAGACCAGTTAACAATCTCAGAGCAACCCTGCCATAAAATGATTGCCAGTTGTCCCTTACGACATGTGCTTTACTGCCCAATAGGGTTTTATCACGTTGCAGTTTTAGTTAAACAGTAAACAGATGCCTGTGAATGTGAGCAGGCAGAGATACTTTAACTATGTTACACAATCAACATAACTCAGACTTTTGATGACTGGTGCCTTAGCAGAGCTTTTCCTTTTATCACTGACTCTGCGTCTGCTGCGGCTTTGATTGCAAGTACGAGTCAGAGCAGTCTTATCTGTGTATTTATGTTCTCTGATTCTCTTAGTCTTATCTGCATAGTTGCCCAATCTTGCAAAGGCAGAGTAACAAAAAGCAACTGCATCCAAAAGCTAATTGCATCCATCACAGCAATAAAGTGGTTATTGGTTTAGGGGAAACCACGTTACACACGCGGTTCGACCCTTGATTCCTGAAAGAGAAATCAGTTTTCATGTGAGCCTAGAAAAATAAAGTCTTGGCATTGCCATGACAGTCTGCTTGGAGACACTTTTGTGTTGATCTTGAACTAGTAAGACCGCATTTCATCGGCTGCAGGCATGTTTTGTGTTTTGGCCCACAGATTGCTGATGTAGTTTGAAGGAAACAGTTTAAAGATAGGCATTTTTATTTCTATTGGCATGATAATACAGATTCACAGTTCACCAGTACACATGGCCAAACAGCTCAGTAAATCAATGAAGCTCATAACGAGTGTGTGCTTGACATCACAGACCTGTTTGGCGTGGAAATCTCCGTTCTTGTCACAGTTGGGTATGGGAATCGTGAAGAGATCATCGTGTGTACGTGTATTTGATGCTAATCTGTCCAACGCTCTCTGTAGCTCAGCACGACATGGAGCCTGTAGGAGAAATCGTTTTTGACTTGGTGTTTATACACATCAGCAGAGCTGCAGACATAGATGTATATAGACATGTCCATCTCGACGTAGCTTTTCAAAAGAGAGAGAAAGTTTAAGTAAAATCTAAGATTCGCCACCAGGCGAATAGGTATTGTTTTTGGATTCCCAACTTTATTTTCTCACCGTCAGTGTTTCGGGAATCAGAACTTTTGCCATTGGAATTTATTTATTGAAGTCAAAGTGTTGGTGTGGGGTGACAGCTAAAGTGAACATCACACAGGTTTTAATTTGACACAAAGAAATGTCAACACCCTAACATCCGCCCAGTTGCTAGAAGGAAATGTTGTCATTGTACTTTTCTGCAAACCACAAATGTGTTACATTTGCACTGTTTTACATGTGTCACATCAGTGTTTATAAAGTGACATAGTATATGAGCTGACAGGGATGGTGGATAGTGTGTCACCTAGGCGAGATGTTAACCAAGCTGCAGACCACTGCTCGAGACCAACAAACAACAAAACTTGCATTGTTTTAGCAAGTCATCGCTGTGTTGCGTGTATGTTTTCATGCACCAAACGTGGGCATTTTGCAGTGAACTGCCAGTGAGGATAGTGCCACCAAAAGCGGTTGTTTTTTATCAAGAGATTGCTGTGTTTCCAGCGTGGATTGTACCACCAAAACCGCGTCTTTTAGCCCAAACATGATGTATTCCTGGCCATGACCAAGTGGTTTCTGTGCCTACACCTAACCACACATTAACCACTGCATTGTTGAAACAGAAAGTTTCAACATATCTGCTACATAATAACATGCAAATGTAACAAATCCGGGGTTTGTTTTCTTTTCCTGGCAGTTGGGTTGCTTTTATTGTTTGTGCATGCAGATGTAATTGCAAATAGTGCTAAGGGTTGGTTGCATTGAAACCACAAGTCAACTAATGACTGCATGTGAATGCATCATTCTGGCAGATTTTTTAATCAGTCTGCACAGCCAGTCCAACTGCATTCCCAGAAAGTCTTTAAAAGCATAAAAAAATCTATAGGTGGGAGGCTGTGGCATTGCTGTGCATTCATGTCACACATTCCTGTGTTAAATGAATGTACTAAAATGTGGTCAAAACCAACCTGTTACTGATTAATGGGGATGTTATTATCCTGCTCTTGCCAATGTTAAAAAAGCAAATTGCACGTTAATGTCAGTGTACACCTGTACTTTATTTCGCAAGACCGCAATTAAAGGTTACGGTCTGTAAATAACTAATTTGTACATTTATAACCTCACTGTTACGCTTGTGGCTTTGGAACTATAAAGCCTTAATGTGAAACACCTGCTGGGGTTTTGAGGCATGTGCTGCAGAGTTCTCTGTGAAACTGATAAGATGTCAGAGGATTGTTTCTCTCACCAGCGCCGCCTTGGTCTCCTCCCTGGCAGTGTTGCTCCTCTGATTTGTGGATTTTGGAGGGTGTCGGGCCAGGGTCTTCTGTATGCAGCGCTTGTCCTGTGGACTGCACCGGATATTGCTGTTGTTTGGGTGCTCAGGGATGATCTCATCCTGCCTCTCCATTGCTAAGGAACAAAGAATAAGAGACAGTTTCTTAAAGGGACTGTTCACTCCAAAAACAAAAAAAAACTCTTACCTGTGCTGTTTATCAGTCAAGATTGTTTTGGAGTGAGTTGCAGAGTGTTGGAGATATCAGCTGTAGAGATGTCTGCCTTCTCTCCAATATAATTGAACTTAATGGCATTCGGCTTGTGGTGCTCAAAGCGCCAATAAAATACATTTGAAAAACTGAACAGCAATGTCTCTTTCCAGAAATCATGACCTGGTTACTCAAGAGAATCCACAGACCTTGTTGTGAGCAGTTTCATGTCGGAACTATTTTCTGTCTACCAAACTACACCCGCCAGCTATATCGCCAACCCAGAAGGAAGCGTGCATCTACTCTTAGGTAACCTACAACCACTGAGCTAGCTAATGTGACAGGTCAGGGATGATACTGTTAATGTTGATATCTTGCGCTTTTGTCCATGAGTAGATGCACGCTTTCTTCTGTGCAGTGATACGGTTGGCAGGTGTAGTTCAGTAGAAAGAAAATAGTCCCTACATAAAACTGTGGATTATCTTGAGCTCATGATTCCTAGAAAGAGACAATGCTGTTGAGTTTTTCCAAATGTACCACAAGCTGAGTGCCATCTATTTCCATAATATCACAGAGAAGGCAGACATCTCTACAGCTGATATCTCCAACACTCTGCAACTCACACCAAAACAATCTAGATTGATAAACAGCACTACAGGTAAGAGGAAATATATGTATTTTTCGGGTGAACTGACCGTTTAAATTTGACAACAAGGTGGACATTGCAATGTCAGAAGTATTTGAATAACAGTTTGTGAAAAACATTTGTATGTAAGACATGATCGTTAGTGCATCATAATACCACGTTTTCACGATATGAGCATAGTTTAGAGTAACGTCCATTATTTTAATGACTATCTGGTGTCAGATATAGAGCAGGAGCTGTACTGCCTTTCCTCCTTGTCCTTCTGCATAACATCCCATACAGCTGAACATGGTGAGATGTAGGCTAAAAATGAGGCCAGGTTAACCTCAAGGACACAGAGCCGTGTTCCCGCTCTGGGGGGTAATGTGTACCTCAGCTCTCGCCCTGGTGCTTTTCAACTGCTGCACCACGGCCATGCCACGAGCTCTGAGGCTTTTTAAATGATACCACCCCTGTTCTGCCACCCTCTGTACATTGTGGTCTGTGCCACATTCACCTTTGCATCCCTATAATTCTGCAGTTCTGTGGCCCTGCAGGCAGCCAGCTGCTTCCTCAGGAAATGCCCCCCTCCCTGTTCATTCTCCACCCCTCCACAACAACCTCTCTCTGGGCCAGATGGAGGTTGTTAGAAGGTATTTGCACTGTCACAAGTGGGCACAACTGTGTGCTTGTGTGTGTGTGTGTGTGTGTGTGTGTGTGTGTGTGTGTGTGTGTGTGTGTGTGTGTGCGCGCGCGCACTGGTTGGTGGCTGGGGGGCACAAGATAAGGGTAAGGGTTGTGTGTGACTTTCTGTGTGTATATGCATGCTGCTTTTTCACCTGTGGCTTGCAAGACTTGGCAGAGTCTTTTGCTTTCTGCTCATAACCCATGGCATTTTACAGATTGGCACTGGAATCAAAGTACTTCAAACTGCGGTTTTACCGTTTTGAAGCTGTTCTCGCTCTGATCATTGAACCAGATCTGAGCTCTGGTTAATATCTAAGGTCACTGCCAGGCATTCAGTTAATTGCTGTTGGCAAGGAGACAATGAAGGTGGCTCAGTAACCCCTTGATCTTGTGCAATGTGCAGCCTTTTCTCAGGTCTATTCTACAATGCATGAAAGCATACATACACACAATCCAAACCAGTAAAAGCTTTTCTTTGCAGGACTTGTTCTTGAGCAAGTCCTGGCACTGCTGCATTGAGGATACTGATCTTGAGCCATTTTCCAGTGATGACTAGATTTTTTTTTGCAGCTCATTGACAGGAGTTTGAAGCCGGCCATGTTTCTCTAAACTTCATAGACAGTCATGTTGCTTGGCTCGGCCCGTCTGGGGGGGAAGTGTCTCTTGGCTGTTTGTATTTTTAGTCTTGTTGCTGTTAAGGCCCGCTCATCAGCACTTTTTTCCACAAGAGCCTACAGGGTTTCAGCTGTTTCCTTTGTTCCAAGTTGTTCTTTCTCTTCTTTCGCTAGTTCACACTTTTCCGATTCCACGCTTTTTTTTTTCACAGGGCGAGCCAAAGTGATTTAGAAGTGGGTCAGGGGTGGCATGTCCTGTTTGCTACCACTGCTGTTTTCTATGGAGGAAGTTGCCACTTCTCTGTGTGGTTTCATTTGATTTGGATCAGCAGCTCTTGGCTTTGGAAATATAATTCCTGCAGTGCATTATCAGCCCTAGAGCTGATACTCTGCAGTGCATTGCCAGTCACAGGTGCACAGCAAAGATAAAGAAAGATCTTGAGTAAACATACTGTAGTTATACTCAGAATCAGGAGCGGCCTTCACCTGTCTTTTTATACATTGTAATAAGCCCAAATTAAGCCAAGACCTGTTATAGAAATAAAGACCACTACTTGTCTGATAATTAGCAGATTAAATACATGATCAGATTCATTCATAAAATCTTTTTCTTATTTGAATAGCCTAGTATGAGGTCATTAGCCAGTGCTGTTAATCACAGTGATACAGCACTGATCGATACAGTACGGTGAACACAAAGCTCCATTATGTTAGCACGTAGCTGACAAATTCCAAATCTATTACACAACAAACAGCATTGCTTGCTCAATCAAGTATTTGTTGTCTCATATCAGCTGCCGCACTTGCAAATGTATTCGTCGCACTGTCCAGCCGACGTGTGAGCATCATTCATAACGGGATAAAAAGAGCAGTCTGGCAGGAACAATCCTTTAAACAAACACACATTCACAAGTTCATTGCAGTTACATCATCTAATGTATGTTATGAGAGGTCCGTACTATGTCTTCTGTTTAAATATTTGTCCTCTCTTTGCAGAACAGTGACTTTAGGAAGTGAAGGGCTCGTCAGATTTCAAATTCCACTGTTTGTGGCTTTGAGGCTGAACTTGTAAACCCCAAAGACAAATATCCTCCTTGAATAAATATTTAGTTACACTCAGCGAGATTGGCAGAGTACTTTCCTATAGTTTATTCTTCCACGAGCTTAGATCTTGGATCTAAGCCAAAAGAGAGTCCACTATGTGAGGCATTTGTACAAAAACCTTAGATGCACCCTTTCAAAAGGAACAACTGTATTTGTGTTCTGTTCAATACAGATTCATCACTGAGGATAGCTGCAGCAGTCATGAAGCGAGGTAGATAAGTAAGCCCTTACATTCAAGTTAGGAAGCACTGAGAGGAGCTGCTGAGTAACTTCCTTACAGGGCAGAAAGCCGGCTGATGCCAGCAAATATTAGCTCATATCTGTATTGGTGTATGATATGGCTGATAAGTACCAAGAAATTTGAGGACGTGTCAGAGTGCAGATTTTTCAGCTGTAAAATGTCCCTACTCAGTGGGGCTGAGTGATACTGAGAAAACTCTGCAAATACTTCAACATCTGTATTGGGGCGTTATTGTAGGATTGACTAATGGTGCTTTCACACAGTATTTACTAGGGCTGCCACGATTAGTCGACATATCATGATATCCATATAATATTGATATATTACCTTCCCTACAACCCAGTAAATATTTTGGTTAAAGTTCTTTAAAAATGTAATGTAAAGGATAGCTGGCTTCTAGTGGTTAAAACGTATTATTTTGCAGCAGTGTATGTACTTTCGGGTGTGTCAATCCACAGTAGGGCTGCACAAATCTAGATATTATCAAAATTTGCACCTAGGCCAATTGCAAAATCCAAATTGAGGGAGCTGCAATTTTGCTACAGGTAAAATGTCCCACATTACACAACCATAAATGAAGCAATGTGGTGCCACAGAGATGCTCCGGCCTACAAATCATATTCCAAAAATCACTTCATCATTATTTTCATATTTTTTTCAGTTGAAGTTAAATGCAAAAATTAACTTTCCCACTAAAGTCGGGACTCATGTCGCAATCGTTTTATCTGTTAGAAGAACCGCAATTTTATTTATTTACTTATTCCATATCGTGCAGTCCTCGCACTCAGTGGCATCATTGTTGGGTGTGGTTACAGGTGCAGCTTATGTAGTTACAGGTGTACCATAATATATTTGCGACCAAACACACTGAAAACTTTTAACCACAAGGGGCAGTAAAGCGCTGCTTCTAAGCTTTTTGTTAAATTACTCCAAAGATCAGAAATACAAAATACAAAGGAGAGAGAAATGACAGCAGAGCAATGGTACGGCAGCTATTTACAGTAAATTTTATTTATTTCATATATATATATGTTATTTGTGTTGTTCTGCATTTAATTCATCCTCATTGTTCAGTGCAGTGAAGAGCCACTGCTCAGTGTGCAGGCATCATTTCCCTTCAGGTCATTCCTGTCCTGCCATGTTATTCATTTATGTTTTACAAACAATGGGATTAGCCTGATTTACTTACTGTCAGTCCATTAAACTCGCTTCAAGTGGCTTAAAATGTGAATTTCAAATTCACAATTTTACAAGACACAGAAAAACACTGTGTGTAGTGTTGTGGTTCTCCATGACGCTAGATAGGATATATTATACTGTATTGACAGCAACTAATCTCTTGAAAAATGAGTACTCTGTGGAGAGAGTACTCCTCCAAAATGCACTTGTTTTTTTAACAGTTTGGCAGCGAGCTCAAAAGTCAACTAGGCTTACTACCAAGAAACTGTTCTCTTCAGTCAACACTGGATCCTCATTTCCAGGCAGAAGATTTCTTTGAATCAGTTAATCATCAGAGTTTGTGTTGAGTGCAATCGTAAGAACACTACCAGCATGTGCTGTGAGAAGGCCAATGGAAATTTTAGGACTCTTTGTAGTGTCATTTGTCAAAGGAAAGATAGAAAGTTAAATCAATGCTGAATCACAAAGGTTGCCTTTGTGAAAAGGAAACCTGCTGCTGCTCTGCCTGATGCTGCTTTGGCCACGTCCCATCCAACTGAAGTCAAAACAGACATCAAGAAATACGACGTGTTTGTGAGTTTGATTCCAAAGGGAGCAGAGTAGCAGCAGTTTAATGTCCTGTTTGATTTAGTCATGATTTACCCAGAAAATAATTAGGGAGTGCAAATATGAAAATGATTAAACATCCACGTGCCTACTCTCAGTCCCAAACTGCACAAATCCTTTTTTCATTTCAGTGATATTATTGATTCTATTGAGGAGAATATTCAGCTTATTATTGGCGCTGTAGAGTTCACAGAAACCAAAGCCAAAAATAAAACTACCATCACTCTTAGCCAAGGCAGCTGTCTCACAGTTTATTCATTTTCATTTAAGAAAACAATTTGTTTGCCTTAACTTTGAAGAAGTGTGCAGTATTTCAGTCTAAGGCTTGAAACTGTTATTGTCCGCAATAAGCCAGATATATAACACACACACACACACACACACACACACACACACACACACACGCAGGTGTGGATCAGAGAGAAAGAATATGAATAAAGGATATAACAGAGACTCTTCCAGATGGATCTCCATCAGAATAAACATTATTCTTTATCCTGACAAAAATCTTTTGGATCAAAACATTGTACTGCATGATGAAGATAAAATGTGTTTTGGGAACTTTAGTGCAGCATGAGGTTTTTCCCACATTCACCGCCTCTCCTGAGATTCATAGTTTCATCTGTTTTAAGGAAGCGATCCTGTTTTTCATCTAGATAGAACAAATGTTGAAAGACATCAGAATTTCTGCCACTTATCCCACAGTATAACCTGAACTGAGCTGTTATATATCATCTTTAACCTCGGGGACAGAACTCCGTCAGCCAGACTCCATCACCGCTTGTTTTGTAGATTTATTTGCTCGCAGATCTGTGAGTGGGACGATCTCAGCTATATATCACCTGTTGATATGCTCAAACTACTACAACTGCATGCTATGAATAGATCTATGAATAGAGAGAAACTTGCAGCTGAAGTGAATTAGGTCAAACTATTTTGAGTTACATCATTACCTTAATTTTGAGTGGATTCTTTTTTTAATATATTTACAGAATCAGTGCAAGGAGATGAAATATATGCTACGGTATTTCTACGGGCCAGTGAGGAGCTGCACTATCTTGGATATTAGTAGCTAATACAATATTTAATCTTTATAAAAGGCATGAATAACCAGAGCTCAGAGAGTACATTTATTATTAAAAACAACAATTTATCCAGATTTGACTTGCAGATTGCTGCGGTGTTTTCATTGCTGAATTAATAGGATCAAATCTCAGCTCTTGAGGATTCCCTGTCCTCCTCAGACGAGGCCCTTTTCATGGCCAGCACAATGTTGGATTGTTTATGTGTCTCTCAGCTCCAACACTGGAAGGGGGCTAATCACATTTACTCCTGCACGAGAGCCCCAGCTGTACAAATGTGCTGCACAACCCAAAGAAAGCAAATACACAACATTAAGGGACATCTGCTTAAAGAGGCTTTGGGAAAATCCTTGTGTAGCACCCCCAAAAATACATCCACGTCTCCTCGCAGCTCCCAAAACGTGCTGAGGAGTCCTCGCTCGTGGGAGAAAGGAAAATCTAGGTTAGCATGCTGCTTTCATAAAGACCTGCGTGCGTCACAGTAAATTGGGCGTAGTTGGACAGAGCCGGGCTCCATCGACAGCTTCATTCATGCAACTCCTTTGGTGCCTGTTGGTGTGAGACTTTTTATATCTGACATCTGTATCAGTTTGTAAATAATATCTGTTTCACTGTCCGAGGGAAGCATTTGAATACGACTCCGGGGCAGGCTCGGCAGGAATGCGGGAGCATATGCCAACACACGCATGATGATTTATTCTAAGTATTAAGATAGAGAGGGTTTCTAAGAATGGGATATTAGGATGCACTAAAGCTGTCTTAGACCTTGACATAAGATGCAGGGTAGTGCTTGTTGTTGCTATGGAAATTTGGTTCAAGAATAGCCTTAAGGTTGATACATTTTTTGAGAGAAATACTCAGTTTTGGACCAAAGAAAATTGTCTGATAGCTCATTACTCTTGCCAGCCTGATTTCCTGAATTATCTTTACTTAGCTTCTTCTGTCATTGGCAGTGCGTAGATTAAAGTTACAATCATGAGGCAGCGTAAATCTTTGTGATAAAAGTGTTATGTTGCAGTATCTAAATGCTGTAACCATTAGCCTCAACACCCTAAATTCCCTTCAACGGGCTGTCGAGATCTGCCTCTCTCCCTGGGTCCTTTTCATTATGAATTCTCTTGGTTTTTAAAAACCCTCTTCTATTTTTATCTAGCATGTTCACTGTTGCTAGGAGTGGGGCAGTGTCAGACATGTATTCAGGAGATGCACCCCCTTGTTTAATAATGCATAAGTACGGTGAATGCGCCACAAAGGAAATCTCCTGCTTGTGACTGGAGTTGCTCTTCGCCTCTCCCTCATGCCTCTCTGATTGTCTCTCTGCTGCCATAGTTTACATTGAACATTCTTATACGGCGGATCTGAGCTGCTGCCCAGAAGAATTGATTTACAGTGAGATTTATTGGGCAGAGCTTCCCCGCTTTGTTATGACAGACTCCAGGGGTGAGAAGGAGTGTGGAGGCAAACAGAACTCCGCACTCAGATTACAGAACACCAAAAGCAAAACTTAGGAACTTTCCAAAAAATCTTCCATCTACTGCCGCCCCGCCCCAGAGAAAGGACCTGAGACTCCCCAGTGCACTATAACCCAGTTCCGGGCCAGTAGATCGGACACACACAGCATCAAAGAGCAGGAATAATGTTCAGGGAGTACATTCTGCAACATAAACTGGTGTGGACGGCCGGAGCCGGGCCAAGCTGAGACAGCCCTCCGTTTTTATCATGCTCTGAACAGCTTTCCTCTTCTTTCTGATTCCATTTAGTCATGCTATGTGCCGGCCTAACCTATGCTGGCCCTGCACAGAGAGCAGAAGGCTCTCATTTCAGCTCTGGCAGCAAGAGTGCCGATGAGCTCATCCTCATGAAGGAGCTGGACGCGGTGGGCGATGCGCTCGAAGGCTTGTTGTTGGGGGGGTGGGGGGTTGCACCCAGGGCCAGGGGAAACAGATGCTGCAGCGAAGATGAGAGTCCTGGGAGTTTTATATTGGTTAAGTTCATCCAAATCTTTGGTGTTCTGGCGCTAGCAGATAGTCTACTACCATTACCAGTAACTGTCTGGGAGCCTAGGCTCAGTGGAAGCAATGCCAGGCCAGTTAGCTGATAATCTGGAACAAATGAAAGAACCACCTTGTCTGCGACACATTATAACAATTGTCTCATATGGCATAATGGAAATCAACACCACTCCCTTTGTGGGGAGCAGAGGAAGGCTGTTTCATCAGTATAAAGAAGTTAACGTCAAAGCAGTGAACTGGAACTGGATCTGCAGATAAGACATCCAGTATTAGACATCCCACTGTGTGAAAGTGGAAACAGACTTTGTTCTTTGCAAAAGGAATGCAGCAACAAAGAGGAGAATAAGAAGCCGTCCCAAAAGAGTGTGATCGACAGTAGAAGAGGAGTTGGATATCTGCAGCAACAGCAGGAGGAGGAGGAATGGGGGCGTCCATGAAAGAGCACCAAGTGAATTACTGATTGCAGAGAGCTCTAATAGCCCCAGACTGGCCACACTCCATTACAGTCATTTCATACAGCAGCTTTTATTACCTCCTCCCATTACAAACACACACACATATTCACTTCCCCCCCACCACACACACACACGCACACTCTCACATTCCCAGTACCACCACAATGCACTTTATTTCACTCCCTGCACTGTTCGACTACCTGCAGGATCTCAGTTTAACGTAGGCATGGTAATTGCACACCCAAGAGTTGCTGGGAAAGGGAATTTTTAGTGTCACCATCTGCATTAACCAAATGCATGTTTCCTGCACTGAGACAGGCGGCTAACTTGCTGAGTGCAGACACATGCGGCAGACATACACAGTAGAAACCCCTCACACACACACTCACATGCACACATGCCCACCTCAGCTATCACCACAGCGCTCTCCTCTCTGAAGCCTGCTCTGCGTCTTACAGCAGGGCCCCTTTCACAGCGAGCCGCCGCAAGACAGCAGAGGGACTGTGTGCGCTCTCCCATCAGGCCATGCGTGAGGAGCTGGTGTGTGTGCATGCTCTGGTTCAGGGCTTAGCCGAGATTAGGGTAAACAAGCAGCACATTGTCACACCCCCCAACTCTGACCCTGCCCGGCTCAGGTAAGGCCCAGCGAGCGGAGACAGAAAATATTCTGGTCTGCTCGGCCGTGGGTCCACAGAGCGAGGGGGACGCAGAGACGCCAGTCCAGGTTTGGACAGACCGGGTCAGCTTTACGTGTTCTACTATGAGAGCATCTTGACAAAGACATTTGCAGATATCAAATGTGTTGTAAAGGCTTTGGCGCTGTGAGCCTAATTGTAGCTGACAGTTACTGAAAGGAAGAAGAAGTGCCCAGTGTAAAGAAGTGTATTTGCCATTAGTTCACACACAGACTCTGACCCCTTCGCTCTCACCTGAGTTCTCCTCCACCTCTCTCTCATCAGTGCACACCCCCTGGCCGTGCATCAGCGAGTGCAGTGGCCTCTCCACGCCACGCGGCGGGTAGCAGCGGAGGCCCGTGCCACAGCGGGGCGAGTAGACGCCACAGTGAGCCCCTTTTGCCAGGGCACAGGTGGGGCAGCAGCCGCAGCCTGGCTCCCTCACTGTCTCCTCGCAGCCCTCCGGCAGACGGCAGCTGGCCAACCTCTCCTCAGAGCACACCGGGCAGCGGATGGCCTGGTCCGACAAGCACAGTGCCACCAGCGACAGGGCGCCAAATGCCCAAAGGCTCCAGCAGGACGGAGCTACTGCCACGCCACCTCCACGCACCATGGCAGCCCCGGCACCTGCACGCAATCCCTTGCCCTCGTGTACGCTCCCCTTTGCTTCCCTCTCCTCTGAGTGTTGTGCAGCTTTTGATGACTTTCTACTTCAACATCAGATTTTAGAGCTAACAAGGGAGGTCTGAGAGGAGCGCTTTGTCCAGGATGGTCTTTGATATTGTCAGCTGGTTAGTGTTTCAATTGCAGGGATACAATGCCTCTGCTGTATTGCCTCTCAGTTCCTCTGATTCAGTTTCACAGCGCAGAAATTGGAGCCTGCTCGTGATCTGCTCGGCTGGCGAATGTAGTGGTGATAAGAACTACTTTTTGTTGTGTTGGAATGAACAGTTGCAGGAAGGATATCCACCACTGTGTTCAGGTGAGTCTTGCTCTCTCTTCGAGTTTGAGTCCAGAGGCTCGCCCGCCGTCTCATGAAACCCCAAAAAATCTGGTCTACAAGTGTCCAAACGCAAAGCAGGTCATCAGAAGGCAGCGTTTTAAGTAACAGCTGCAATTTCCTCCTCTTGCTGGTGTGCAGTGTAAAGGACTCGCTCCTGAGAATGGCTCAACACGAGTGGCTCTCCTTGGACTTTATACTGGTCCATGGACACGCCTCTTTCTACAGTGAGAGAGGAGCTGAAAGGCACAGCAGAGAAAAGCCAGGCTAAAGCTCTCTCCCTCTGTCTTACTCTCTAGCTCTCTCCTACTCAGACACACAAGCTTATATACTGTCTCCCTCACTTGTCCTTTCTCAATCCTGAGTGCATGCAGAAAAAAACAAAAAACACTGAATCGCCCTCTCACTTGTTCACACACAGATTACACATTTTCTCTCCCACCCTCTTGTTATTATTCTTTTCAGTCATGCTTATTGCATGTGACAATCACTCGTTCTATTGATTTGCACTGATGAAACATTTGGGTCCGTAAAAGCACTAAGTAACAGAGAACACATCAGTGCTGTCCCACTTTAATCAACCCCAAATGCCCCGCACACACGTTTATGCCTCCAGGATGAAACATTGTTCAAACAACAAAACAACGTCATGCCTGCTCCGTCACCAAGGTCTCAGTGTGTGTTTGCGTACGTGTGCGTACAGGGGTCAGTCCAGTCTGTGCTGCTGCCCCCCCCTCATTATGTTTGCCCCCAGATCGCTCTTTCTCTCTCTTGCTACTAACTGGAGTGGGCAGCTATAAAAGGCAAATGGACAGTCTAACCCCCCCCCCTCATCTCTGCCGCCCTGCCCCCACCGGTCCTAAAAAAGCCTCCCACCAGTGGGATCGCAGGATAAGTTTTAACAACGCTGCAAAGCGGGACAGTTTATTATACATGTGTGTGTTTCTGATCGTGAAAGAGTCTGTAAATCAGCTTGTTACTTTGTTCTTGTTTGCCCGTGTGTGCAGATATGCCCTGCACTCAGCCTTAAAGGTTTTGAATCATGGCTTTTATTGGTCGACGTCTCTCTCTCTCTCTTTTTTTTTTTTTCTTGTGTTCCTTTGCCTCCGTTTTGCCATGGAAACCCAGCATGTATTGTAATGCCTTTGTGAGTGTGCTTTCTTTCAGCTTTTTTCCTCCGCCTGGTAGCTGGTTGCCATAGGCGGGCCATGGGCCGGAGCCAAGCCTTACAAGGCCGTGCACCACTCAGGTGGGTGCCGCAGCGTGTGTTGTTAGTTACACGGCACCCAGATTCCTCATCCGTCCCTGCTCAGTATATGATCAGGAATTAATCAAGATATCAGTGGCCTTGCTGTGATTCTGCCACTTCCTGCTTCGCAAGTTGAATACTTAAAAGAAAAAGTACATCTGGTCAGTTTGGAGTAAATAGCTCGACTGACTGTAATAACAATGTACTAAAGCAGTTAGTAGTTGGTGGAGTTGCTCGCTGGTTCTGCAAGAGAGCCAACAGTTTGATTACGTGTCATTTATGAGGTGTTTTACTGTGAGTGTGTTTCAAGGATTCAAGGATTTATTGTTGTCATTATACAATACTGGATTGCACAATAAAGTGTGTGTGCGTGTTTGGGGGGTGCGGGGGGAGCATTCAGGATGTTACTCAGAGGTTAGCAGTGGTTGGTAATTTTGTTTTGTAGATGTTTGCTGCTGAGTGTGTGTGACTGTAGTCACATAGTTCAACAATCTTTGAAACAGACAAACAGAGCTACAACAGATGTGTTTACGTGTTTCAACCATTGTCTTTTAATTATTATTATTAGTTTTCGGGACTTTTTAAGCCTGTGAGGGGAAGGACAGATGGGGAATGATCTGTATCCAAAGTCTCTGGCCGGACATGAACTGGCAAAGGAGTCATTTATGCTGAGGGCGTTGGGGACGTGTCACCATCCCTTTTTAAAAGCATAATTTGTTAAAAATCCTCTTAAAAATAGCTTGCACCAAGAATGTCAGCCAACAAATGAGAACAGTTTGAGTGTTTTATTTGCACAATTAGAAAACATACCATGCAGTATATATAAAGAAGTAACAAATAACGTAAAAAACCTAAGCTTAAAAAAAAATCCCCCCCGAGCCTACTGTGTCTAAACTGACCCAAAATTGTGCAGCACTTATCATAACTTTAACAAATTCTTAACACGTTAACAAGTTCTTCTTGTTTCCATTCTTTCCCCATGGACACAACAACACATATGAGTTTTTCAAGTCCAGGGGGTTTTTAATTAATTTAAATGAATTAATGCATCATTGATGTAAATAGGTGCCACATGCGCAAAGAGGTTACTTCCCCAAACAAAAGAAGACTGAAGAGTAAATCATGTCTACATGTGTGTTGACTCGGCAGGCATAACATTAAGTGAGAAGTTTATCTACATGTGAATAAATACTTGGAAGTGATATAGAATGCCTGAGAGCCTGAGTGCATTATATAACCATTATATTCTTATTATGAAATGATGAATGTGGTGACATAAGACACTTGCACCATAAATTAGTGATTAAAAAACAACCAGAATGCAGGAAATAAAGTGTTAATTTTCAATATTTAATGGGGCAGGCCCCCCAGAGCTCCTGCTTTATATGAGCTGCCTCCAACGTTGAAATGAAACCTATACCCTTGGTAGTAGCCTTGCCTCGCCTTTTTTTATCCTGACCCACTGTAGTTACCTACTTTGACCTCTTACCGATCCCTTCATTACACTGCCTAAAGTCGCATATGAGGACCGATTAAAAGGAGGTTGATGTTTTTATCTGAGCCCTTGAGTCCCCACCAGTTTTCATGTTAAAGTGATGCCCTTGCAAACCGGTGACATTGCTGTTCATGCTTGGTGCCTTAACCCAGAAGCCATCAGGGCACCCCATCATCCAGTGCTCCATAGGCTGTAATTTTTCTATTTTTAAGCAGATTTTTTTGTCTTAATTTCCAGAGTTGATGATTTTTAGCCCTTAAAAAATGCCTTAAGTTTAAAAAGTGGGTGTAGTTGTTAAACTCAGAGTACCTTTGCACTCAACATGAACAAGAGCCAGATGTCATCAGAACTGGGCATGCAACACACTCGAATAGAAAATCCAAAGATGTGTTGAAGGAGCTACAGTACTATTTTGAAATGATTTTATTTTGTACCAGCTCTGGGGAGTGAAAAGTTAGAACTGGAAGCAGCTTTGTAGTTTGGCCACAAGATGGAGTGATAGCTCCTTAAATTGAAACAAGTCAGAAACCATGTGGACCGCCTGAATTGAGATAGAACCCATATTTAGGTCTTTGTTTCACTTATAATCGCACAGTGTTACAGACTCTACATGTTAAACTTTAGTAAAGGGCCGTTTGTGTTATGATCATGGAAACTGTAAGGAGTAATCTTACTCACTTGTGTTGTTACTCTGCTGTATAAACATGCTTTGGTCTTTGTTGCTCGACCTTTTTCAAAATAAGTTCCTGTTCCTTTAAGGGATAGCTCCAAAATTCACCGTAGTGACGTTACGTATATTCCATATTCAGAGAAAGTCCAGTGGCGGAGTGTGGAATCTCCTACTGCGAGAGCAGTCTCCTCCGGGTGCTGAGCAAAAAGCAGGTCAGACCATTTTATCTTTACTCAGACTTACTGTAATCTAACAACAAACTATAAAACCAAAGAAGTAGCTTGGGATTAATTCTAATTTGTAAACATGCGCTTCTCAATTTCATTTTGACCGTGTGAGAAAGTTTGTCACTGCTGTATTTTCCTCACTGAATATGATGTAAGAGTAGTTACAGCTCTGTGAATTATAAACACTTTTCTACTACAGTATTTTATTCTTTTACAGAAACACTTATGATAAACATTTTTGAAGTATTTATATTAATTTTTATAAGTTCAATGAAGGCTGATACAGGGTGTCTAAAGTGGATTTTTAAAAGCTTATGTCCTAATTCACTTTGAAACTACTAGTGTTGGAGTTTCACTGTCTGTTAGCACTGAAAGCTCTTTTACACTTGCTCCTATGTACAGACCTGGCAGGAAGTACATGTGCAGTGAACATTATCTCTTTCTCATAAGGCTAAATGTAGTGACAGGGTCGAGCAGTCAACCGTGGGCTTTTACCCCCATTTTTTTTTATTTTATAAACTTCTCTTTCTGCTGTCCAACCAACAGGAACAGTGAGATGCAGAGTGTTGTTTCTATTTCTTTACATGCTGTGTAGAGATAGTAAGGGGGATTTTTAATAGTCAAGAGTATTAAGAAAAGTTTATCAGTATGTCACATAAAATGTCTTGAATGTGTGCAACAAACATTTTTAACAGTGTTAAAGTCTTCTTTCTCTTCATTGCTCTGTAAACCTGTCTAGTTCTGAAAGCGCCATGAGAAGGAATCTGAAGTGGTTACACACATTTGGAAACTACCTCTCATTAAGCAAATATTGTAATTCCTCTCCGCAGAACATTTTGATCATCATGAACAAAGATAAAGATCCTGAATTTAGCGCCCCAGAGGGAGACGGGATGGGTGAGTGTCTGATTCCTTGTCTCTAGTGTGAGAGTGTATGTGATCAGGCTGCTCACATTTCTCCACAGCTGCCACCATCCAGGCGACCACACTGCCTGAGCACACATGACTGTAGAGTACTGAAAGCTGTGTATGTGGAGGGGGTTTGTGCGGGCTGCAGTTGATAGCAGACCATAAGTTGTCCCTCAGCAGCAAGATGATGAAGTCTACCTGCACAGTTATTGTTCAAAAATTGATTTTAAGAGTTCATTATTCCAATGGAGAACTGTAGTTCACTGGTTTGAAGTTCCTCCAATGAAACAAAAAGTAACACAAAGTTATCTGCACATGCACGTGTCACTTTTTCAGACATTTGCAGTGGTGTTGCAGATGTGAAGCCACAGGAGGAGGAAGAACAGAGGGAAGACAAGTCATTCAGCGAGAATGGAATACAGTGTGCTGAAGGTGTGACAGATCCACGTACGTACCCCACCACCACCACGCACAGATACCCCCACACACTCACACACACACTTGACATCTTTCCATTACGCCTTACATTTTAGCCATCACGCCACGCTGCATCTTACTATCACTTCTTTTGTCCACGGACATTACGAACAGTTGGAGAAAGTGGGGGGGTGGTGTTACAATCCCTGGTATTCAGTGGTGGGTAGAGCACTGAAAATCTATCCTTAAGTTAAAGTACAGTTACTTTTATAAAAAAGAAATGACACAAGTATAACTGTGAATTACTATTTTAGAAACCTATTCATGTATAAGTAAAAAAGTACCTTGTTCAAGTTCAAGTTACTCTCCATTTAAATATTTCAGGGTGTGCAGGGTGTCTCAATAAAGTAGAGCAGGTAGGCTAATCAGTTGAACAGGGATAGCCTCTACAACTGAGATATGAACAATCTCCCACTTTCCCTCATCTCTTCCTCTCCACCAATTTCTACCTTATCATAACATCAAAGTAAAATGTTGCATGAGAAATTAACACCTAATGTTGGCTAGCTAACTACATTTTCACCGACAGTATGTGCAACATCCGTGAATGTGCTTGAGGAGGTGAGAAGACGAGTTTTTAAAGCGGAGATGTCAGTGTTTTTTTGGAGACTCGGCAAGCATTTCTTCATGTACCTGTTGTCTTTTAGATTTTGGTATAAAAAGTGCGACCAGATGTGGTCAGGGATTGTTGCTGGTAGCTGCATCTTGTTCTTGGTTTTGCTCAGTCATCATTGCATTGTGGTCAAAAGACAGGTGGTGCTTCTGTTTCTTCCGGGCAGATGGAAACTTGACATCTGCAGATGAGGTGCTCCTCAAGCCCCCAACCCCTACACTCAGTCCCCACATGTAGAGCAGACTCGTTCTAACAAAGGTATAAATGGCAAATGAAGTGAAGTAAAAAGTAGATTACGGAAACAAAAATGTAAAGAGCTTATAAAAATGGACATAAAAAGTACTCATCCCCTAAAAAAGTACATTTTTTATTCATGTAAGCTACTTGTAATGTGTTACTGCCCACCCTAGTTGAGATTTAATACAGTTAAATGCTGCTGTTTGGAAAAACGTCAAGTCTAACAAAGTAACTAAAATGCTGTTCTTGTCTTTGGCGTGACCACTGTGCATTGCTGCATTTATGTTAAGGGTTTTTCTCAACTCATAGGAACAAGAAAGGGAGTTTACTCTTTGATTTCAGTGAAATATGATTAAAAACTAAACTAGATGAAATTAAATATTATCAACTAGGAAGAGAGATTTTATATTATGGGAGAGCTCTTGAAGTTGGAGCCATTTGAATGTCATTCAGCTGATGAGACATCATGAAGGTCTTGGTTGCTCTCATACTCCTGGAGTAGCCTCCTTTTTTGGGTCTCCTGCACTGATGCTCATCATCATGTTTCATTCAGTGCAAAATCATCAGCAAATAATTCTCAGAGTTTGATTTCATCTGCTTTCAACACTGTTCAGATGGAGTAAGGCAACATGAGTGCCAGGTCAACCTCAGTCTGGTTTTGTTCTTCACTGCTGCATCATGTACTGTGCGATAAAGCTTACATCTTAATTATATAATATGGTATGTGAACATTGTTGGTAGGAGTGTTGCAACATTCTGGTATTGCTCCTTTTAATTCATTTCTGTTTTTTTTTTCTTTCCATTCTTGCTTTGTCTCCCTCCCCCAACGCCATTTGGTCGCCTTAATTGCTCTTTTTTGTGTGATTCTGTGCAGTTATGGTTACAGATTCTCTCTTCACCTCTCTACACTTGTATTTCGAGTGTAATTGCCAAAATAAAGAGACAAAATAAGCAAAGTAAAAGATTAATTTCATAGCTTTTTTTCCAATTTTATGTAGATATCTATATAATAGCATTGTCGTGAACACTTTTGGCCACAATAATCATGCAGTGAGAATCTGGGCTATTTCTTCATACATACCCTCACACCAAGCATCTGTCACATTTCTAAATAGTGACCACCTTGTTTCACACATGATATTTTAAGTATGTAAATGTTTTCTCTCAGACTTGGTGGCGTTCGTCCCTTATTTTGTCACTTAAAAAAAAAGATGGTGTTACAGTCAGCTCTCCTATTTATTTCTGACTGCCACCCATCTGCCCCGCTGGGTGCACTTCCTAAAGCTTTGCTCTGCGTCTGATGCACAGCCTGCGGTTCACTGCTCTGAGACCCTGGACTCTATATCGGGCCTCTCGGAGCTCTGTGCGTGCAAAGTTTCCATAGCACCTCTGAGCGCTTTCCACAATACAAGGCGCTGCTCTTTAGCTCATCACCAGCCACCGCCAATACCACAGTGTGGTTTCTGGATGGAACTGAAGTACGCAGAGGGTTCGTTGACACTGAGCAAGAGGCTAGGTGAGAGGTCCTGTAAACCCAGGCCTCGCTCGGGACTTTGCGTGTCAATAGTTGCGGTGTTGAGTAATTTATATCCTGTATGGTGTGGAAGTTTGACCTGTGGGGGGGGTGGGGGTAAGGACAAGGGGCTAAGAAAATGGTCAAAGAAAATCTTGGATATGATTACAAGAACTAGAATTAGTGCTCTGCTGCATGGTGGAGGAAATTAGGGAGGACCTTTGGTGCAGATTAATGCTGAATTTGCAGCATTTGTAACAAACAGTCAATCTGAAATCTCTTTTTAAAAGCAGACGAGGAATTGGTGTTGTCTGTATGAGGCCCCTGCTGCCTCTCTCCTGCCCTGGTTCTAGTTTCTGTATATTCAGAGGAAATGCCTTCCCCCTTATCTTGAGCACACATCTTCTGAATCTCTTTGTGACATTTTTTATCGGCCCAAATTGAGCTACCCACACTTTGGAGATGTGTTAGTGCTAATATCAAAACATCAACTATAAATACAAATGTAGAAGTGACAGCGTCTCACATTCTGCTTGGAGTGGAGTCTCAGGTTTTTTTAGTGCCTTATTTGGAAGTGAAGACACATATGTACTGTTGTGTGTGTGTGTTACACATCTCTCCATATGTCTTCTCTCTATCTCTGTAAATGGCTGCTTTTTTATCGCATGTATCGGTCACTTCATGTGTGTTTACATCAAATGTCACTCCAAATATAATCTTTGCTTCTCCCATGCTTCCTCCTTGCTTAGATATGATAAAGACGGAGGCAGAGGAGATGGAAGATAACGAGCAGTACCCCGAGGCTGAAAAAGAAAGAGAGATTGTGCTAAAAGAGGAAGCAGAAGGGGCAAGCGAGGATGGCACGGAGGAAGGATTTGACGAGGAGAGGATAGAGGAGGACGACGAGGACGGGGACGAAGAAGGAGATGCCCTGAACGAGCCGCAGGACCTGTCACTGGTGGACTGCTCACGTTACGACAGCACCGCCCTGCCAGACGCCCACACAGCAGCAGCGGTGGCGGGTGCAGAAGGGACCTTTGCGCCTGGAGCTGTGGCCCCCCGCATCCAGGCGACAGGCAAGCTCAACTGTGACATCTGTGGCCTGTCCTGCGTCAGCATCAACGTACTGCTGGTGCACAAGCGCAGCCACACGGGTAAGCACAGGAACACAGCCAGAGCACCTGACCTCAAACACAGCTGTTGCGCAATCATCACTCTGTTGATAACATTGGAAGATAGTGCCTTGTATTGACTAGGTCAAGATGTTTGATTGAGTAACTACAATTAGGAAAACATAAGTCTGCATCATACATGACGCACGTGTCTTAACCAGTGCTGCAGCAACAGCAAGAGGTTGTGAAATACCCTCTGTTGTCGTTGTTTAAATATGAAGCACATGCAATAACTTGATTTGTAAACAGATAGGTCAACACATCATGGTGCGTCTATAGTCATTATTTTTCCACTAATTATGCAATTCCTGAAATAACTTATTTATATGATGCATGCTTAGAGCAGAGTCACACTGGAAAATAATGTTCACATCGGCGCACGTTTTCTTTTCTTTTTTTTCTATCCCAGGGGTGTAATTTACACTTCACACTTCTTTTAAACTTTTAAAAGTACCAACAGTATCTGTTATAGTGAGTGTCAAGTTACAACGTTGTAAGAGGAGATACATTTTGAAATCCTGAGCTGCATAGCATTAAATAGTTGTAATATAATTTTTGATATATCTCCAAGTATAAAGGAGATTAAAACAGTTGTGTGTGCAGTATTTGTAACATTTCAAGAGTTTAATAGTTGAGTTTTAACAATTTTGCTTTATTCTGCAGATGTTTATCTGTGGAGTAAATGCGGAAGTTCATGAACAATACTTATGCAGCATAGGTTGAATGAACAGTTGAGAATATGTAATGAATTATCACATATACTCTAAAGATAAACATCTACAGAATAAAGCGAAACAGTTGAGTTGTTGAATCTCCACGAAGATGCTGTTAAAATTCTTCGAATACTGTATAAACTATTTGTGGGTGAACTATCCAAATAAAGTGTTACTGTTAATGTTTGCATAGTTTGTTACATATAGACATGAAAAATGTACCTTTATTTTTTATGGACAAAGTTTCTTCATCAATGTGATGTCCAAACCGTACCAACATACCATCTTATATGAAGTTAAAGTAATCTTTTCTTGAGTCCGCAGGCTTCACTTTACAATCTGCGTGCACTAAATGTGTCCCACCCACCTTTAAAATTAAAATTCCACCCCTGTTCTATCCGTATGTAGTCGTATTGTTGCTGTGGAGAAATACAGAGCTGCTTCTGCACACATCATCATTTATTAGCAGAAAACTCTACTCATCATTTTACTGAGGAGCAGAGTTGACTAGTAGAGTAATGCCGCCTTCAGATGGAACTCATGAGGCTGTGTTTTCAACATGGGAAGTCAAGTGCACAGTGAGTTTGGCATTTGTGTGGTTTGAGTCGTGAGAACGTCGTTTCTTGGTTTCTGACAATCACCATGGATGTTGCCTTGTTCCCTTTTTGAAGATGGTGAATGATTTGGTGTTTTTCGCAACTCACTGTTAAAGTGGGGACATGAGAAGGGTCAACAGCTAGAGTAAATCATTCAAAAACAGTTTATTTCTCAGAAAAATTCCCACTTAAGAGGTTGTGAACACCAAATTAATGTGTTTTTCAACAGTCGTATACAGTCGAACAAATCAACCCAACACAGACTCTGTAGTATCAGATAATTTACAATAAACCAACTTTAACATGAAATTAAAAAAATGTCGCATGATCAATACATGAAAAGGCAAATGTCATGTTCAGGGTTCCCAGTGTCATGGAAAGAAAGAAGAAAGAAAGACATCTAAATCTCTAAATCTCAATTTTCAGGCCTGGAACAAATGTAACTCTGATGTGCATCAATATGTGATGTTTTCTTTGGTATATACAGTAAGTGTAGTACAATAATTAACATTTGGAGTACATATAGATCTGTCAATGTGCTTATACGTTGTGAAAGGTCATGTAAATTTTGTTAAGGGTCCTTGAAAGGTCAGGGAAATGCTTACAATTTTTTCTATGAAAATGTGTGTGTGTTTAACTACAAGATTGTTTTTCATGGTGTGTTTAACTCCCCCAGGTGAGAGGCCATTCCACTGCACGCAGTGTGGGGCCTCCTTTACCCAGAAGGGAAACCTGCTGCGCCACATCAAACTGCATTCCGGGGAGAAGCCTTTCAAATGCCCCATGTGTAGCTACGCCTGTCGTCGACGCGATGCTCTGAGTGGGCACCTGCGCACCCACTCTGGTACCAGCCAGCCACACATTTGCTCACATGCACTGATACTGTATGCACCTGTGTACAGTAACATGTTGGTTGGTTTCTCACTCCCTCTTGTTGGTTTCTCACTCCTTTTGAATCTTAACACACAAGGTCTGCTGAGCCTGCACTGCTTTTCCAGTAACACCGTGCCATGCACTCTCACACGGTTACACACATCACATAATGATATCTTACTCATTTACCCCTGGAAACTTACTCACTCACTTTCAGTTCACGTGTTTTACCTGCAGACACACCGCACCACACAGCCCGTAATGTGTGCATCATCAGTTTTGTATGAAACCACTTGCTTAAGGAAATAATACAGGCTGTACCTGCTAGATGGTGTTGATGTTTAATGTGTTGGTGATTAACTGAAACTTGTGCTCACAGTAGAGAAACCCTTCAAGTGCAACCACTGCAGTCGCAGCTACAAGCAGCGAAGCTCCCTCGAAGAGCACAGAGAGAGGTGCCATGTGTACATTCAGAGCAAAGGTCCTGCTGACAGAGGTGAGCACAGTGAGCATTCGTCTCAACGCCACTTTCTGACACTCGCTTCATCAGCAACATCTTTGAAACTCTGACACGTTTTCACAGTACATGCAAACTCACACTTCACACTTATAGCTGCTAATGTGATCAGACCACTGCACAGTCTACATAAACTCATTTGCACATAAGGAGCGCACAATTAAAGCTGTTATTGCAAACAGGTCCTGTTTTATAGCCTCATTAAATTAATGAGCTTACAGCAGTTACCCCATCATTACAGCTAAATAGGTTATGGCTGCTGTGGTGTGCAGGCACAGCGTATGAAGACCGCTTCTAATGTCGGCATATGAAGACCGCTTCTAATGTCTGCAGCGGCAAAGGGGAAGCCAAGTATGTAGGGCAAATGTCTCAGCCCAGACACTCAACACACACACACACACACACACACACACACCTCTATTTCTATAACCTCCCCCCAAAAATGGCTTTAAGCACTGACAGGACAGTTGCACAGTTGCAACACACATACAATGCTCCGCTTGTGTGGTCACCAAATGTCGTAAGTTTATGCCTGATAGTGCCGTAGTGGTGAGGAAGTACATCCTCATCCTGTGGTCTCCCCTCCTGCACTGGTGAAGTCAAACCCCACCAGGAAGTGAGGTCAAAGGAGGTTCTGATCTCAAATTAATATCTCGTTCCTCCCAGTTTGACTCAGCTGTGAGCAGCTGGTATGTTTTGCAGGATTTTTTTTTTGTTAACTTCACTTTATAAGCTTAAAAGCTTTGACAGGTGGACAGCTGCTCTCCTTTTACTTGTGATAATTTTTTGGTCGTGAAGAGATCTTCATTTCCTTGTTGCACTTACTCTCTCATGCAATTGCTGTCACACAGAGGACGGCCAGACATCCAGGACTCAGATGGGCACTGAGCGTGCACTGCTGCTCGATAGGCTCGCCAGCAACGTAGCCAAACGGAAGAGCTCGATGCCACAGAAGTTTACTGGTAAGAGCAGCGGCGCAGACTTGAACGAGATGAGTGAAGGCGCTGACCTCAAGCAGATGAAAAAAACTTGTGTTGTAGTTTTAAAGCAGCTTTTTGCATTACTTCAGATTTACACAATAGATTAAGAATGCCTGCATTTTGTTAATTTGATTATTTTGCTACCTTAGTGGCTTCTGACTATTTTGTGCAGCTATAATATGCTATGCTCTGTTTACATGTGCTTTCTGCTTTATATCATACTGAAGTATGTTAATGGTTCCCTGCCGTCTGTCTAAGCTACTTGTTTGTCTGTCTTTGCTGGCCTCCATCTCTTGCCAAACAGGAATTGAGGGCAGAGTACCTGCCTCATACCTGCACGCACCCAAGAGTGGTCGCCACTGTCCTAAATTCTCTGCGAGAATTGTGTCATAGGTGGGTATTGGTAACCATGCATGGTTAATAAATGGATACATGTGAAAAAAAGAGAGAGGGAAAGAGAGAAAAACATGTACTTGAAACTTCATTTAATTACTTTGTGTGGTTTGATTTAAATTCAGATAATTTGCCTGAGTGATAAATGATCAAAAGATAGCGGTTTCAGTAAATGGCTGACTTTAGGGCCCTACACACACAATGTTTTTCAATAGTTGGCTCTCACCTCTCTGGTTAGGCCTAACATTGGGTTGTAGTTTCGTAATCAACCCTCAAGCTGCTTGCAAACGAGGGTGTATTGGCAAAAAAAAAAAAAAAAAAACTCCATCTCTATCAGCTCGACAAATGAAGTGAGATCTTTCAATATGACAACCACAGGGGGAAAAGAGAAGTAACCACAGAGAGAGAGAACAGGCGGGAGGCGAGAAACGTGAGCAGGTGCCTCTGTCTATTCTCCTGCGTTGCAGCTGCAGTAGAGGCCTTCGTCTGCGTCGTCTGCTTCCTCTCAGCCCTCTGTCCTCTCATGCCTCCAAGCTCAACTGCTGGCTCAGGATGCTTTAAAGCTTCTTCTGTCCTGTGAACCTGGCATGTTCCAGTTCACTGTGTAAGTTCTGTTTTGTGTTGCCCTGCTGGGGGTGCACGTTTTTCTCATTGCCTCTACTCAACACCAAAGTGAGGACCCCTTAGGATCTCTATTAGATCTTCTTCCATCTGTAAGCAATAACTGTTTTAACTGCTGCTTGTTGCCTGTGGTATTTCTCTGGTCTGGATCAAGTATGTGAAACCATTTCCTGCAGAGTGTTGAATGCTCTCTCTTCTCATGCGTTCTTGGTGTAGGCGACAACGGTGTCTGCCTGGACCTGAGCTTTAACAGGGAGCTGGTCTACCGGACAGACATCAAGGAGCCTCCGCCAGCCTCCCCAGAGCCCAACACCCATCCACATCAGCAACAAACCATCGTCACAGGGCCAGACGGCGACCCAGCCCCCTCTCGCAGGCCCTATCCCATCCAGTTAACCCGCAACGACATCAACCCCATGGGCCTCACTAACGGCCACAAGATGGGCATGCCAATGCTGGGCCTCCCTCACGCTGCCCAGCCGCCTCCCGGTATGGACTCGTTCCACACTGACGGCTCCCAGATGTCCCAGCCTGTCATGTACAACTTAGGGCACCTGCTGGGCGGGCTGAACCATCAGAACGGCATCCCTCACCCGCACGCCCAGCCCGTCCCCTTGTCACTGCTGGAGGCTTTACGGGTGGTGCGGGCCGACGGGGAGGGTGGGGCGCTGCCAGGGGCAGTGTACTCCTGCGGCCACTGCAGGGTGATCTTCCTGGACTATGTCATGTTCACAATCCACATGGGGTGCCACGGCTTCCGCGACCCACTTGAGTGCAACGTTTGCGGCCACCGCAGCCGGGACCGTTACGAGTTCTCTTCCCACATAGCCCGCGGCGAGCACCGCCTAGAACTGAAGTAGCTTTCATTCATGCTCACACACACACACAGAGACAAATGCTCAGACAGATAACTCTGTATGAGCACACACATACACAGATTTACTCATATAAGTAGCTGGTGGTATCAGAAATGAAAGCATGAAGTAGCAGCTATCTCTCTCTCTCTCTCTCTGTCTGTCCTTTATGTATGAGTGTGTGTGTGTGTGTGTGTGTGTATGTGAGAGAGAAGGAGAGATTGAGAGAGACGTTAGGAGGAGTGTGACGTGTATCAGAGTGTTTTTAGTCATACCGTACTCATCTGAAAAGATGGCCTGTAAAGAGTTTATGCGGGAGTAATTCTACTTCCTCTCCATCACCGCTGTAGCAACTGTTTATATCATATATGCCACATTTACTTTCAAATGTTTAACAAAGTAGCAAATATGAATGTGTTTATTGTGTATCTGCTGTTGTTTCTTCTTTCTTGTTCTTTGTGTAAAGGTGTAAAAATAAAAGATAACCTCTCTCTTCCTTCATCACACATATTAGACCTGCACCTTGTCAAGAGAAGTTCAGCTTCTGTTAAAAACACTTGCCAATTCAAGACTGCAGAAAAAAAGATCCTATTATCTACAAGGTCACATGTCTCCCTTTTAGGCTGTGGTTTTGAGAGAAGTGCAGTTCACGGCTTCAAAGGACATCACTTCGCTCTGCACCATGTGTTGGTTTCTCACTCCTGAATATTATATACGCAAGTTAGAAATGGCTCACAGTTTTGCAGAGACGTTTTAGTCACACAGAATAGAGGCCTATATATATATAGAAAGCACAGATAAGTCTGTCTAAGGAGGACAGAGGTAAGGGGGATGTAGAAGTCAGAGTAGGTCTAAATTAAATGTTAGGTGCGTCTGAACACCTAAAGATACTCTGAAAGCATGTTAAAGCTGTTATGTTACATCACATCAGCAACAAAGAGGACGAGCCACTGCAGGATCTAAAATTGGTGTGATGTGAAAATGATCAAATGACGGTAAAATGTGAAATGACACTTCTTTTTGTGATAGGATTGTCTCCTAATTTCATCATGGGATTTAGACATCTCCGTTTCTTCCCCGGATGCTGAGGAAATAAATGTTAGTGTATCTTAAGTCTCTTCACACCAGCGTCCATCTGCTGGAGGAAGTGTGGTACTGCATGAGTGACTTGTGCATCGCTCCACAGCAGTGGGTCCCAAAGTGGTTTAATAGGAGTTTGTAAAAATGGAGCTGGGGGTCCCAAACTAGATGAATAGGTTTGTGTATTTATTCCTTCTTCAACTGGAGGGAAGCTCAACGAGAGAATGAGCAGAACTGATTTTAATCAATAGTTTCACTCTTCCCACCTCGCTCTCACTTCACCCACAGAGTAGATAGTAATAAATGTCTGCCAGTAAAACTCCACATATGGGAATTTATCTGTGTGAGTGTAACATTTATGCTCATATGATTTGTGGGAATTTATGAAATGACAAACTTCAGGAGCCGCCCCTGACAGCTATATCAGTGTCTTCTGGGGAAGTGTAGGCTCCGACTAGCCACTAAGTCAGTGTCTAGGCTGTGGTGTGTATATGAATTTTGATGTACATCGCCCACATGTCAGCAGAGGGACTCAGTCACGCCTTGCTGCCTTCAGACCAGAACAGGGTGTTAGCTTCATCCAGCTGCCACGGCGCTATCTCTTCTCTCCATCAGTGCCAGTTCCCTTTTTTCTCTCTTTGGGTTTGAAGAGAAGTGACACTTGTGAGACAACTGTCACTGCAGCTTCATGTCCATACGTCAGATTAAAAAGCCCAGTCATCCATTTCAAAAAAACAACCGGGCTGCTTCTCTTTTTCCAATTAGAAGAGGTCGACTTCGGGGCATTTTTCTTCTGAGTAGTTTGTTGAGTAAGAGAGCAGAAAGCTAAAATTGAAATCAGGGTGGTTTGTGGTGATGTAGGAGGATAAGAAACAACCTAAGGACTAATGGAGGATATTTTTGACACATCAGCTTTGAAAGGGAATTAGTTTAGCTTCTAGAAAGCTCTGCTTCTGCCAAAACTCAGTGTCTGAAGTCCCATTTCCACCATAAAACTGGCCCACCAGACAGAGTTTACTCAGCCAGTCACAGACAGGAGTCATAAAGCAACAGTGACGCAAGTCCAGTCAAAATGAGTCTTCTGGTGACATCTGCTGACTGAATCATAGGAGTCAATTGGACAGACAAAAATTGAAATGAAATCCATGCTGATGTACTTTAACTGGAGCAACAACACACTGGACACATGGGCAGAGGATGAGATAATGGGCCCCTGGGCACAGACATGTGACAGGCCCTACCACCTCTCCTAGGTTTGGAAACAAACAGACTCTGTGGGATTGTGCCTCTTTCTGTATATTTTGTGTCTCCTCATGTATCTGTTTTGGTCCTTTTGTGTCACCTTGTAGTCATTTTGTGTTCCTTTTTGGTTGATTTGCCCATTTTATAGCAATTATGTGTCTCTTTGAGGTAATTTTGTGCCATTGGGTGATTTTTTTTTTTTAGGTTATTTTGTGTCTTTTTTGGTTTTGTATCTATTTAAAATAATTTTGTGTCTGTGGTTGTTTTGCCCCTTTCTATAGTTATGTTGTGTCTCAGGAAATTTGTTAAGGTTATTTTGTGTCTTTTATGGCTGTTTTATATCTCTTTTTGGTTGTTTTGCCCCTTTTGTAGTTATTTTCAGTCACTGTGGTTATTTTGAGGCTTTTTATTTTGTGTCTCTTTGAAGTAATTTTGTTGTTTTATGTCTATTTGTAATAATTTTATGTCTTGTTTTGTCCATTTTGTAGTTAGTTAAGTCTTTCTGAGATCATTTTGTGTTATTTTTGTCATTTAAAAAAATATTTTTTGGTTTTCCCCCTTTTTATAATTATTTGGTGACTGTAGTCATTTTGTGTTTCTTTGAGGTCATTTTGTGGTTTTTTTTTTGTTATTATGTATCTCTTTTTAATCATTTTGCCTCTTTTTATGGTTATTTTGTGTCTTCGTAGTTGTTTTGTGTCTGTTTGAGGTCATTTTGTGTTGTTTTTAAGGTAATTTTGTCCTTTTGGGTCTTTTTATTTCTTTGGAATAATTTTGTGTCCCTTTTTGGTTGATTTGCCCCTTTTTGTAGTGATATTGAGTTTCTTTGAGATTATTTTGTGTACTTTTTGATAATTATTTGTCTTTTTGTGATTGTTTCACATTCCTCTGTGACCTTTTTTATCTTATCCTTGCTGGTACCTGTTAAATTGGATGGCACTTGGCAGGTGAAGACACTTGGGCCCCTTGGCCTGTGCATGGTAGGCCTGTTCAGAAGTCCATCCACGACTGGACACTGACCTTAAGAGCCAACAAGAAATCAAATAAAGTTTGAGTGATTAAACCTCAGTCCGTTGGACAACCTGTAATTTGAATGATACATCTATTTGATTTTTATTGTTTTGGCTGCAACCAGGTAGAGTTTAGTCTACAAATATAAAATACAGATGCAGACAGCTGTCTTCAAAAACGGAATAAATCAGAAGTCAAATGAAATGTTAAGGCAATAATTTACACACAGGTGTTTCATTCACATTGGGGATGTTTTTCATTTCAGGCCAGGACACTGGATGGTGAAATAGCTTGTAATTGTTGCCTTGTTGTTCCGAGTACAGCCTGAAGATGGCGCTGTTGAAACAGGATTGATAGAGAAAAGAGTGCAGCCAGCGGTTTTGACTGATTGATCCACATGTTTTACTGATCTAATTTATAACCCTCCTCAGCAGATGAGCAGACCTCAGACACCATGTTGACACATTTATAGGAATATTAAAATATTAAAA
The DNA here is from genome assembly GCF_041903045.1 of Epinephelus lanceolatus. Lineage (NCBI taxonomy): Eukaryota > Metazoa > Chordata > Actinopteri > Perciformes > Serranidae > Epinephelus > Epinephelus lanceolatus. The sequence goes on from NC_135736.1 coordinate 35,861,756, forward strand.
TGTCAGAAAACAGTCGGTGAAAAAGCGGTTGGTGTTGAAAATAACAATAACTTGCTACCTTTGCTACTGCTACCTTGGCTATATCTGAGCATGCGCACTGCATCGGTTCTATGGGGACGAGGAGGACATCACGGAAAAAACGTAGCAGCAGCACCACAAACCCCACGCCGTGATTTCGTCTCTCCGCTGTGCTAAAAGTGCGCGACGCAAGCGGCCCACGACTATGCCCGGTGCGGCGTTAAAGTGCGGGACGACCACTTGACAGGCCTGGGCGAGGTCTGAGCCATTGCCGGGAGAGGAAATACATTTCTTCGTATGGGAGCAGCATGCGGGAAATGGTTGGAGGTTGCTGCGTGTGTTCCGACGAGCGAGGCTGGGCAGAGAACCCCCTGGTTTACTGTGATGGACACGGCTGCAGCGTCGCCGTCCACCAAGGTAACATTAGCCGCTGTTAGCGTGTAATTACCGGGCAGCTGTGGCGGCTGAGCCGGCGGCTGGAGGCAGCCAGAGGTGCTGGTAGGTCGGTAGGTTTCTGGGTAGGTCTGTCTACGTGCGTGTTTGTGTATGTGGGAGGGGTAGGTAGGCGTGCTGTTTGTTGTTTCCTCTCCGCACACATGATTAAACACACAGGGCCAAGCGGAGTGACACCGAGCCTGGATGGCGCCTTGATGGCACTTCAGGTCCGTGCGTGTGTCTGTATGTGTGTGTGCTTGTCTGGATTCACGACAGACTGCAAGAGGCGTGTTTTGCGACAAAACAGCCCCGGCAAGGCCCGCCGGTTTGGACATTATGTTACCTTGTGTCCACTTGCTTTGTTGCCCTAATGAGACAACAAGGAGAGCAGTTAACTTATTACAGGGTCATATTTCAGAGCAGTGACCGATTGTTGCACCAACTCTGGGAGGCTTGTGCAGATTTATGCCTGGCTGACTTCACTCTGCCCTCATCTGCAGGTTAATTTTTCCAAGTAGGGATGATTTGTTTCCTAAAGTCAGCAAAAGTGCAGTAAAATGCAATAAAGAGAGTAGCCAGGAGCTGACACAGCAGGATGAGTTGAAGGATGTCCTCACTGGGTCCATTCACTCATATTCAATCTGAAATTTAAGATCCAAAATGTACTCTTCTTTTTCAAATATTATCTGACTAAAATGTCATCCACACTCAATATTACTAACATGACAACACAACATAGAAGATATAATAGAAAATGATGAAAATACAAATGTAAAAGAAAGTCATGTATGCATTGGAAAATTGCAAAAATAGTGTCATTAACCTCTCCTGTGTGTGTGTGTGTCCATGTGTGCGTCCCAGCATGTTATGGCATTGTCCAGGTTCCCACCGGTCCGTGGTTCTGCCGGAAGTGTGAATCACAGGAGAGGGCGGCACGCGTGGTGAGTATGTCAACACACGACATGACACAACACATCCATCCATCATTCCTGCATCATCTCAGTATGATTAATGCCACAGTCACAACCAGCTCTGCTCTCTCCTGTTTTGTCCCAGAGGTGTGAGCTGTGTCCCCACAAAGATGGTGCCCTCAAGAGGACCGACAGTGGAGGTAAATCTCACTTTCTGTCCATCTCACTGTCCTGCTGTTTCCCTGAGATACTCAGCCAGTGGATGAAGCAGCAGGGCCGCTTCTTTGCCTTTAAGGAACACTTCAACCACCAAATGATCAGCTGTATGTCAGTTATTCACCTGGTGTTTTGTTGAATTCCAGAAGAACAGTTTGCTTTTCTTGCATCTCTCTACGTTGAACGAAGAATCCGAAAACGGAGAAAGTTCTTGGTGAATTGGAGTGAAAGGGGAACCACATTTAACAACAGCAAAATTATATCAAAACATCTGTTTACACACTCTCACACACAACTTGTGCAGGATAATCCAAGTGTCATTTATCCAGTTGTATGCTCAGTACTTCCGCATAAACTTCCGCATAAACAGCGCAGGCAGACTACTCGTATGTGTGAGACTATGTATGCGGAAGTGTTTTAAATACAACAGTTTTGATAAAAATGCATGACTTTGCAAAGTACTGCGCACACGACTGGATAAATGAGATTTAAATTACATTGCACCAGTTGTGTGCTGTTTTTAAACACAGACTTCGTTTAATTCATCAAGAATTTTCTCCATTTTTGGATTCTTCATTCACTGTAGAAATGTGAGAAAAACCAGGTTTTCTTCCCACGTTCAACGCAACATGGGGTGAGTCCTAAGCAAACAAATGATCATTTGTAGGTGAAGTATTCCTTTAGAGTAGAACAGAAGCTACAGATGTCCACATCATTCATAAGTGGCGCTGTCATGTCATTGATCTGCTGCCGATCTCTCCGTCAGGCTGGGCCCACGTTGTGTGTGCACTCTACATCCCCGAGGTGCAGTTTGCCAACGTCCTCACCATGGAGCCCATCATCCTGCAGTACGTCCCGCATGAGAGATACATCAAGGTACGGACACACACTGTTGACTGGATAACACATTGTGAAGTGACCCAGTGTTAGTCTGCAGGGCTTCATTGGGGTGCAGTGCTCGCTCTCAAAACTTAAGGATAAACGGTATGGTTTCTTGGTAGTATTTATGACCAGCGGATATTGCTAGGACTGTCCTGACCTGAAAAGTATCAGTTTAGTCCTCCTTGAGTGGTAGAAAGTAGTTGATAAGGCACCAAAGGCTGTGTAACAAACATTAATACATTCCAATCAAGTTAAGTCTGTAGCACAAGTTTTGAGAAGTCTTACATATCAAAAAGTGGCACCAAATGATGGATTCACATAGCTGTACCAGTCCTCTCTTAGATTTTATGTAGGCAATGACCAGTTCAGACAACTTGGAAATTTTATCTATTAAAATTTTGGCTTCTTTTCTTAAAGAGACAGTTCAGATTTATTTTGAAGTGCGGTTATATGAGGCACTTATTCATAGTAAGTGTATTACCTACAGTAGATGTCAGTTGACACGCCCCCCGTTTGGAGAGGCAGCAGAGGTACCGACACAGGAGCTAAGCAATACGCTGCTGTGGACAGGGGTAGGAGCAAAACACATTTTGGCCACTTAAAATAAATCCCACCTAAAAGTTTCAGTGTGTGCAATACTGAGAGTACTTTCACTGCTTTACCTTGACGTCAGACAGCCCTTTCCCACAGGGAGGCCGCTAACAGCTTCAGTTCCTAATCTATGCTCTCGTCAAAGTCTCAAGACCCCATTGCGAAAAACAGTCATTTTAGCTCTCTGGACACAGGAGCTGCTGGTGCATTGCTGCCTCAATTAGTTAGTTTGCTTGTGTTATTGTGTGACTTTGGTGAATCCAAACTAACCCTTTTAATGTCAAACTCACACAATCATACAAAATAACTAACAGATGAAGGGAGCAGTAGACCAGCAGTTCCTGTGTTCTGCTATGTTAAATTACTGTTTTTCATAATGGAGTCTGGCTTTCAACAGAGCGATAGAACTGCTTCAGTTCGGTAATCAGATCGGTAGTTGCTTTGGCAAGGTAAAGCAATTAAAATATTTCAAATATAGTATACACTTACACTGATGGCTAAAATATGTTTTGCTGCTGCTGCTGCCTCTGCTGCCACAGTACATTGTGTACACTGTTAGCACTCCTGCCTGCTACTCCAAACTGGGGGTGTGCCGACTGACATCTGCTTTCTGTAATACAGTGACTATGGATAAGTACCTCATACAACCCCACTTCTAAAATGTAAAACTAGTGTATCTTCTGTAGAGCATATGTTTGGAAGAAAGCTATTAGTTTTAGTTTTGTTATCTGAACTCAAATTCAGATGTTATATTGGCACACTGGTGTAACACAACTAAATCTGGAGTAGTTACAATAAATCTTTGTAGCTGTAAATTCTTCTCCTATAGTTAGATTGTAACTGAATACATCAGTTTCAGTGTCACTGCCTCAAGAAAACAGAGCAGGGCCTAAGTTTTAAAAAACACTTTTTTATCAGTGTCACAATCCCACTGAGAGAACTCCATCATAAAAGAAAATACCAAAGCACTCTTTCCGCCAACAGCAGTAGCTTCAACAAACAATGATGCAACACACCTATAACACATCTGGGAAACAGCGCAACTCTTATTTCTCCCTTAACGGGAAAAGAAACTCTTCTGCTCCACATCACTGTCGCTCTCACCACCTACACGTACCATACAAAGCCAGAGCTGAATGTGGCAAGGTCACGCCTGCTCTCTGGAGGTTGTTAAGCCATTCAGGGAAACGTGGGAGATTTCCAGCGAAGAAAGAAATGAGGCAGGTCGAGGGAAAAATTAAAGAAGGGACATTTACCACACTTCGTCACAAAATGCACATTGTCATATGCTGAATTGTGGTGATGTGATTAGTCATGCAAAAATTCCAAACAGTCAGCGGTGACAGCTTCTTCAATAAGAGCCTCCTTAATTTGCTCCACTTGCTTGGTTTAATCTTTTAGTCTTTGGGTTGAGTTGGTCAGACAAAAATATATTTGAAGATGTTGGGCTCTGGGATTTTTGACATTTTGTAGATAAAATACTCATTTGATTTATAAAAAAAAAAGGCAATTAAAACGATTAAGTTAGGTGGTACAAACCATCATCAAATAATAATACTGTATAACAAAATCATCTTTTTTCTTTAATCTCCATGTAAACAGTGAATGAAACAGTTTGATGCTGCATATTGACTGACAAAATACAAAGACAGTGGGATCTCACACAGTCCAAACATGCACAGTCTTAGAAATAAGGGCTCCTCCTGTAGGGCTAAGGTTCTGCCCAGAACCATTTAATTCTGAAGACCCATTTTTTGAGAGAGTTTTTCATGGATTGTTGAAAGCATGGGTGTTAAAGTATCCTCAACCTTGAATATTAAATGTTTAGCCGTGTTTCAAGTTGTATTATTAAGTGTTGATGTATCTGAAATCCCCCGAGTCAATTCACTTTAACTTTTGCAATACCACATGGTCTTTTTTTATAGGTACCCAGTACTCAGCATTTTGTATTCAGATCTAATTTAGGAACCAAGTTTCAGTTCCCCACCCTACTGAGCAGTTGAAATAGTAAAGGCTGTAGTACTAGTGATGTCACAAAATCTCCACTGGGCTTGGGCAGAATCTTGTTTTTCAAACCCTCCTGGACTTTCACTGGGGTTATACTGCATATGACGGTATGAGTGTGTTGCGCTTCTCTATCCCATAAACACATGATTGTGAATCTTGAGTGTTGAGGAGTGTGCTGGACCAAATCAGCCTAGGCCCTTCAGGAGCCCCATAAACCCTGAGCCTGCTGGACGTGGTTTCTTTGGCCCCAGACTAACCTGCTAAATGTAAACCACAGTTAGTGGGAGAGAGATCTATGGGTAATGTAGTCAGTTACTGGTCATAGAGCTCCCCCTGTGTGCGGTCTGGATAAAACACTTGGTGGTTCCCAACTAGTGGGTCATGGTCCAAAAGTGGGCTGCAGGTCCATACTGAATGGACCTCAAGTGACTCTGAGGTGTGCCAGGTTTATAAAAAAAACACTTCATTTTTAAGTACAGTGAATTTCTGGCACAGAGCTTTTATTTTGAAGTGCTGCTACCTGCTGTAGAGTGAGTGACTAATGGACAGCTCCGTAACAAAGACAGCAAACTAGCTCCATGACATGGCCAAACACAAGTATGACACTAAATGTCTTATACTAAGGAGAAATCTGGACCACATGGCTGGACCAGTTGGGAACCACTGTTTTAGATGAAATTGTTGGGAATATAAAAGGGTTCTTGATAGAAACCTAAGGGTGGGTTCTTGTTAGCACCCTTAGAAGGTAGAAAGGTTCTGGATAGAATCCCCAGAAACTCCTTTTCCACCAAATTAGCTCTGGTTCTTGAACTGGTTTCGTTAAGGATCGTTGAAACCTTGGTGCTATCAAGCGAGCCAGCATGTGTTTCCACCAGATTTGTACAGAACCACTGAAACTAAGGATGTGTCATCTGCTGAGGGTGTTGCATAATGCACAACGGAAGTAAACAGTAGTAGCAAAAATGCAGATTATATTGATTTCCTGCAAACTTGTGTTCCGTAAGTACTGGTACTTGTTAATACCCAAAGAAGAAGTACGGACAAACTATTGAAACTTTTCTTTCTTAGAATTTGTCACTTGACTTCTCAATCGTTGCCTTCTCCATCCGCTCTTTCCGACCTGTAGAATATGACACACCCACTAATGTTGTCACAGACTGCTATTTTTTGGGTCCAGCTAAGAACCAACTTTTTGGATTTTTTTTTTTTTTTTTGTCAAAATGCTCTGAACAGTTCAAAAATAGGTCCAGGAACCGAAATGGACTTGGTTCTATGTTGGTGGAAAGGGGGTAAGGGAGGGTTCAGTGAGTAACCATTACACCATAGATGGGTTCGCTGTACAACCTCTCAAAGGAAGTTCTGGTTGTAACCTTTCATGCATGGTTCTGGTTATAACCCTTCCAGAGGGTTCTGGGTATAACCCTCTGAAAGCAGTTCCAGATTGAACCTTCATAAAAGGCTCTTCTAGGAACCATAACGAGTTCTCCTATGGGCAAAGGCCAAAGAACTATACATGGTTCTAGTTAGCACTTTTATTTCCATGAGTGTAGAGTAAGACTGCCTATGGAAAACAGACTGAACATAACCATCACCACATTTACACTCCTGCTCAGACACTCAGAGGGGGTTCTGAAATGCTCTGCTTATGTCTTTTTTTTTTTGGTACTTTTTAAAGCATGCCATTTAACCACAGGCTACTTTCAGGCTTTTATGGCTTTATCATACATCAGCTGTCTTGTAACTGTATCCATTTGTACCTTTTTTCTTTTATGCGTAGGCTTTGATACTTGGCAGTGTGTGTATAGCAGAAGTAGGGAGCGGTGTATCCAGCGTGCACCAGAGCAGCCTTTTTAAAGCAATGCACATTACAAAGAAATCAATATTTGACGCATGGACTCATTAGACTGAGCAGCCAGTGGCGGACGTGCTGTGTGTATGTAATGTGTGTGTGTGTGTGTGTGTGTGTGTGTGTGTGTGTGTGCGCAGGCCTGCATATAAATGTACACATGTGAGTGTTTGAGTGCCTGGTTTCATATTACTGTGTCAGCTACAGTAAATTGCATGCAGCTTTTTCTGTCCGAGCCATTCATCCAGATTTTGCAGCCTGCATTCCTAGACAGCGTTACAATGGACAGTGAAAACTTGAGAAGCCACTCTTCCTTTTACACGCTTGGTGTAGTTATGTCTCCGGCCTTTCATTACACAGCCGACATCCTCTGAGGGGAGCAGAGAGCAGGAGTAGGATGTTGGGAGTAGAGGAAGACAGAGGAAAGGGGAGAGAAAAGGCAAAACAGAGAGGGCTGAAGCAAAAAGGTAAAGAGCCCGCTGTTCCTTTGTCCCGCACCTGTTGCTAGGCCTCCCCCCCCCCCCCAACCAGACAGCCCCGCTCACGGGAAGGGGGGAGACTGACGAAGAAGTACAAAATCTCTGTTTGTGCGTGCAAACATTTGTTTGCTTGTGTATACTAACATGTAATTTGTGGACGTGTGTGCACATTTACACGGGTAAGGATGCATGGATTCTAGCCTTGAGCTCTAAAATCAATTATCTGTAAAATCTTGGCTGCACATTAAGATGTTTTTGCTGCATCAGTGCGAGTGCCCTGCAGGTCATCATGCAACCGTTTTACACCTATTCTATTAAAATTAGAAGCAAATGACAAGGAAAGGAAGTACATTTTTAATTTTAGTAGCAACATCATACAAAAAAAAACTTCAAAGTAAAAGCTCTCTTTTGAAAACAGCGAGCCACAAGCTCTTCAGTGTCAGCTTTTTTTTCTTCACAGCATTCTCAAACATCTGGTCAACAGTTTTACTGTACAAAGCAGCGAGCACGGAGCAAAGTGCGTCCTGTTTGAAGTCCCCATCTGTTGTCCTGACAAGCAAAACTTCCTCATCTTAAACACTAAAGCTGCGGCTGCACTCAAATTAAAGAGTGTTTAACTTTCCCCCGCTGCAGTCACAGTGGTTCACTTTAATGGCCACATAACATAAATGTACAAGTGTGCCCTGGAAGCACTGCTACTTCAAAAGGCTGTTCAGCTTTCCAAAAGAATCAGCATTTTTGCGAAAGTTTTTTGTGCCAACTTTGTTCATGCATGGTGCAAAGTAGCATCTGCCAATATTATTGATAACTGATGTGTTTCTGTTCCTTCATCTCTGTTTCTTTCTGTCTCTGCTGCTTCCTCAGACCTGCTATATCTGTGAGGACCACGGGAGGGAGAGCAAGGCTGCATGTGGAGCCTGCATGACCTGCAACAGACAGGGCTGCAGACAAGCTTTCCATGTAACCTGGTGAGTATGAAGCTGTGTGTATGAGTTGTATGGATATACAGTACAGGCCAAAAGTTTGGACACACCTTCTCATTCAATGCGTTTTCTTTATTTTCATGACTATTTACATTGTAGATTCTCACTGAAGGCATCAAAACTATGAATGAACACATGTGGAGTTATGTACTTAACAAAAAAAGGTGAAATAACTGAAAACATGTTTTATATTCTAGTTTCTTCAAAATAGCCACCCTTTGCTCTGATTACTGCTTTGCACACTCTTGGCATTCTCTCCATGAGCTTCAAGAGGTAGTCACCTGAAATGGTTTCCACTTCACAGGTGTGACTTATCAGGGTTAATTAGTGGAATTTCTTGCTTTATCAATGGGGTTGGGACCATCAGTTGTGTTGTGCAGAAGTCAGGTTAATACACAGCTGACAGCCCTATTGGACAACTGTTAAAATTCATATTATGGCAAGAACCAATCAGCTAACTAAAGAAAAACGAGTGGCCAGTGTGTCCAAACTTTTGGCCTGTACTGTATGTCATCAACACTATGGTAGGGATGCCCCGATCAAGTTTTTTTCTTACCCCCAATCCCAATCTGAGTCATTTAATATTGAATATCTGGTGATACTTCTATTTCCCTAGATAATACAGCCTCACAGTGCACAGCTCAAGCACTATAAAGTTGTAGAAATCAATCCAGTGTATAGACATGACCCTCTCCTTTAACCTTTTTATCCTTGTTGTGTTGAGGGAACTTCTCTGTCCCTTTTTATGAGAGTATTCTCCAATTTTTGTTGCATTGGTGCAGCCTGGCCTGACTTAGCCTACCTGCATGAACTGTATTCTGTTGAGTGTTTATTTCCGTTGTCTGTACATCATCTACATGAATGAGGCTACATTAATAAATGACTCTTTCTGGCTTTTTGCACACTGGGCTTTTGTTGCACTTGCAGTGGTGTGGTGAGTGTGGTTGTCTGTCTCTCCTCTGAGCAGGGTGGTGAAACACCATGCGGCATAGATGACAGCAAATTGCAAGAGACTCGCACTGAGCTGAAATGAAACAAGTGCTTATGACGTTCATGAATAACATAAGTAAACAGTCTCATACTGAGTTTTTCTGTCAGTTTTCGTGTGCGGTGTTTTGCTGTGGGCGAGGTCCAGTCCCTGCTCTGACACATTGGAGCTCAGCGGAGTGAAGGAGAGGGACATTGGAGAGTTGACGACAGCTCCATGTGTTGCATCACTGTGCATGAAAGCTTCGCGAGTAAAACCACCTATGTGACAGCTAACATAAACGTATCGGATCAGGCTCTATTTAGCGAAATATAGCCAATCGCAAACAGATAAAAATGACTTTATCAGGTCTGATGCCGACATCTCTGCAGTGTGGTGATGTTTTTTCAAAGACTTCCAGCAAGCAAAAAATATCCTGCAGGAATACTTCAGACAGTGTGCCATAAATAAGACACGACATTGTTTTGGAACAAGGGTCAAGACCTAATCAGATTATAGATAACACATGATTGATTTTACTTACTGACTGATCATCAGGAAGAATGGCCTGTTGTATTCCACAGCTGGCCTCAAAATGCTGATCTGTATTTCCCATAGCTGTGTTTGTTTCACCATGTGTGTACTTCTTTTTCCACTCTGCTTCCTTAACTCTTTACATTTTTATTCCTTTTGTTGTGTAAATTTCTGAAAGCTGCATCTGATTTCTACCACAGTGCAGAAGTTGACAACTCATGACTAAAATCAAGCCTGGACAATTATACGGCACAGATTTTTGTGTGCAGAGATCTGACATTTGATCCATCCTGTCTTTATAAATGACAAAAGCTCTCAAGTGACTCGGCGACATCCAGGTGTCGTCGTCAGGGTGTGTGTGTGTGTGTGTGTGTGTGTGTGTGTGTGTGTGTGTGTGTGTGTGTGTGTGTGTGTGTGCTCTCCTGTTTCCTTCCCTGTCTGATCTTGTGACATCCTGTGTTCAGCGCTCAGATGGCAGGTCTGCTGTGTGAGGAAGAAGGTCCAGAAGCTGACAACGTGAAATACTGTGGCTACTGCAAGCACCACTACAACAAAATGGTAAGATGGACTCAAGTAGAGATCGCAAACCAATATCCTCACTCAACATATCACAAGAATAGAGAAATCAGAGAGTTACAAACATCTCAAACTCCACATTGATGAACATGGTAGCAGCTACAGACATCGGAGGTAAATTACCCAGAATCCTCCCTTAAATGCATCGTTAAATCTTAGAACTGCTGGTTACCAGTAAATATAATTGCTAAGCTTTTATTACACCTCCTTAAACATGTAACATCTTTTTAAATTTAACCACCTACAAAGCTTTGATTGGCTCAGTTGTTGGTCGGGGAAACAGTAGTCAAGGAGCACAAAACCAAACCTGTTTAATTACTGAGATGTAGGCAGCAATACAGACTTTATTAGGAGTTGTTTTAGTCTCACACCAACACAAGAAGCTTATCTGCCTATCTTAACGTTTAGATTCCTCCTTCAAGCATTATTTAAAAATGTAACCCACGCAGTGTTTAAAAGTTTTATTTGGCAGTCCCTCCAGGAAATACCTATGAATGACACACAGATTCAATCATACCAATTTATGAAACAAACGTTAATATAACATTCCACATTAGAAATATCTTTTAAAAACGTAACTGCATCAAAAGCCTTTTTACTATATATAACATCTCACAATTCCCTCTCTAGTGTCTATTTTACATTACTGTGAAAACATCAGCAAATTTCTCCTCTCCAAAGTTTATCACCAAAACTATATTTTACAGAATTACATTAAACACATCATGAGAATGCTTTTTTTTACGTTCACCCAAAACTCATTTTTACTGAACAAAGCATGATCTTTTAGTTCCTCGCTCTCTTCCTGCCGATGTAAACACTGATTTGTTGTTCACAACGTAGCATTATCAGGGAAACCTTAGAGTGCGCCCCTTAAAGTGTCAGTAGTAAGTTTGCTGCATCTTGTCCTCCCTAAGGCGTCACCAGGAAGATCTCATTTCATCCGCAACACATTTTCTATTGTCCCTCGGATGACAGTGAGATCAGTGAGATCACAGAGCCCATTTGCCAAACACTCATTGTATTCTTCTTGTACCTGCTCATTAATTTTAGTCTGTGACTGTTAGTCTGGAGCCCTGCTTTTGATGTGACACAAGAGAAGAACTTCAGCCACTGCCATTGGTGATACCTAGTGATTTGTCTTGTCCATGTCCATGTGTGTCACCTGTTCTCCAGGAGTATTTTGAGGCTGAAAAATGTTTGTCAGTCAAGGTTATTTGTGTTTCACCACCTCTGCTTACGTGCAGAGCCTCAGGGAATTGCCTTGCTACGTCTTTAGCTGTAATTTTTGTTGGTAAATGTGAGACATTCGTGCCACATGTCTGCATCCTCACAACCCAAAAAGAAGAAAGTCAGTTTTGTGACATTATGCAGGGGATTGCTATGATTGGTGAAACAGGAACAGGAAACAATGATGATTTGTAAGGTTTGTGGAAAAGTTGTGGTGATTGGACAAAAATGCAAGTTCGTGCAAATTCGTTCATTGCTCTGTAGGGGCTGATTTAGTCTTGACATAATGCTCACTTTCTCCTTTGGTTTTGCAGCAGAAGAAGTTGCGCTCCAGTGAAAATACAAGTAGCTCCTTCAGTCATACGAGGGGCCGCTCAAGCTCTCCACCACAAGACAAACATCACCACCACAGACAGAGGAAGGTAAGCACTAGTGTTTGGTTGATGAAAAACAAAAAAGAAGGTGTTGTAGGTATTGAAAGTAGAATTTTGGTATTGGTGCCAGAATGACATCATATTGGCACTGGTATGTTAAAAAAAATGTTTCAATGCATGTTAGCTGGTAGGACCTGTTGGCTCTTATCTAACGTGAGCTGTGTGTGTGTTTCTGTCCGTTCAGAGTCATAAAGACAAGATTCGGCAAAAGGAACGCCATAAGAAGTCCTCTGACAGCCTGGGCTCTTCAGTGACGACCAGCAGCATAGAAAAGGTATAAGGGCCGACCCACAGGACAACTTGTGACCTTGTGACATGCAGGACTCTTAGCATGCAGTTGAATTAATCTTGTAAATGACCTGTGTGTTTTGGTACAGATATCCTCCAGTCACCACAGCAGCAAGGACAGCGACGGAAAGTCCAAGAAGCTGAGCTCACACAGTCACAGTCATCGAAGTAAGAAGACAGGAAGCACTGGCAAGAGCTGCTCATCCTCCTCCTGTTCCTCCAGTCCGTTCAACACAGGTAAGATTCTCTAAGTGAAACAGGAGGCAGAGTGAAGTGTTGCCAAGGCGACACACAGACTGTAGGTAGAAGTAACTTTATTTGAGTTTGCCTTTGTGTTTCTCTCGGAGGTGGTTCCCTGTCTTCGGCTCAGGATTTCCATCAGTTTACATCCTCCTCCCGCCTGGAGCGTGACCACGACCAAGGGGGCGACGACCACAGTGGTGAGGAGCGAAAGGAGCGCCACAGGAGGCCAGCGGTCCAGGAGGAGGAGGATGAAGAGGAAGATGAAAAGGAGGAGGACAAAGATGAGGAGGAAGAGGAGGAGGAGGAGGAGGACAGTAAATACCACAAGCCGCCAGCTTTGACTCCTGCAGACGGCCCACTGGCAGGGTCACAGAGTCACGACAGGTCGGAGGGCAACTCGAGCCCTTTCGAGAACAAGGTCACTATTTCCACCTTTGGGTCCATCATGCGCATCACCTCCTCATCGGGGCTGGGCAGCAGTAGCAAGATCCGGAAGATCTCCTCCTCGGGGGACTACAAGCCCTCCAAGTCACTTTGTAAGCCGTCTCAGCTGAGCACGCCGCCTATTCTGGAGGAGGCAGCCCTGGAGGACAAGGCCACGCCTCCACCGCTGCCCAGAGAGAGAAGGCACCGCGGCAACAAGAAGAGCAGCCACGGTCCAGGGCGGCCACGGGGCAGCAAGAACCGAGAGAGACGGGAAGAAGAGCATCACCACCACCATCACCACGCAGCGCCGCCTCCTCCAGCCTTAACCTCCTCTGTCTACCCGAGCCCGTCCTCCATCCCCCACTCCACCTTTCCCTCCACGCTGCCCCCCACCGCCGTCTCCTCTTCTTCCTCTTCTTTCTCCTCCTCCTCTGCAGGCAGTTTTTCCACGAGCCGTGGCAACTCTCTGCTCAGCTCCGGTGAGTCTAAGCGAGTGGGTGTGTGTGTGGTAGCCCTCTAGCTTCCTGTGTGTGAGAGCTCAAAGAAAAAAACTCTTTGGTGTGTTCATTTGCAGCTCGATTCTTAAGTGTTGAAATGTTTCCATTACACGTGTCATGTCAGCACCACTGCCGCACTTTATCTGCATATCACAAGCCGCCAGATACTGATTCTGTTTTTCATACGCAGGGTGTTAAAATTCAGAATATTGTCCTAGATAGTGGTTTTTGTGTGTGCTGCACATGTCTAGAGTGCTAGATTCCCTGCCCTACTTACAGATTGATTCTCTCGAGTATACGAATGCTCGGATGCCATATGTTGTTGACTTTTGGGGTCTTCTGAGATGAAAATGGGAGTGAATATCTTTTTATTTTCTCTTTGTGATCCCTCAGGTATCTACTCCAGTCTCAAGGACCCTCTTACACTGGGCGGGGGTGTCTGCAGTACCCCTCTCTCCCTGGGTGGAGGGGTGTGTAGCACCTCCTTGTCCCTTGGAGGGGGCATGTGTAGCACCCCTCTCTCCTCAGGACTCCTAACATCCCACGTCTCCTCACTCTCACTTCCGTCAGTCAACGCTGTCTCAAACATACAGGTATTTCAGAGAGAGATTTAGATCAGTCAGCATGAAGGGTCTCTGGGTGAAGTGTCACAATTATATACTTTATTGTAGTATTATGAGTATAACATTATCACAGAGCTGTAACAATTAAAAAAATAGTTGATTGACAGAAAATGGATCTGCCAATCAATAAATGGTTTCAGTGATCATTTGCAGCTTCCAACTTATCAGTTGTGAGGATTTGCTGCTTTCCTCTGTCATGTGTGACAGTCAACTAAATTTCTTCAGGGTCAGTTGGTTAAATTAAGCAATAAGAGGATGTGTCTTCAGGCTCTGGGGAATTATGATGGGCATATTTTACAGTTTTCTGACTTTTATTTATTCAGGGTCCCCACAGTCATGGAAAACCTGTAATAGTCAAGGAATTTCACAATCTCATTTTCCAGGCCTGGAATAGTCATGGAATTAATAAAATCAGTTAAAGTTCTGCAGCACTCTTCCATGGATAACCTTCCTTGTAATCTAACAAACATAACCAAGTATTGGAGATTGGAAAGTGTAAAGTATACCATACACTTGTGTTCATATTATACTTTGTATTCATCAAATTTTATAATGGGACTTAAAAAAGACATGGCAAAGTTTAAAAATGTTGTCCATGAAAATATGTGGGAACCCTGTTTATAATTTTATTGTTCTGAATTATTTTCTTTCTATTCTCTACTCGCACAATGTAGCGTGACATTCTGTTTTTATGAACTGCACGTCTCTGTACTTCCTGTCAACTCTTCAGTAATGTTACCTTCACCTCCAACCTTAATGATATCAGTGCTTTTTCATCCTTACATTAGTTACTTAACTTCACTTGTTCATATTGTTGATAGCATTTATTGCTCTTTGTTTTTGTATGTCGTGTTTTTGGTCATTTTAGTTGCAAGGTTAGCCTGTTAGCTTGCCTAGCTGGCTACTAAAATGACAGTGGTCAGCTCTACGGAGCTTTACTGCACGCATGGGAAAGTTTTCTATGCAGGCTCCTAGAAAGAACTTTCTGACAGAAAGCAGTTAATTTTCATTCTTACCTAAACCACAACTTTTTTTCATAACGATAACCGAAGAGTCCCTCTCTGATAGAAAGCCCTTCAAGAAAACTTCTACCAACTGCTTTTACTGCTCCATTTCACAGGACAGCATAGGTCAGTTACTTAACGTGTTGCTAACCCTTCAAACACAAAGTGTAAAGAAGAGATAAAGCGACGTAACGATAGCTAAGCTTTGTGAATCAGGCTAATGTTAGTGCTCGACTGACTACATTTACATGCACAAAGTATTCTGTTTTTTCCCCTTGTTCCAAAAATGACAATATTCCTACTGGCATATGAAAATAACTTTTCTGCTAATATTTCCATTTACATGCAGCTGTGCTGATTAGCTTTGTATATCACATCAGAATATGGAAAACTGGAACAGCTGGAGCTGCTTGTGCCATTGTGCTTCTTGGCATCAAAATAGGATAGGAGTTTTTCCACCTGTGGCAGACTTGTTCCACCGTGTGAACACAGCCTCCCTCTTTCATTCCATCAACCACCTTCTTCTCCAAGTTGGTTTGTGCACAGAACAGAACAGAACAGAGCTGACCCCAAAAAGGCGAGAAGCCATGTGTCGCAAACTGCTGTAAAAATCTTAATTGAGACACATATTCTGAATGCACTGTATACATGTAAAAAAAAAACATCTAATAAGTGTATCCTACATCTCATAATCAGTAAATGCTAGGTTCCGAACAGGGCCTGATTCAGAGGAGCCAAAAGGAATATGACGTTAACATGATCCATATGAAATTCTGAATGTTGTCATATTTGAAGTAATAGTGGGATATTAGTGTGCATCTAAACGTGGTCCCTGGGTGATTAGCTTACGTATTTAATGGTTATCTAAGACACTGAAGTGATTATCAAAATGATCTTAACCACTGAATACAAAAACGAACAGTAACAACATGTACAGAGCCAGCAGTGAAAAGTGAAGTAACTGAATTAAGGATTAAAAAAAACGCTGTGATCGCTAAGGTTGGAGCGAAGATAACGTTACTGTAGAGTTGATAGGAAGTAAACAGATGTGCGGTTCCAGAAACAGATATACGTCAATGCATTGTGCAAGTAGTCATTAAGTAAAATGATTCATCAATAAATCTATAAGATAATCAGCAGATGAGCCAATAATGGAAATAACTGTTAGTTGCAGACCTACATGATTCCATGTAGTGCTGAAACGATTCGTTGAAGCCTTTTAGGAAGCAAAAAAAAAACATTTTTCAGCTCCTCTTTCATGTCTCTGACAGCTGCAGCCCTTGTTAGGTTATTAAATTATCAAAAGCAAAATGCACTTCTTTGATAATTTTGTTAGTATCATCCAAGAATTTCAGTTTCTTTACCAACTTATCCTCTCCAGATTTCTTTGTCAGCGAGCTGTTGATGTTCCCTGTCTCGTAGGTTCATCCAGGTTCCAGCACCTCCTACAGCCTGACCTCCACTCAGCCTTTCGCCAGCTGTCTCTCCACAGCCCCAACACTGCCGCCACTACTGACCCAAGGCCAGACCTCACTGTCAGGTGAGAGGAGCGCAGAGATCAACATGATTTATTGGCATTTGCTGAGAAACTGAAGCTAGTTTTAGATCTCTGACACAGATATTTTCTCTTTCTCAGAATGTGACACACATTAAATCTCCATGTTGTATCACGTTTCACTAAAAATAAGTATGAGTAAATCATAACAATTCTTCCCTGTTCTCAGAGTCCGACCTCGATGACTGTCGCTTCCCATGTCAGGGGAACTCACCAAGAGAGAGTCTTTCCTCACAGTATGTCTCATTTCATTTTTACTGGTATTTTGTTAATGTTAAGACATGATGTTAAACTCCAGTGCTGCTGAAAATCATCTTTCATCCATCATTCAGATTAAGTTTCCCTGAACTGTAGCTGTAGTCAGATCAGTTTCTATTTCTGTAACCAGCAACAGAAAACAAGAAGTAAATAGCAGCTGGCTAACTACCCTAGTGACTGTGTGGATTAGAAAAAAAAAACACTAACGACAGCCACAGGGTCTCTTTGGTAGTTTCCCAGCGTGACTGAATCGATGACTTTGT